>NC_142084.1:55352037-55661828 GCF_054644295.1 Miniopterus natalensis | reverse complement strand
CATAATAAATATTTTCAGTGATATAAAATAATGAAGTGATAGGATTTGGGTGAATTACCCAATGGAGATAAAGGTATTTATTTATTCAAATTCACATAGCAAGCATCTACTCTGAGACATAGGGGCTAGGGATTAAATGATGAATATCACGGTTATTGCCTTTGACATCATGTTTAAAAAAAAAGTAAAAACAGATCATTGAGATTTAAAATACAAGTACAGCAATCTTTAAGACCATTGAGCAATGGAACTGTGTGTTAATATCTTTGGGTTAGGAACCATTAGCATAGTGCTTATCACATGGTTTGCCCCCCCAAAGTACCTTTGAAATGAATGATAAATGAAATTAATGCACTTACTGCTATGAGGACAGAGGATGTGTCTCAATGATATGGGACCTTTCAGCAGACATAAGGAAGGCATCGGGCAGACAGGAAGAAAGGGACTGTCACAGAAATGGTACAGAGAAGTGAGAGCATAAAGCGTAACTAAGAATTCCAACTATGGTTTGGTATGTCTGGGGTGTGGTGTCTACAAGGTGGAGCAGTAAGAGACATGACTGGAAAGGTAATAAATTGTTGGTTCTGCATTATTCTTTATCATTTCATTTTTCCTTTGTTGGGTTTTGTGTTATGTAACAAAATATCAAGAAAGGATGAATTAAGGATAATGTAACAGATGACACATACAGAAAACAAATAGCAAAATTTAAATGAAATAGATGCTTTAGAAATCTTAACAAAATTAACAAGAAGAAATTTAGCATCAGAATAGACTTGTATCTGTTTTAAAATGTTTTTAAAATAAATTTTATTTCTTAAATGTTTACTGAATAAACATTCAGCTTTTTAAATGGATTTTTCCAAATTTATCAAGGTATAATCAACATATAACTTGTATAACTTTAAGGTGTACAATGTGTTGATTTGATACTTATATAATGAGAAATTAATACCACTGTAGTATTAGCTAACACCTCCATCAGCTCACATAATTATGATTGCTTTTTCATGGCAAAGATGTTTAAGATCTGTTCTCATAGCAGCTTTCAAGTATATAATTCAATATTGTTAATTATAATCACTATGCTGTACATTAGATATCCAGAACTTATTCATCTTAACTGGTAATTTGTACATAGATATAGTTACAATGTTTTTTCTGTCATGAAATGATAAAAAGTATTTTTAAAGTCTTGTTCAAAAATTATCTGTAATTTACATATTATAGGATTTCTACCTTTTCTCTCTCCCCCTCATATACTCACTTCTTTCTAACGGGAAGTGCTTGGTTTAATTCCCATTCAGTGCATTCCTCAGAAAGTGACAACTTTTTTTTTATGGATTAAAATAAATGGAACTTTACTGTCAAATGTATCTGACTTGATCTGTTAGCATCTTCCTTTGTGTAAAAATCATAAACTGTCAAAGTGTCAGATTGGACATTTTACCACTTCTAAAAATGAGGCAAGATAATCATAAAGTATTATATCTCATTGAAGCATATAGAGAAGTTGAGATAGAACTATCAAAGAAAAGTAGAAAGAAATATAAAGAAAATACAGAGGCCACTGGTAAAAGGGCAAAGTTTAATAAAATCAGCAAAAAAAAAAAAATAGAAAAAAGTTATAAATAAAAAACAAGATTTTTGTAGAGTATACACTTTTCAATAGATTTATTCCTGTGAATAAAGGAGTAAAAGTATGATTAATAAAATAATAAATTTATAATCTATTATTAGTAAGATCATATATAATTAGAAGACAACTGAAATGACATTTTACAGTGTGATGAGAAAAATATAGAGGCTTTGATCCTAAATAAGTTCAAGAAAAATTATTTTAGTTAAATACTAAGAGGGACACTGAAATGATCTAGTTTTTAAATTAAGTGATAGATATAGTTGATACAGATATAGACATAGATGATATAGATATAGATATAGATATCAGCATTAAAATAGTTTCTATGTAACAATCATCTTCATATTGCATTTTGATTATGAGTAGCAACAAATGCATTATAAGAGCATATGCCACATGATAAAAGTTTACATGATGTGAGGGACAAGTGAATTCTTTTTTAACAGATTATAAAGGAAGGTAGATGGGTGAGAAGAAATGAAGAAATGAAAAAATGTTATTTTATATAGTCATTTGAGAACAAAAACACCACAAACATCACATTCTCTGTCAGGTTTAAGGACTGAGCTTGACAAATATCATCTGAAGTTTGCATACTTTGCAATAATAATTTTTGAAAGCAATAACAATAAGCACAAAGGAAACTATCTGATTTATTCTTACAGCCAATCTATTAGAAGAAGTGGGGGTTAATTGTGGAAGTAAACTGTAAGTTCCTTAGGGGTAAATTGAGGGCACAGCAAGATTCAATATATATTTGTTGCCTGACTGATTAAAATACAAAATATAACAAAAAATAAGAAAGCAAAGATAAATGAGATTAAAATGTACAAGGTTATGTAACATAATTTGCCATCAAAAGATTTACACTCTCCGTTTTTGTTATCAAAATGTACACAGATAAAAAAAATATAGTTCTATCTCAATACTGAGTTAAAGATGATATTATATAATATAAATACAAATTAAAAGTTTTCTCATAAAAGTTACAATTCATAGCATTCCAATTAAAATTGTCTCCATTCCTCAATCTCAGAGGAACTCATTAAATTTACTCTCTCTAGTGAAAGCAAACTGATCCCAAAGCATAGATGAAAGAGACTGAAGTCTCTAGACCTATAATTGCAAATTTTCTTTCCCAAATAAACCAGATATAATAACTGATGATATTCCATCATAAAGAGCCAAATGGAAGAAATAAATTTGTGACAAAATAAGCTGAACCCTATGGAAAGAACCCAATGCTTTCCGGTATAATTTAGGAAAGAAAGCAAAGACTTACAAGATCACTCTCTATGAACCACATGAATGATAACTGGGAAGTATGAAGAGATTAAGTCTCTTGACAAAATTAGTTTAAGCACCTGTGAGTGGAGGAATTACTTTCACTTCTAGGAGAGTTGCTGCGCCATATACCTACGCACTTACTGATACTGAGTTGTAAAGACACTGGAGAGATCTAAGCTCGTGGCTCTCTGTTGTATCTCACTTTATCACTCACTGCCAGCTTAGACTGCCTGTATTGCACAGGCCTCTTTGAGAGTGAATCTTTGCAAGGTGTGTGCCAGCCCAGAGGGGCTGATGTTTCTCAGGTCATTTAAAATCAATTCTGAGGATGTCAAAAGAGTAGGTTTTGGAGATGTCAATACATTCAATAATTTGCACATGCTTTTTTTCTGAAACAATTATTGTCATGAAGAAGAAAAAATGCAATATGAAAAAAAAATATTTTTTTAAATGTCATAAGGAAGGTAAATAATGACAATTTCCAGAAATCATGAAATAACAAAATAATCATTAGAACACTACGGTATTTTCAAATGAGAAGAGGAAATGATCCTTAGAAGAGAAACTCATTATAGAAGGTCACTGGCCGTGCAGTTAGGAAGAGAATCATGAGGACGGGCTGAGCTCAATGCCACTGCATTATGCAAGAATAAGTGCATCAAAAGTGTGTTAACTTTTCTTCATAGCTAATTTTATCCTTTTGTCAAGCTGATTTTGATTTTCCAGGTTTAAATGATGATGAAAGAAAAGGCATCCAAAACAATAAAACCATGCACAAATAGGAGAATTCATTTTTTCAAAATTATTTATATGCCAATATTTTTACACAATTATGATAACTTAAACACTCATAAAGGGTGACCATAGGTCACCATAGCCTCTGCCTTCTAGAAGTTTTTAATTAAGTGCATATGCAAAGTTATCCCCATAGGTGGTGAATAGAACAGAGGAAATAAAAGGAAATGCAAAAAGGAGTTGAAATAAACATTTTAATTATTGCTGCTATAATACCTAGATTTTTATAATTTGACCAATTAATGTTCAAATGACAATTTTGTGAGTTCTATGTGTAATATAACCAACACTTGAGTTACAATTCGTTATTTAAAAAGAGACTAGTCTTTATATATTTTGGATATTAACCCCTTCACAGAGCTGTTTGCAAATAGCTTCTCCAAGTCAGTTGGCTGCCTTTTTGTTTTGCTGGCAATTTCTTTTGCTGTGCAGAAGCTTTTCAGGTTGACATAGTCCCATTCATTTATTTTTTTGCTTTTTCTTCCCTTGCCTTTGAGGTAAAATTCATAAAATTCTCTCTAAGACCAAGGTCCATAAGTTAAGTACTGATGTTTTCATCTATGTACTTTATTGTTTTGAGTCTTATGTTTGGATCTTTGACTCATTTTGAGTTAATTTTTGTATATGGGGACAAACAGCAGTCTAGTTTTATTCTTTTGCATGTGTCTTTCCAATTTTCCCAGTGCCATTTATTGACAGGGTTTCTTTTCTCCATTGCATGTTTTTGGCTCCTTTGTCAAACAGGATGGTGGTTATTGGAAGAAAAGTTAGGGAGTCCAGGGTAGAGGGGCCGAGTATATAGTGATGGAAGGAGAAGTGACTGTGGGTGGTGGGTACACAATGCAGTATACAGATGATGTATCGTAGAATTGTACACTTGAAACATATGTAATTTTATTAACCAACGTCACCTTAATATATTTAATAAAAAATGAAATAAAACAACAAAACAAAAACACCAGTTTCAAAAATTGTTCCAGTCAAAAGTTTTCATAAATCAATCCATTCATTCAACAATTATGTATTACATACCTGTAATGTGTTAGAAACTGTATTAGGACATGGAGAACAGACATAAAAACATACATAGTACCAGTCCTTGTGGATATTGCATAACTAGGGAAATAGATCAAAGTAAGGTGTTTGGGTGGTAAAAAGATTCTAAGTAAATCTTTCTCTTTTAAAAAGTTTTAAATATTTTATCTGTATGATTTACTGCTTCTATTTAAAGAATCACAATTAGTTTACTATTTATTTATTTTTAGTTAAAAAATTCTTTTTTTTTTCTTTAAAATAGGTAGTTCTATGAAGCTTTGTTATTACGTGTACATCAGAAAACAGTAGAATAATTCAGGATCTTGTTTCTCCTTTTTGTCCGACTCAGTTGTGAGGTCATTTCTGTGCTCTGAGAGCAAATCCACTTACTCTTTTAAGATTGGACCAGAGTTCTACACTGCCTGCAAGGCTTGGGGATGCTTATCCTTTCAGTTTTTATAGTTCTTCATTCCCCAAGGTTCCAGAAACTTCCATCAGTTTCTCAAGTTCAACACTCATTCCCACTACAAAAACTTACCACATGAGGACTGTGCCTTCACTCCACCCCCTGGCACACACTCTTGAGATCCTTTTAGTGTTATTTAAAACAGTTAATTTATACAGGAAAAAGACTTAATCTCAGCACAATTAAAATAACTGGGTAATTAGGGTTTTGAAAGTACTTTTTTCCTCTGTTAATGCATTGGTTATTTCTTAGATTAATAAAACTTCCTTGAAACAGCTATTTTTTGTAACAGTTTTGTTGTAAATCACAATGTGTGTATGTATCTATAGCTATAGGTAGTGATACATAAAATTATCTATTTTCTATATCTCCTCAAGCAACCAGTCAGGTATTTTTTAAGTAAAAGCTGTTTTAATTAACAGTCCAAATGAGAAGTTGCGAAGCCCTGCAGTGTGGGATGCACTCAGCAGCAGGCCCGATGGCTGTGGTCTGGAGCCTGGTTTCCGAGGGGGTGGCGCAGGGAGGGCTGGGGCAGAGTTCTGGATGCTGTCAGATTTTCATTCAAAGAGCCAGATGGCAATTATTTCTCTGCCATTTTGTCCTCAAAAAATGTAAGCTCTTCTAATCCAAAATAACACTGAGAAAGAGGATGTGTTCTCCAAATAGCACCATATCTCATCTTCTGAGAATATTCCATTGTGAAATAAAAGGGCTCAATGAGAAAGCTAGATGAGCTTTATTTAAAGGCACTGGTGAGGGCTTAGGAGAGGCTGCTCCGCATCTGGTGCACTGACCCCCAAAGCGACCAGCCAGATGGTGCCAAGGCTCTTGTGCAGGGAGCGGCTCCTGGATAAACTCCACGCAGAAAGGAAACAGCTGTGGATCGATGTCCCCCCCACCTCCGTAGTCTCGGACACAGCCAGGTGCCTGGCCTCCCAACTGGCAGTTGGATCTGGTGAGGTCTGGGTGCTTCAAAATGCTGCTAAGAACTGTCAGGGCCAACCCACCAAACTTTCATTTCTTCAAGCAAATGATAAACCTCCCTTGTCATCATGTCTCTCTGTGGTCCCCCCCCCTGCTAATTACCCCTGCTTCCACTCCAGGTGATGCTGCTCATTGGGTCCCCCACGTTCTGACCAACAGAATTCCCTACAACCTCATTCTCTTCACTGCACCCTCAGAAAAACCCTGTCCGTCCCCTGGATGTGCCACTTGGGTTACAGCTCTCTGTGTCAGATGGCGATCTTCCTTTCAAGCGCTGGAAATTTATTTAAGGGCAGTTACCTCTGGTCAGAAAGTGATTGTCTGCACACCTGGGACAATCCGCTGCTACCCACATTTGGCTGTAAAACTCTATTCTTATCTCTGCTGCTGTCATCTTTAATTTCATCTGTAATTCCCCATAATCCAACAGGCATTTTAGCGCACAACATAGAGTTGCCCAGTCGGCTGCGGTCCTACCAGTATACTTTGTGATTTCATTTTCCGCATGGATAGCTCATCAATGTACTGTTCTTTCCGAATGGCCTTCTTGCTCTATCTCAGTCATCAGCTCATGGTCACGGGTTGGCATTGCCATTACCCAAAACTAATCCGCCACAGAAATCACCACTAGAAAGCAATCTTCTGTCCTTCAGGTTTGCTCATTTACTTATTTCCCCTGTACCTGTCCTTGCACCCCATTAAGACCCTCAGTGTACTGACACTCCTCATTTCTTTCTATCACTATCTCCCTCCTGTTCTCACTTTTCTTTCCAAACAGTAAAAATAATAGGTATTAACAAAACCGCTTCAAAATGGAGTTGGAGCTGCCACTCCCAGAGGAACTTCCTTGCATGTCTCACTCCACAACAGTTTGGAATGTTAAGACTAGGCAAAATCACCTTTGGCCCGGACCTAAAACAGCATTGTATTCCAAACACCTGCTTGCAAACTAACAGGGAAGAAGACATAACTACCTGACTGAAAATTATTACAGACAGCCTTTAGAACTAGCGTCATTATGGTAGTTCATCTCCACCTACAGGCATTCCTTCCTTGGCTTATTGACACCCATAGAAAGCCCTTCCTTCACTTACATAATTATTCCTCTCTCCTTTCTCATAAATATTCCTTGCCTTCACTACCGAATGAGAACACTGTTTGATTGCTCCTTCCACCAGTGTTTCCAGAACAGCTATTCTTTTGCATCTCAAGTAAATGCTTATTACCTCTCACTTTGGCCTTTTATTTCTAGGTTATCAAAACCAACACTTGTCCCTCTCTTCCCATGGCTTCCCCTTACACTCACACTTCAACACGCTGCTGCCTGGCTTGCATTTTCTATATCCAGTGTTATGAACTCTTATCCCCAGACCTCGTCATCGGATGGATATATTTGAATCTTTATTTGCTTTGACTTGACCCTAGCTGGATTAACCTTTCTTCCTCCCTTCCCCCCTTCCTTCCTTGACTGTCTCTCCTCTAGCTTTCTTAGAACCCAAACTCTCTTGGCTTTCTTCTTTCTCCTCCAGCCCTGCTCTCTTTTTACCCTGTAGGCTCATTCTTCACTTTCCACCCCGGGCATTCTTCTCTTCCTACATTGTCTTTCTGTGTGACCTGATTCACCTTTATGCCCTTGATTATGATCTATCAGCTTATGACGACCTTGTCCAGATTTCCCTTCTGAAATTCAAAGCCTACTTAGCATCTCCATTTGTATGTCTCATCAATACTTTATATTAAACATGTCTAACCCTAATGTCCAGGTTACAAGTATTTTCACACCTAAACCGCTGCCATAGCTTCTTGAGTGGCCATCCTGAAGCCAACCCCCACGTCCCCCAAGCACCAGCCTCCTCCTTTCTCCACCCTGCCTTCTCCATTGAGTTATCTTTTAAAAATTCTTCTCTGGTTTTGTCAAGTTCTTTATAGAATTCTTTAGCCCTTTAATGATTCTCCAAAATCCTTAGGAAAAAAATCTGAATTCCTTTACTTGGCTTCTATGGTTGTTGAAGATTTGCTTTATTGGACTTCTTTGAATTCTTGGGATGACCCATGAACTGCCTTGGCCTTCAATTTATTCTGTCCTCTGCCTGGAGCACTAACCCTCCTTTCCCTATCCAACAACCTATTTATCTGGTTGACTCCTAATAATTTTCAATTCTTAGTTTAGACTATATTCTTCAAGTAACCACAATGAGTCTTCTCATAGTGTCATCACGTGCGGGTATGAACCCTCTTCACCACACTGCTGTACAGCACCCAGTTTGAGGTATCTATTCAGTAGAATTATTGAATAAAGGAATGAATTAATCTATTTATAAAGGTGACAGAAATCAAAGATATTTCTTCAGCTTATTTTAAAGGGTAAGTCAAATATTAGCTTGTTTATTTATTTTTAATTTTTTCTTCAAAATAGAAGACGTGCTGAACTATTCTGCACTGATAATCTCAGGTGAATAGCCAAATGTGAGAGCTGTTCAGCATATTTGCCCTGGGTTACAAACTAGGAAGAAAACTAGTTAGAATAATATATATTACTCTAAAAACAGGTACTAATTGATTGAGAAAAAAATCCACAAAATGATACAGTAAAAAATATTCGATTTGATTTCAGAAGCCAAAGTTCTAATGCTTTTGATTCATAACATGACACATTTATATTCCATTTAGTTTTTCTTTTTTCATTCTTGGCAAAATAATTTTTGAGGTGTTAATTTGTTACCTGTCTTTTGCATTTCCCATGCAGGCACACAGCCACTTAGAAGTCTTTGCCTCAGGGGCCTTAATAAATGCAAGGGCAATGTCTGCCTCCTGTCTTTGTAACTTAAAGCTATAGGAGAGGGAAGAAAGTAGTAAGCAACCTCCATTTAGGAGTAAGAGGGACAGAGAGGAGTGTCTGTGATAAAGCTAGAGGGCAAGGGAACAGGTTTCTGCAGAGAAAAGGAAGAGCTCAGAGTTCAGCGTCCAGCTTGTCCAGTGCATGTCAGAGAAATGACAAAGGCTCAGAGGGTCCAGTGGTAGGGGGAACTTGGGGACACTCCCTGAGTAAGCAGGGGCTCCTATCTTACCAAATAGCTCTATGATTTAACATTGCAGAGAATCTTCTATGCCTTTTAGACTTGAGAGACTTAAAAGATCCTGTTGGTTTGAACCAGGGGCCCAATCATCATGAGCATGGACAAAACAGAGGGGCTCTATAGAATATTCAAGATGCTTCCTTATAATCTCAAGATGCTTATGAGAGGAGAGGACAGTAACTACAAACAAGTTTCCTGTCAGTTTGTTGGGATGGAAATTAGGTGTCAATTTATTTTAGATGGAGTATATATTTCATACATACCTGAACCTGTAAACAAATATTCAAACCTTCTATACATTTTTTACTTTATTATCCATAATATCAGAATATAAAAAACTTCTCTAAATTCCCTTCCAAACTTGTAAGCATTGCAGGTATGTAGAAAAGAATTTTGCAGTAAGATGTCCCCTCAACAATGGAAGGTAATATTGATAGGGGCACTTATAATTTCCAAAGATTGAGGACCTGAATAAATCTGAAATATAATTATATTACTTATAAAATTGTAGAACACATATACTTATGTAAACAGGGATTTAAGTTTTTTTCCCCCTTAAGCTTCTTTCTCCTAGGCCTTTGCACCCTGCACTCCCCTTGATCCCAGACTGAAGTAATGTAGGAGGTGGTGCACTGTGAACAGAACAGTGGGTTAAGATATCACTTTATTGAGACCAAGATGCTTGGCCCTGCCGACCTAACAATGAGTCAAGATATCCCCTTACTGAGACATCACCAGAATGACCTCCAAGGCTGCAAGTAGCTGCATTCCTTTCCCAGCCTCAGTTTGTCCCCTATAACCCGATCCCTCAGGCCACGCCACTAGACAGGTTTTGGCTGCTCCTAGGCCCCCTGTCTTCTTGGCTGGCCGGCCTTCTCCATAGACGCCTTATACGAGTCAGCCCTGCCTCCACTGAATTGGGTGCAGCGACAGGCAGCCCAAGCCCCACCAGGGTTTCCCAGTAACAATATCATTAACAAAATCATTACTTTCTATTTTAACTATTTCTGAAATAGAGTGGGGTAGTTATGGAAGATTAATTTTACTAATACATGTTCTTAGTCTATTTTCTTTATTTTTACTTCAATAATAGAAATAAAGCAAAATGCTTAGAATTCATGTTTTTAATGAAAGATCCTAGAGGATAGATGAATGCCATTTTTACAGTAAACTTAGCATTTCAGTTTTCACCTTCAATTGTATATATATATGTGTGTGTGTGGTATGTATGTGTGTGTATATATATTAATATTGATTGAGGCTATGAAAAAAAAACAAGAAAAAGGGCTTGATGAGAACTAGCATTACATTTTAGTTTAGAAATGCATTTTAATTATCAACACACCTAAAAAATTTAATATTTTCTCACATTTTAATCACTGTATGTTGCAAAAATGAAGTGCAGATAGTCTCTTAAAGGTGATGAATGATCTGAAATATTGTAATCAAATGTATAGTAGGTGAAAAATGAACGTTCCTTCTGTGATAATTAACTTAGAAGCTGCAATACCAATTATTTACATGCAATACTTTGCCACTATTTGTAATGCATTTCCATTATAAATATGACATTATATTCAGCCTGTTAAGTTTTTAAAGTTAATTGCTAATTAGCATTAAATAGATCTGCTATGTTATAATGACCAAATATATTTGAACATAGCAAATAGAATGCAAAAAATATTTTTTAAAAGAGCATAATACATTGTTTTGTGCTAGTCTCTATTTTTGTTTAAATCACTAATGTTGGAATTTTTGGTTTAGAAAAATGAGATAGTGAACAGTGTACATTTTCCAGATATATGCTGAAGACAATTATACTCATAAAGACAGTAATATAAAGGTCACTCTAAAAATTAACTACTATTTCCAAATACTACATATTGCTTATTTTCTAAGAAGTTGGCACATTGCACACAAAAAAACATCATTAGTGCATGGAATTTGTTTTTCCTGAACTATTCAGTTAAAGCACAAATTAATTAAAAATTCAAAGTGAAATCTTTACTACCGGCATTATACATTTTAATTTGTTCTAACATCCTTACTTTTTTCCTACAATATGCTTCCTCATGAGATAATTACTAATTCAGAAAAATCCTTTGTGTCTTATCCCTGCTTTTACAGAAAAGTGTGGAAAAATGGAATTGCTCCTCTACTCTTAAACTCTTAGCAGCCTTAAATTACAGGTAGAAATTGGATTACCAACTTAAACAAACTGCTTTCTCCTTGACATTCCCCTCATTGGACCACATATCAGCTATGCATAATAGGGGTAAAAAATGCAGACTAAAGGGAGGCAAAAAGTCAATTGTCAAAGTAAGTTGAAAAACAAAAGTTAAGAGCTAAATGATGCATTAAATTTTTCCCCATCTAAATAAGCAGACAAACTGCATCACGCACCCAATGGCTCAACCCCAGAAATCAGAAGACAAAACAAAAAAATATATAACATATTCCTCACTTATTAATTTTGTGTATTGATAAAGTAAAATAAGAATGTAGAAGACTTCATCTGTTTGTTTTATTTAAGCTTTTAGAATCTGTTTCAACGACTACATACAAAGACTAAATTCACGGACTACTTTAAAAATAATTTGAATAATTGCTTTTAATTTAAAATAATAAAAATGTGTCTATCATATGATTGTTTTGTTTTCTGTAAAAGTGACATAATTTTAAAAAACAACCTTGGATATTATATTACTAAACTTTCAGTCAAGCCAACATCTGTGTTTAAAGAATAATCCCAGAGGAAAAAAGTTATTTTAGAACTTGTTTGATTGAATTACATTTAATGTGTTACAGGAGAATAAAAATGCCTACAACAAAGTTAAGTGATAAAATAATAGACTTTAAGTGCAAATTTCAAATTCTTGTCTATACAAGGAAGCAAAAATATCCTACATAAAGAATATGTTTAGTCTTTGATGTTTCATCTAGCATCTGGAGGGAAAACAATTCTTATATTAACTATTCTTTTCCAACAGACTAATATTGATCATAACATATTTTAATCTGGGATGCAAAATAGTACATTTTAAATTCAGGTAAATTGTGTTAAATAATAGCTTTAAAAAGTTTATATGTGGTTATTGAATAAAATAATCATTTGAAGCCCAGAACTCTGGGAGATTCACAGGTCTGGATGTGACTCTCTAGGATCAAAAAACTAATAACTAGACCTTCTTTCTCTCCTCCACACAATACTTACTCCATGATAAAAACAGACAAGAGTCAATGCACATGCACATTTGAAGAAGGATAAAAGGAGACTCCAAAAATACATATGTCAATAATGACTGGGCAATAACATCGAGCCAACATTGCAAACGTGCCCTCATTTTTGCACTCTCTTTTCTTTTACATTTCTATCTGCAAATCAACTAGTGCCCCCTGAGCTCAGTTCATGCCAACCGTACAACCAACTGGAGCCACACAGGCATACTTAGATTCTCACAAGATGTATTTCTTCCAAGTTAACCAAATATTACCAAACATTTTGCCTCTGTGTAACAAATATTATCCACTGTCCTGTTTCCAGTACCAGATTCTGCAGAATCTACCCCCTAACTACTAACCTTATGTTCTCTCCTGTTTTTTTAATTAGTTTTTTTTGTGGGGGGAGTGGCATCCCTGGTACTTGTTCAGAATTCTACAGGAAAAGAGAAATCACTTTAAGAGTTTCAGGCAAGAAAAAGCTAATACAGAGCACCAATTGTTTACAAAGCCTCTGGAAATAATAAAACTTGAAGAACTCATAAAAACATCATCAATGATCTCTGCTTCCTGCAACACCAAAGTCCATAAATGGCAGGAGAAGACCCAGGTGGTGTCATAAAAACCCACATCTGCCCTCTGCTGAAGCTCTTGCGCCTGTGTGATAATGTTGGGAGACAACAATGCTTCCGCTTCTCTTCTGGCTCTGGCACAAGCCCTTTGTTTTGATGGAATCTAACCCAGACCTCTGTGGGCAAGTGCGTTTGGGAAATGTAGATTTCAGGGTTTCAGTCCCAATATAGGGAACAGCTAAGAAACAATAGAAAGTATATGTCACATGTTCAAAGCATGAGAGATCAGAATAGCTTTAGACTTCTTAAAAGTAATACTGGAGGTAAAAAAATAATACTAATTAATGACAATAAAACCAACATTTATCCTATGTATTTCAGGTATAGTTATATGCATATTCTAATTTATTTAAGTGAATACTGTATTCAAAGTATATTTTGCATTTTTTAGTAAAACTTACTTAATTGTGGAAAAATACACAATATAAAATTTACCATCTTAATTTTTAAGTGTGCAGTTAAAGTGGTGTTAATTATAGTCATAATGTTATACAACCAAACTCCAGAACATTTTTTCATTTTGCAAAACTGAAACTCTGTACTCACTAACGACTTCCCATATTCATCTCCCTCCACCCTCTGACAACTAACATTTTACTTTCTATTTCTATGGATTTGATTACTTTAGATACCTCATAGAAGTAGATTCATAGAGTATTTGACTTTGTGATTGGCCTATTCATGTGGCATAATGTTCCAAGGCTCATCCATGCTTGTGGCAGGATTTCATTTATTTCTAAGGCTGATTAAGATTCCACTGCATGTACACACCACACTTCATCCATTACCTATGGATATATGTCTATGGACATTTGTGCTATTTCCACCTTTGGGCTGTTGTGAAGAATGCTGTTATGAACATGAGTGTACAAATATCTCTTCGAGACACTGCTTTCAATTATTTTGGATATATACCCAGAGGTGGAATTGCTGTATCTACTTTTATGGGCCCAGCACGCTTCCGCTGCGCCACTCTGTGTATCTACTTTTAGTTATTCAATGCACAGAAGTTTTTAATCAGAAGGAATGCAACTTACCTATTTTTACTTTTGTTGCTCTGCTTCTGGTGTCAAATCCAAGAAATCATTGTCAGATCCAATATCATGAAGCTTTTCTCCAATGTTTCCTTTTTAAGATTTTAATAGTTTTAATATTACACTTCAGTGCATTTTGATTAATTTTTATATATGGTGTAAGGTAAGGATCCAATGTCATTCTTTTGTATGTGGATATGAAGTTTCCCCAAAATGATTTGTTGAAAATCTGAGTTCAATTCCCAGTCAAAGGCATGTATCTGGGTTATGGGTTCCTTCTCGGGCCCCCTGTAGGGCAAATTCTGGAGGCAACCAACTGATGTGAGGATATGTCTCTCTCACAGTGATGTCTCTCTCTCTTTCTTTTCTACTCCCTCTCTCCCTTCCACTCTCTCTAAAAATAAATGGAAAAAATATCCTTGGGTGAAGGTTAACAACAACAAAAAAAGCTATGTGAAGATAGCCAGAGGTGCAAAGAGAACTACACAAATGAAAGGCAAAAGAGACACTTATTAAGTCTAGCTCAAATACAAAGTTTCACAAGAAAAGACATATTCTTATTAAACTATTTGACTCAACTTAAAAAAATTCAAATCATTATAATAATAAAACATTTGTTAAAAAATAGAAAATAGAAAGATGGGAAGAGAGGACATATGAGATAAAAACCTGCTTGGCAATAATAAGAAGTTAGTGGATGGTAGTATAAATCAATGATTTGAGAATTAGGAGTACTCACTGGTTATTTTAAAAAATCGTGATAAGCTGTAGCAGAAATAAAGAGTTGAAAGTGTTACATCTGGAAAACTGAGAAAGGGAGAAAGTGGTATTGCATTCTGTTTTAAAGTTAAATACTTATCATTTTTAATATTTTAATTATGTACTTGTGTCCCATTTACAATTAGGAAAGCTTAAAATATTCCAGAGTTGTGTTTCCATATTTAAACACTAAAATTGATGAAGACTGATAAAAACAGCAAGTGCAAGTTGGATTTAACAAGTCCACTACAGTCAAGGTTAGAATTCTATTTCTCCACATTCAGAAAACAAGACAGTTGACCAAGGAAACACACCAAATACCACAGTGACTTTGCTCTAGGCAGGTGCAGCCATACAGAGTAAACATTTGTCAGGGTGGAGAATTATGGAAGAGACTTGGCTGGTTTAGTTGTTGGTAATGTTATTATGGGACAAAACAGTCAATTCTCAATTTATGGCATTCCATTTCCTCTGCAAGACTGAATTATATGAAAAGAAGTCGTACTTACTTGGGGACTCCAGATTATTCCATTGTTTATATGGTTTCACTTATCGGTTGTTATTTTCCTCCCTAAGTTCAGGGAAAAATAATGTAAAACCATTCTTGGGGTTGCCAAGTTTAAGTAAGATTGAACTTGCTTCCATAGCAACAGTCCCATTAGCAGGACAGCTCCTGGGCACAGGGAACAATGGCTTCAACCCATTAAATGGGGACCTGCAGGCAGGATTTCACATAAACTTCCACTGCTGCAGAATATTTGTGTTTATTTTCCCATGTTTTATTCTCAATCCTCAGGAACCATGATTCCATGTTCTTCTTGCATTAATATTTCTCACTGATAATCAACTCTTTTTTTCAGTTCATGTAAAGGCCTTGAAGATTCATTTAATAAACATATGGTAAAAATGAAATTTACATAAAACCACATTCTTTCATATGCATTGTTATTTGGCCGTCTTAAAGGTCTTGTTAATGTTTAGTGTATTTGTTGGCTAGTTGCTATTTATAAACAGACTTATTTTAAATTTCCATGTCCATATTAAAGGGAAAAAACTTAAATGTATTAAATATTTTTGCTCAAGATTGGAAAAACTTTATCAGATTCTTAAGTTGTGGGAGAGTGGGAGATCTCAGTTCCTGTAAAATAAAACAAGTAATAGCCATGATTTATTAAACAACTACTATGTGCTATATGCTATTATATAGGTTATTTTAAAATAATCACAATATATCAATTATTAGTCACATTATAAAAAAATAAATTGGAAAGTTCTGACTCAGTGAGAGAGAGAGAAAGAGAGACTGTTTTTTTTCACTACATTTGGTAATAGATTGCTAAAATATTACAGAAAGAGAAAGTAAAAAAAAGAATTAAAAAATTGCCATAAAATTGAAATAGCTAAGTAACTTTAAAATAACCCTAGGGAAAGTGAGTAAAAATAAAACATTTTTATATTTATTGTGTTAATATTTGTAGCTGCTTTAGAAAACAGGCAAAGATTGATAAGGCAAACTAGCACTTAACGTATATTAGACTATTTTAATGAATGTTTTACAGCTATTTTACTTAGGCATTATCTAAGAATTATTTACTCTACTCATCAATATTCTCTAGTTGTTTGTCAATTTCTAAGTTGCTGAAATAGGAGGAGAATCAACTTACTATATGAACCCCAACTTCAGCTGCTTCTAAGAAGTAAACCTGAGGGAATTTCAAACCACTGTATTCTAACTTGAAGCACTAATTTCCTCAGGCAAATCTCCCAAATGCTTTGTAAAGAGCAAACAACAAACAAGCTACTCTACATGTGTGCCACCAGCAATCTTCCTCCAGCTACATGTTCACTCTAAGCAGTCTTCCTCTCAGGTTGAGATGAAATGATTTGTCCCACCCCTTTACTGCTCCTGCTCAGGTTCAGAATCGGAGCTACTCTGCCTACAAGAAGAGCAGGTCTCTGCAGCTCTTAATCCAACTACATAGTCAAATTATCCGGGGAAGCTTAAAATCATATCAAAGCTTGGTCTCCAATCATAAATTCTGTGTTTTGAAATAATTAAATTTGTTGGATGACATTGGTAAAATTCCATGCTACATCATCCGTATATTGCATTGTGTGCCCACCACCCACAGTCAAATCTTCTGTCACCATATATTTGTCACCCTTTCCTGTTTACTAGCCCCCACCCCCTTCCCTCTGGGAACCACCATACTGTTGTCTGTGTCTATGAGTTTTTGTTTGCTTGTTGATTTCACTCATATGTAGAATATAAAACTGAAAGCAACAAAAGAACAAACAAAAATAAACATAAATTCTGTTTTAACTGCTCTGGAGTGAAAGCCAACCATCAGTTTTCATTATTATTTTTTAAGTTCTCCCAAATGATCCTAAAGTGTAGCCATGACTGAGAAACATTAGCAGAAGAGAAATTTTAAAGTAGAAAATTATATATAAGGATATATAAATTTTACCTGATGTTAGAAGTTTAATTTTTTTCCTAATTTCAAGCACTAAGTCACAACACAGTCTCTAATGTACTTTAAGTAAATTCTGGTCTGGAGAAAAAAAAGATAAATAAGCCAAGTTTTGATTAATCTATATAATATTTATTTTTTTAAATTCTAAAAGAAGGGAAGCTGTCCTACTTTATTCTAAAAGCTTTATCTGTTTTTGTATATTACTACAGTGATTTTGAAGTCTATGTATTTCTATCTTTTGCTCAAGGTTTGAAGAAAAATTGGAGTATCTTTCTTTAGAAAAATTTCTACAGATTGTAAATTCTAAGCATCTTATCATAAAATTTCTGATTTGTGACATTAAGAATTTTCTATTTTAGGTCTCAGAACAGTTGTGTAGCAAGACAATCTGAAGATGAATTCTTGAACTATGTGAAACCAGTACTCAATATGTTGTACATGGTAAAGCTTTAATAACTACTTTTATTGACATAATAGTCTGACAAACCCATTTTAATGCTTACTCTATTCTTTCCTTTTTCTTTTTTTGCTCAGAGTTGTAGCCTCTATTTCCCCTTTCTAATTTGGTGACTGAATGAGGAAAACTATGCAGAATTTTCAAAAAAGAAATGGTGGGCATATTATACAACTATTTTTTAAATGTGCACCTGAGATTTGATATTGTAGAACCCCTAAGTCACAAAATTGAGGGAACTGGGAAGTAGCTTGGTAAGCTTCTTCAGTTGTCAGTGTCGGAGTTGAGGGATAATATGTGGGTGAGTCTTAAACAGCAAATGAGGCCTTGGGCTCAAGAAATGGGAGTGGAAATGGGACTCCTGTATGAAGCTGAGACCCAAATAAAGTTAAAACCTCTGAGAAAGCATGAAGAGGTAGAAAAAGTCTTCCCATGTCTCAAGAGAATGAAAGGGATTTTTTTGGTCTTAGTCCTAGATAAAAAAATGCAGAAAAATTGTCTCACCTGAGATTTCACATTCCCTGGCCTTCTCTGTTGGTCTCTTATCTGGATACACATTTATACTTTCTACATGGACTGAGAAGTGCAATCCAAGAAATTAACATAAAAAGTCTAGGGCCATTGCTTCTCCCTGGCTACACTGAGGAAGCAAAAGTAAAGTTGGTCTAGAGGGCTATATTCTCAGTCCAACTCTCATGGAATTCCCACAGATAAATTCCCATCAAGCAAGAGCTCACAACCAAAAATTACAAACCACATGAAAAAACATTTAACCACAAGTAGAGGCAGTTGCAAGTTCATACAGGAATACACACATGGACAAACACACACACACAAGAATTAGACTCCAAAGAAATTCAGTTAACAAAATTATTCAATGGGGGCTGTCAAATAAAAAAATTAAAATTATTAGTCATTTAACCTAGGCATTTAAATGTGAGAAAGAAGAAACACTATATATAACCATTAACAATGAATATTTGGTGAAACAAGACCTTCTAGAAATAGAAATTCTCATTGAAATTGAAATTTTAGTAGGTAAATAAAAATCAGATTTCAAACAGCTTTTAATATTATTTATGTCAAGATATGTGTAAATTGAAATTTCAGAAGAAAGGAGAGAATGGGAGATATTTCAAGTGATGATAAATGAAGGTCTTAACAGAATTGATGAAAAATATAATTCTGAGATTCAGAAACACAAGCTCAAGAAGAATAGCTAAAATTGTATCCATACCTAAATATATTTGTGTGGAATTTTGAAATATGAAGAGAAAATCTAACAAGTACCTACCCCCCAAAAATATATAGGCGGATTGAAGGCATAATTCCCAGCAGCAACAATAAAAAGAAAAGGCAAATTTTGCTTATGGCATCACAAATAATTCTAGGCATAGTGTCAAATAAGTCCTTTGAATATATTTGCCTATATTAAGTGAATAAAAAGTTTTAAAATTAATTTTTGTTCAGTATATTCTTAAAACAAAAGATGTACATTAATTCAGAGCTAAAATAATTTTAGGGTTTCAACTAAAGAAGGTAGAAACTTTCTTATTTATAATCAAATACTAAGGATGTTGCACAGGGCCTGGATCTGGGTAGGTGACCAGCAAATATTTGCTGAGTAAATGAATAGATGAAGGAATGATGTATAAGCTATATGAATATATTTCATATTAGGCACAATCTTATTAAAATCAATAGGATATATATAATTGCACAATCTAAGATTGGTTCCAATTCATACTTCATTATGTATAAATTAGTACAGAGTAATGTCTAGAAGAGAAGGCTTTCTGCTAGGCTAGATATTTCAGGCTGAATAGGAGACATGGAGAAGCTAATTTCCTGTTTTGTCATTTTTTTTTCAAGCTACTACTGAACCTCAAACATCTGACAAATGAACACTATTAAGTATCAGCCACTAGAAAAGATGAAATACTACCATTTGCAAAGACATAGATGGATCTTGAGAATATCATGCTAAGGGAAATAACTCAGACAGAAAAAAAATCAAGAACCATATGATTTCACTCATATGTGGGATATAAAACTGAAAGCAACAAATGAAAAACAAGAAAAGGAAACACAAAAACTCATAGACACGGACAATACTGGTGGTTACCAGAGGGAATTGGGGGTGAGAGGGTAGTAAAGGGTAAAAGGGTCAAATATTGTACACTTGAAACTTATGTAATTTTATTAACCAGTCACCTCAATAAATTTAATTTTAAAAATAATTTTTAAAATTCCTTGCAGAATAAACAGTATGCAGTGATATACTTGCAGCTGCTCCATTGGCATTCTCTCAGATCATAAACAGGGGGCAAAGTGTAGCAATCCTCGATGCCGCTAAGCAAGCCACTTCTTGAAATAAAGGAGCATATCTCCTTAGGACATTATTTTTTTAATTAAGGAGTTTAGATATTAGGTAGGCTTTCTCTTTAATTTTGATACAGCTTGCTCTGATCAATTAAAATATTAATCTTCTGGGGTATGTATGTGAATAGACTGGCAACTTCTGTGATATACTAACATCGTTTCCCTTTTTACCAATAGCAAATGAGCTAATTTGTGTTAAGAAAAACAAAATTTTCAAATTTGATAGCATAGCAAAACAGCGTGTGCTTGAGAATGTATCCTCAATCTCAGAGTGAAAACAGCTATTTTCTCCCGGGAATATAGAAGTGAGTGAAGCCAGTAAAGCACTAGTTTCACAGAGCTTACATTCTGGCTAGTTTCACAGAGCTTACATTCTGGAGTGGGGAAAGAGACCCTCAAACAATCTACTTAGCCGATCTGTCAATTAATGCCTGCTAGAAAAGTATCAGGTGGCAACAAGTCCTCTACAGAGAACTTATGTGACAGTGACATTTTTGGGGACAATCTGAATGACAAGATGTAGCCAGACAGGAAGACTGAGGGGAAATATGCTGGTTAGCTAACACACCCAGTGAAAAGACCAAAACATGGAAAGGACATGGAGAGTTGAGAAGTCAAATGGGCTGTGTGGCTAGAATTCAGTGCCGTGGGCTGGGGAGAGGGAATGGCAACACGGATCAGGGAGGAGACAGGGCCAGATTTTGTAGGGCTTTCTAAGCCAGGTGAAGAAGTTTGAGTTTTATACATATTTATACCATTATACACTAATTGGCAGAATTTAAGTGGGAAAATTACATAATCTGATTTGTGGTTTAAAAATATTTTTGTGGTTAGTGTGGGGATAATGGATTGTAGAGGAAAGAGTGAACCATATGAAGCCAGTTAGTAAGCTATTCTAGAAATTCAGATGAACGATGATGAAAGTTTGGACTAGGGAGGAGGTTTGGACTAGTGGAGATGGAGGAAAATGGATAGATTCCTAAGTAGAGGTAAAGTTGATAGTAACTGCTGATGAATTGATTTTGTAGGATAAATAGTAGAAGAAAGTGAAATCAAGAGTAACTCAGATTCAGGCTTGAGAACTCAGGGAGATGAGGGTGTTTTTTTACTAAAAAGTGGCATTTGTAAAATACTTAGTAAAATGGGCTAATTTGTCATGATTTATTGTTAAGTAAAAGCACTTTGTAAATCAATATGTACTTTATAATCACAAAGCTGTTGTAAAAATATTACAGATATATGCATATGTATAGAACTGGAAGAATATGCACTAAAATTATCTAACAAAATGCCTATAACATGCTGCAATATTAGTTAAATAAATGGATATTCTTCACTCTTTCTTAATTGCCTGATTTTCCATTTTCACTTTCTCTTTAATTACATAAACAGTATATTTATAATTTTAATTGTAAACGAAAAACACAGCTGTTGCAGAATACTTGAAAAAAATATCAAAGCACAAAGAATAAAATAAAAATTACCCCACAATCCCACAGATGGACTCATGGATACATGTTACTGTATATGCATGCATTCATTTTAAGTAGAAATAAGATCACAATATGGACCAAATCTGTAGCTAGGAATAGAATGATAAAAGAAAAGAGGCATTAATCATTAGAGCTATTTAGAAGTGACTAATATATTTAGTGGAATAAAGGCCTAAATTATGATCTAGATGGAGATAAAAAGCATTAATTTCCTATTGTAAAAATAGCATATATTTGAAAATATTTACTTCCTATTTTTAATATATTAGCAAACCCCTATTATCTTTTGCTCTTTCAACTAACTGAACAGGTCCCACTAATGATTTTTCCATTTACTGCAGTACAGTGAATTAAAAGGTAAGTGGCAGTGAAACCACTTTCATGCACCTACAAATCAAATTGTGATAACTGTAATAATTCGAAGCATTGGAGGGCTGTCAAGTCAATGAAGAAAAAATTAAGCAGTATTTTAACACTTTTGTCACAGATAGCATAATTTCTATTTTGTTTATAGCCCCAAACCCTGGCTAATGCATGCCCTCCTAGTAGTCCAACAGAGAATTCTGTAGAACAATTGAGGTTGCAAGAGGCATAGTTTAAAAATCTTCTGCCTTAGAAAAACCTCTTGGAAAAGACTTAAAGGGACAAAGGTACAGATAGTTAAAGTTCTTGATAATTATTGCCAAAGAGTATATATGAATTAACAAATAATATATCTATATCTATATATCTATATCATCTATATACATAATATAATACATAATTTAGCATATACCAACTAAAGTGAGAAAAACATGAATATTATACACAAAATGAAATAAAATGAAACGATGGACTTTGAGTAAAGCAGAATACTCATCATAATGTGAGTAGGCCTCATCCAATCAGTTGAAGGCCTTAATAGAACAAAGATGACCTCTGTCAAACAGAGGATTCTGTGGCTTGCTTTGGACTCACATTGCAACTCTTTTCTGAGTCTTCAGCCTGCCAGCCTTCCCCATCAGATTTTGGAGTGGCCAGATTTCCACAATTACATGAGTCAAGTCCTTACAATAAATCTGTCCCCATCCCTATATATACTCATCCTGTTGGTTATGGTTCCCTGGAGAACCCTAATGCAGGCCTTCATCACATCATCTTAGCCACCACATCTCTTCATTTCAAGAGGGCCACCTGTTATTTAGAGTAATCAGAAAAACATAAATATTTGCTGGATTGCACAGTGTGCTCTGAGTGTCTGCTATGTTTTGGTCATTGCCCCTTCTGAACAATGGCCAAAAGAGATTCAGCAGGCAAGACTTGCTGTGTTTTATACCAAACTACGATTTTATTCTGGTCACAGGTTTTCAATCATGGTTTACTGTCTGAACCACATGAAGTCATCTACTGCCAAGGTTTTCTGCTGCATGTCAGGAAACCTGGCATAAGTGTTTCGTATCACAGGGATAACCTAAACTGACTGGTGCCTGCTCTAACCAGTCACATCCGCACTTTCAGGGCATTTTAGCTTGGAGATAGTTATTAGGGAAAGGCAGAACAGAAGCAGTAGAAGCTGAGTGAGATGCAAAAGAGAGCGCTTCATGCTGGGCAGGAAAAAGAACACTTCTCAGAGTCTGATCCTGCTGGGCATCTACAAATGCTGGGAGGTTACTAATGCTACAATGTCACCTGCTCAACTTTCATGTCTCCCGAAGTCCAGGAAGGTGGCTTATGAAAGTATTTTCTGCTTTTCAGCACTTTCAGGTTTATTGTTAAAATAAATTTCCTTTAGATGACTGAAATAATCTGTGCATCCATTTCTTTTAATATGAAGGAATGTTATTATATTTGAGGTAAATGTTAAATTAAATTATTAAACAATATTAAACTTTAACAAAACATTACCATACTTAAAGAATTATTTAGAACTATTTAAAAGCATCTTTAAACAGTCAAAAACCCAATGGGGAATGTACATTTCATTTTAAAAAGTACTGCCTTGTACTTTGTCAAATATATTTTGTTCATCTTTAGAAAAAATTGACTACAAGTCTCTTTCATAAAAAAGAGGTAGTATTGCTTTTTTTTGTTTAAGCAGGTAAAAGAAACATTTTCCATACCATTGTTTCTAACCTGAATATATTCCACAAGCATTAGTTTACTATTACTTTCAAACTATTACAATTTTGATTAAATAAGTCAAATATAATTTATGGTTTATATTGCTAACTGGGAGTTTATGCATGCCTGCTCATTTTAACACAAGAGCATATTTAAAAGGAAAATGGTAAGAATCATGTAACCTATATTTATATCTATAGCTACATCTCTATCTACTGGAGTTTGGAGTCCCAGCTTGAGTCTGGTTCTAACTAGTGTTGAGATTTAACTCATTTGATGAACCAGCCTAGAGCTACCATTGGTTTAAGTTTATTTTCTTGAGGGTTTTCACAGATTTTCATTGTTCCCAGGGTAGCAGTGGATAAGGAGATGGAGTGTGTAGAACAGCCAGCTGGTATCTGTCTCACATTAGTTTCTGGTCCAGTTTAGAGACTTAGAGCTGAGTTCATTCGACAGAGCTGTGAGAAGGAGATACTTGTATGAGGACCTCTGGGAGAGTGCAAATACAATTCAGTTGTATTAATACCTAGATGACAAAGTGCAACACAGTAGAGGACAGAAGCAGTCTTCCCACCCACTTCTCAGAGGGAACCATGGTGGGCTGTGACACCACAGGACAATGCCTTAGGGACACAGTGATGTGCTGCTTTGGGAGCACCGGAGATAGGATCCCAGTGCTGGTGGTACTGAGGTGCTGAACAGGAATAGCTGTCAACCATCCATTGTCAATGCAGTGGCTTGAGTAAAGGAATAGGGACATTAGTATCTGGTAAACTTGTGGACCTCCAAGGATCTCAGAAATAGGGCGAGATTTTGTAGAGAGGGGAATCGGGGTCTGTATATAGTGGCGGGCAGACGTCAGGGTAATGGAGTCACCACTGTTAATATGGTCTCTGTTATACACACAGGTGGGCGAGACACAAGGCAACATAGGTTACGTGTGTTATAAACAGCAAATAGTCAAAGAAAAGTCAATAAAGACATAAGAATAAGCAGTGTATAAAAATAGGGTTGTCCCAGAATTCATCAGAGTCATGGCATTAATTTGAACATATATATATGTGTGTGAATCTATAATCACTTGATATGGATATATATAATATACATTCATATATACATGCACATGTATAAAATCACATGAATAAAATCACACACGTGTGTAAATCAATTTTCTAAATTTGTTTCATTCTTTTATATATTATTTTTATACTAATATATACAAATACTATTAATAATATTTGACCGTCTCTACTTTATAGGGCTGTTGTGAAAAACATTGAGCCCATGTGCAATAAAATTTCTGTCCTCACGTTAAGGCACTATATATATAGACAGAATGAAATGGGAGAAATGTGGCATAAAGTAAAGAATAATATAGTACTTGTAGTAAAAAAATGTTAGGTCTTTGTCGTAAGTATGTCACTGACTTTCCAAATTTGGATAATACATTTAATGACTTTGTTCTATTTATAAAAATACTTTCAACACATATGTGAGAAGCTTATGAAATATTTTATTGTTACATAAAATATTGCTATTATTACAAGCCAAGAACCATAAATAACTATAAAGCTAGTAATGCCTTTATTTATAAGATATTTGCTATAATTTCAAAAGTAATTTCTTCATGATTATTATTCCTTAAGACAAAATAAAAGACTTTTATATGCATGAGTAGATTCTAATATACATATATATATATTCCAATTAGTGTGTACTACTAAATTCTATTACATTGTTAACTAGGTCAGTGCCTACTAGGTTAATTTAGGCATTCTAATTCAATAATGATTTTGCTTCCCTAAGGCTCAGTTGGTCACCATGGAAATTCAAATCATTATTAAATGCCTACTAATACTAATTTCCTTGTGCTCTCTGGTCACTTCACATTAGTAAACCAAACACTGTAATAAATTAAATTTTTTATATATGAAATCTTATTTTTCAATCGTTATAATGTCTATGTTTTATAAATAATGCATATTTTGGGGCAGAGATATTTCCCTTTAAAACTAAATAAACCACATTAAACTTCTTGTATTCCTGAGGACCATTCATGTCATGTTACTGTGACTACGAAGTACCAGAAGGCACAGCTGCTTTCATCGGGCATGAAGGCTGCTCAGAAACCTCTGCGACTCACTCCGAGTGTTGAGACAAACCGGCCTTTATGGTTCGAAAGAGTTCGTCAGCGTACGGTGCTGCACTGCACTTTGCTCCACAGCGTCACTGGGAGAGAGGGGCCGGGGGCCCAGGCCTCCTTACTAATAAATCCGCGCCGGGCCTGGGCACGCATTTTGGAGGAGGTTCCAGTAAGCATCTGAATCTCTATAAGTTATGACTACAGCACAATGCCTTAGGACAACCTGGCTTGAACGAATTCGAGTCCCCCGCATCGTGGGAAACTCAGTTACCACAGTATTAGCATGCGACGGAAACTTTGCTAACATAATGGTGACATCAGAGTCCCAAGTCGTCAGAAATGTTTTCTCCATTTTTAGTTCTACCCTTTTTCCTAAACTTAGACAGGGGTGGGCAAAAGTAGGGTCATTTATTTATAAGATATTTGCTATAATTTCAAAAGTTATTTCTTGACTGTTATTCCTTAACACAAAAGAAAACTTTTATACGCATGAGTGAATTCTAATATATATGTTCCAATTAGTGTGTACTACTAAATTCTATTACATGGTTAACTAAGTCAGTGCCAGAGATACTTGTATGAGGACCTCTGGGAGAGTGTGAATACAATTCAGTTGTATTAATACCTAGATGACAAAGTACAACACAGTAGAGGACAGAGGCAGTCTTCCCACGCGCCTCTCAGAGGGAACCACGGTGGGCTGTGACACCACAGGACAATGCCTTAGGGACACAGTGATGTGCTGCTTCGGGAGCACCGGAGATAGGATCCCAGCGTTGGTGGTACTGATACACAACAATAAACACCGGTACTAATAAACAAGACAATAATAAATACATAAATAATAATACAAGAATAAACTCTTGTGTTTTGTGTACTCACAGCTGTAGGCCTAGTTTTGCCCACCTCTGTATATGCTACCTAAGTACATAAACTGTGTAACAGTACATGTGAGGATGGCTTTAATTCTAACTAGAAAGTAAAGCCACAGCAAAAATCGCAAATCTAACTTTATGGAGTTTGAAGATCAGAGCTACTATCAACAGAAATATTGCCATTGAAGTTGAGCTATAAACATTGGATATAGTGGCTATTAGTTTTCTGTGTGGCAAGGTGTTAGAAAATAGATTTACAATTCACACTCATTTAAAATCTGTTCAGGAAATGGTTAAAACTGGAAAGAATAAAAGTGGTCATAAGACTTCAGGAAAATAAATGGCAGACATAAAGTCAATTTAACCTTAGTCTACTTGACCCATTTAGATTTGAATCCTTTGCTTTACTAGATGTTTCTCATCTTTTCCTTCTTATCAGACATCATCTTTGTTCAACAGAACTTTTACATTATTTTTTCATGATCAAGAGTTATCTACTCATAGGACTGCTCACAAATTTATAGCCAGAAAAAAAATTGATAATAATCACAACTACTATATAAAAAACATTTCTGACAAAGCATAAATGCAATGCTTAGAGGAAAACGGTTTGGGGGTTGATGCTCTCAAAATGTTTGTTTTGTAATAATAAATCCTAAATTGAAGACAGATAGCTCTACTTGAGGTCCAAGTAAATACATATGAACTCCCTAGTAAAAATTTTTGGAGAGTTAGTGTCAACTGGCTAGATTTGAAAGTATGAGAAATATGACAGGTGATTCAAGTTATTATCATATAAGCATATCATATAGTTATATGAATGGTTATGAGACTATACAAATAACCATTTATTGAGCCTATACTACAACCCAGGTAGTTTAATGATATAATTTTTTTAACACTTAAAATTACTCTATGTGATAAGTGCTATCATTAAACCACATTTTACAAGTGAGAAAATAAGGCTAATTAACTTCATGCACACTTGTTATGGGATGTTGATATTTCTAAAGAGAGGTATTCCAAGTTTTGCAGCAAATGGTTAAATTGACTTATCTTAAAATTACTTTATCTCTCTTTTGAATCAAAAATGATTTCAGTTTCTCAAATCGCTTGAGATACTTCAGCACTGCTCTTTTATATTGTAATCTTGAAGGGGTTATTCCCTGGATAATTTTGCTCATATCAGTTTCAGCTAAATTTTGTTTTATTATTAAACATGTAAATGATACATCTCTAACAGAATGCTCATAATCTTTTCACTTCCATTTTACATTTTCATTATTATACAATGACTATCAAAGAAAATATTTCATTAAAAGTTAATTTTAATATAATGAATTATAATGAATGTTATTTTGGCAATACTTTCCAAAGTTGACCACCTCTCAACAAATCTCATTAGAAAACTTACTGAGGAAACATCGCAGATGTATAAATTGTACTGAAGTACCAACAATAAACAATGTTCCTTCTTGGTAGTAATGAAAAAGATGCCAGACACTGTTTTGAAGAGACATGAGCCATCAATAAAAGCTGACTAGGAGCCACTGTAGTTACAGCAAAACTATCATTTTTCACTTTCTGAAAGTGAAGTAGTTACAGTCTTTCCCAAATGGAGCACAATTCTGTTTCCCACTCTGTTTGGTTGGCAATCTTGTTCAATTATGCAGAATAAAGACATTTAAGAGCAAAATGGGTCCCTGATCAGCTCTAAAGTGAGCTGTTTAAGGAACTTAGAAAAGCCTGCTGTTAATCATTTTAAAAAGTATATTCCTACCTCTCAGAATAGTGTTTTAATTCATACCCTTTAGATGTTTTGCTATGCAAATTCACAGCAATTTGTACGAACACTCAGTAACTTAGATCATGAGGTTTAAGGGGGCCTAGGATGCAATCTCCAGAAGAGAAAAATAACAACCATGTTGTGTCAGGTTTTCACATTACTTTCCTAATGCAGGAGAGTCATCATTTGAAAGCCCAATGCAAATGATTCAACATCATGTGTGACTTAGGGCCCTTGGGCAAGTGATTGTATTTCAGGGAATCACAAAATTTTTAACTCATTAAATGAAGGTATATGTGTATAAATGTAGACAGAAGGATAATTGCTATAAAAAACTAAGTAGGGTGAAGAGATAGAGAGTGAATGAAAGTTATAACTGTGCATGATTATATGGTGATTGACAGGTATGTCTAAGCAGGTGATATAGGGTCTGGTGACCTCAATGAATGGGAGAGTGTGTTGTGAAGATACAGATTACAAGTGTTTCATGGGAACAGCTTGTTGAAAAGCCCTGGGACATGTTTAACATGCTTTAGGGGATCGTGTGACCAGTGGAGAGAAATGGAACTGTGTGACCAGTGGAGAGAGACTACACATCAGTTAGTAGGAGCTGAGAAGAGAGACATGTGTCAGGGGTAGTTCGTGTTGGCTCGCATAATCATGGACTGAACTTGGATTTAATTTTGGATATGATGACTGACTTTTGTAGGCTTTTGAGCAGGGCAGTGAAGTCATCTGACTTTTAATGTTTAGAAGATCACTCTGGCTGCTATTTGAAGAGATAAATAAAGGGCAAAGAGATCAGTTAGGAGGCTACTGAATGTCTTTAAACAAGAAAGATTAATGGTTTGGATCCAAATGGCCATCGTGTCATTAACAATGAAAGTTCCTCTGACTATGCTCAAGAGATAGAGTGATTCATTTTTGTCTATATTTTTCTTCCAGAGTTTGGTGCAGTATTCAGAATACAGTGGCATAAAGTATTTGTTGAACGAGTGACTAAATAAATGAATAAAATTGCAAAGTAATAAAAACCTTAGATATTCACATTTATGAGTGTGGTAAACTAGGACAAATGGACGTAATGAAGAGTCAGATATAGTTCATAGGATTCCTGAGGCAGAAAGTAGAATGCATGATTTGAGTATAATTATATGAGGACATAACCTAATTCAAAGAAACAGATAAAATATAAGACTTGGAAAAGGCTTTTTTCATGTTGAGTTCACCCACACTGAAATCTCAAAGCAGTGATAAGCACAGTGGAAATCTTCTGAATTAGAATAAAAGGAAGACTGAAAAACAAAAGTTTTCAAATTTGAAAAGGAAAAGTAAGTGTTTTCAAGAAATACGGGTCAATGACCTTAATGATTTCACATCGCACATGCATGTGTGCAAGTGACATACACACCTGCACCACCCTAGGTGAGTGTCTTAAAAGGTATGTGTTCACCACTGAGAAAAGAAAGTTGTAAGAATTAGGTAACCTCACGTGTTAAAAAAACAGCTACCTAAACTAACTGCATTTTCTTCTCAACAAGGTATTAGGTCCATAGTTCAGGAAAATGCCATAGACAGATTTTATCTTCATTTCAGAAATATATTGGCTTTTCCCCCAAAATTATATATAGAGAAATGTCAGCTGGACAGCTTTAGCTGCTCACTGTAACAGTTATACCCAATGCATACTAAATAACAGATCAATATCAATTTATACAGTCTTTCATATTCTATCAAAGAAATCCATATTTCAGTTCTTTCTACTCAATTTTTATAAATAATTGAGAATGATTATCAATTTCATAATACAGTAAAACTCAAAGGGATAGCTAAACTGTTAAAAGCTGAAACCTAGTGTAAATAAATTCTCAAATGATGTGAAACTACCTAAATGAAATGTAATGGTATCCTATATAGGAAAAAATGCATAAAATATGACTGGGTTAGTAGCAAATCATGAGAAAGAGAAATCGGAGATTTAATTGAACAAAAACAAAAGCTTATTGAATATTAGAATATGCTCTTATCCTTAAAAATTTGGTCTACCTCATCCAGGAAGTCATCCTGACCCTGAAATGCTATGTTGGATACCCTTCCTCTACAGCTAAATTGGTCTGGTTAATGGTAATCCCCCAAAAGAAGAATAAGATTATGAAAAAATAAAAGTTCTGGGTTTCTTTGAATATTAGTGAGAATTCTTCTAACAAATTAAGAGAATCCTAGTAATTTACTGTAACTGTAAGGGCACAGATGTACCTGAAAAGCACCCAGATGCTACACCTAAGTTCTTAGGGTCTGTCCCTCGATTGCTCTTTTCTCATCTGTTTTTTTTTTTTTTTTATATTATTAAATAAACCTCCATATCCTCAATTTTGGAAGCAATATCTTCTTTTCCTCATTACTTACCTTCCCCCTCTCTCTATATATACCACTTACTTATTTTAAAAGTTATTTAAGATTTCTACTATTTCAAAAATTACCAAATATGCCACAAAGATGTAATTGCTTAAACAAAACATAAACTATCAATATTAACACAAATACTAAAAAAGACATTTAATAAGATGAATACTACTTATTATGCTAATATACTTTTATAAATATTATTGAGATTTCATCAGAAGGTGGTGTCCACGTTTTCATATTTTTAAGATAATTTCAGTGTTAAGTAGGCCAGACATTTCAAAACACAACTAAAAAATAATCTAACTAAAACATAAAAAAGGAATATAAAACATTGGACCACGAAGCAGTGTGATGTACTTAAAGTAGTACTTGGAGGGAATTTAGAGCCCCAAATGCTTATTCTACAATAGAAAAGGCAAAAATTAATAAGAATCTATGAATCAAATTGAAAAATTCAGGGAAAAAAATCAGTAAAATTCAAAGTAAAAAAATAATCAATATAAGACTATGTCAAGAGAAAACTATAATAGATAAAATGAACAAGGTCAAAAATTGGTTTTTTAAATGACCAATAAAATTGACAAATTTGTAGTATAATACTTAAAAAAAAGAAAATTAATGCAAATAATATTTGAAAGGAAAAAAACAACACAAACTCAAGCATTGTAGACACTATGAAATCTTTAAGAGGACGTTATATATAAATGTATTATTAAATATGAGCATTTAAAACCAGTAATTAAAAATCTTTGCCCAAGAAAAGTCTAGGTCAATACAGTTCACCCACAAGATTTCCATAATTATTAATAAATAAACAATTCTAATACACAAGTAATTACAAGTGTAGAAAATAGGAAATACTACTCAGTTCATTTATGACACTATCATTACAATGTCACTAAGACTTGACAAGGACTCCATGAGAAAAAATAATTTATGTCCAATATTCACTCATGAATAAAGATTCAAAAATGCCAAACAAAATACTAGCAAGCCAAATCCAGTAATAAATAAAATGATAGATTTGGTCTAGAATTGCAAGTTTGATTTCCAGTAGAAAATCCATAAATATAATTTACTCAAATAACAGGTTAAATAATATTTGTCATATCTATTTCAACAAATGCAAACAAATAAAAAATATATTATAAATATTCACTTAGGTTATAAAGTAAAATAAAACTCATAAACTCTCAGCAAACCAGACCAGAAGGCTTAGCAAACATGGTAGAATGTGTTTTCATTAAACAGATACATGATGATAGACAGATGATAGATAGATAGATAAATGATAGGTAGGTAGGTAGGTAGGTAGGTAGATAGATAGATAGATAGATAGATAGATAGATAGATAGATAGATGATAGATAGATAGATAGGACCTTAGCAAGAGTGTCCAATTTGCTTGTTAGAATACTAACAAGTCATGAGTAGGCACCAATACCCACTGCTCAAGATTACACTGGAGTTTCTAGCAAGGGGAGTATCAGAACAAAAAGAACTAAAATTATGATGTCTAGATTGAAAATAAAAAGTAAACATAATAAAACCACTGTCATTACTTGTAGATATCACAATGTTGATATCTACATTGATACTGACATTGTGATTTTCTGCATTGAAAATTGACATTGTGATATCTACGTTGAAAATCCAAAGTAACCTATAGGTAAGTGATTATTATTCATAGAAGAACTTAAAAAGTTTTTTGAATTCAAATCAATATTAAACATTAACATTTCTAAATAATGTAGAATTTCAATAAAATCAATAACATGCACAGTTTCCACATTAGTTTTCTAAAAATAGCACTGAAAATGTCTGAAAATAAAATTACAAGCACATCCCTAATGATAATGAATAAAGAACAAATAAATACAATGTGTACCATAGAGTGGATGGTTTAATATTGAAAACTATCGCTTATTCCCTAATTTATGAAGACAATTCAATTCTAAAATTCAAGTAATTTGGTGTATCTGTGGATGTGTGTCTAAAATCTGACAAGCTGAATAAAAAATTTTAAAGAAAGGCATAATGTTAAGAATGGCAGTACATTCTCAAGGAAAAACAAAGAAAGAAGAGTGAACTCTACCAGATATCAGTAATAGTTATAAAGATACAGTACTTAGATATGGTATTAGCGCAGAGATTTTTACTCACAGAACAAAATTGAGAAATCGAAGAGAAAGCACAAATATGAAAACTTAATATATAATAGTCAACACAGCCGAGTAATGAAGAAAATCATAAATTTTCCAATAAATGGAGCTGGTTTTGGTTATCTAAATGGGTGAAAAGTAAATAAATATTGAAACACTACCTTACAACAGGTAAAAATGAAGACAAGTTGGATTTAAAACCTAAATGTAAAAGGTAAAATACTCTAACTTTTAATAGATCATATAGAACATCGGTATGATCTATCCTTAGAAAAAATGATTTCCAAATTTGACTGCATCAAAATTCAGAACTTCTGGAGATTTTTAAAAAACAATCTACGAAATGTGTTATATGATAGTTTCATCATATACAACCAATAAAGGATATTATTTACAACAAATTAAGAACAGTTTGTGGCTCAATAAGAAAGAGAAAGAAATTCAAAAGGTAAAAGTAGAAATAGGAATTTTACCAAAAAGAAGGCACGAACAGCCCATAAGCATAAAAAAGATATCAACTACATTAGAAGTTAGCAGAATGCAAATTTAATTGACAATGAGAGATTATATCATACCACCAAATTAGGGGAAACAAGTCAGAACTACCAAGTGTTCACAAAGATATAGAGCAGTGGGAATTCCATCTATTATTGATTAGAGTGAAATCAGTATGTCAAGTCTGGAAAACAGTTTGTCATGGACTACATGACATACCTGAAATGTGCATGCCTTAGACATACAAAGTCTACTATTCAGTATGTACCCTAAGAAAATCTCCCCTCTACCCTAGAACCATGCACATGAATACTTATAACAACACTGTATATAATAAACAAAACTTGGGAACTCCCAAATGTCCATGAAGAGAGAATGTTGTAGAAAAATAAAACAACAGTAAAAATGAATCAACTAGAATTCTACCCCTTGACATGGATGAATCTCAAAAATAATTTTGAGTGAAAGAAGAAAATCAAACAGTACAAATCAATTTTCAGATAAAGTTCAACCGCAGGCAAAATGCAACCATGTTTGTTTAGGGCTAAATATCTAAATATATAGGTGGGGGAAAAGTACTACAGAGAAAAATAACAGTAAACATAAACTTCAAGCCTTGAAGGAACAGAACTGCAAAGATGATCCTTTTCTGGACCTGGATATTGAGAACAAGGAGGATTATTTTGACCCTGCACCTGCATGTGTGTTTACTCCTTTTATTTATGGTATATTTCATAATATTTAAAAAATGATGAATTATATCTTCCAGTGAATCATATAGCATAATAGTATTTAAAAGCTTTTTGATTCCACAGAAAATTTGCACTTTAGAAAACCTATTATATTACCAATTTCCTTTGAGGTCAATTTCCCTTGGCTCAAGTGAGAAAGAGAATATAAAAGATTTGTTCATCCAGGGGGCAGAAAGGGTAGCAGCATGAAGTGGAAATAAATGTAGTGTTCTAGATTTTGTATCCAAAACTCATCAGCACAAGCAAAGGGTAAGTAAGCACACCGAGTCAAGCGAAAGTAACTTCGGTGAATTAAAATGACAGTGATCATTAGTTGAGTTTATAACATATACAAATAATTGGCCAATTACTTAAGGTAGATTATCTTTAATTCTCACAGAAATTCTCTAAAGTAGAATAAAAGAAAGATAAATTGATTTGCCATTTAATCCAGCTCATGTATGGAAAAGCTAAGATCTGATCCCAGGCGTGTCTCTCATATGTGACCTTGTCATTAATTCATGTTGCCTAGATATTATCCAAGGTCTGACAGCAGGCAGTAATGGAACAATATAAGACCAGGCCTTTAATCTAGCTCTGCAAATTATTAGCTGTTTAACCTTAGATAAAATTTAATAAATAAATTCTTAAGAATTTAGGTTTTTAAAAAAACTAATTGGAGATAATTAAACCTATCTATTACACTTATTATAAGGTTTAAATGAAATCTGTATGTGAAGCACTAGTACAAAACACCTATTCAATTAATTTTAGCTTATTCTATTATTATTATTCACTTTTGGGAACGTCAGTTAGTTTGATTATATAAACATTTCCCCATAATTTCAGCATCCTGTGGTTAGCAAGGGGAACAGATTGTTGGATTACTATAGGGCTGATTAAGCAAATATACAAAAAAATAATAATAATAAGAGGGCTCCAAAAGCGAGGATAATGGTAATTAATGCACATTTATGATTGTTCATGGGGTCATGGCCAACGTGGGAAGACAATGAAACCTGGAAGAGAAAGATTCTCTGAGGAATAGAGAACATCCTTGGAAAGAGCAGCTTTAATGAAGTTTGGGGGAGGGGGAGCACGATTTGGGGAAAAGAAATGAAAGAAGAAATTGAAGACAATGATTAGATCATTCACACCTCACCCAGAGCTCAAAACATTTCACAACCCGGAACAATTTTATAACTATTTAAATGCCATCATTCCAGTTTTCCTGACAGGATTAGTTATGAGGAAGGTTGACCAGTAGGACCTCACATTGTGGCTGGTCATGGATCTGATGCTGAATTACCCAGAATGCAGTGTCTTGGGGCTCCTCAAATGTCTTTACCAACAATAGCTTCCCTATTTCTGTGACATCCTCACTATGAAGAAACCCCCACAAAAACTAGAGGCCCTTTGGTCAAATAATAGAATATGAATTCTCATCATATGTTATTCATCAATTTCTATTTATATAGACTTCTGAATCCCTTTTTCCAGCAACCTAACTTTTTAGTCCTTCTAGAAACCTTGCTTTTTTCTGTTAATTTTTCCAACAAGTAACATGTTTCCTCTATGTCTAACCCACGATTAGAATTCTGCTATACATGTACAGACCCACTGCCTACGTTTAAATACCTGTCTGTTTGTCCAAGTATTGCCAACCTCAGGTCCCTGGCTCCTGTGATCCATCAAACTTCTGTATCCCTGCCACTGTCTAGAATGTGGTACCCTTTTAATATGCTGTATTGCCAGTTAAACATGCCTCAGCACTAATGAGTCAATGTAGTTTAAGACATTGCCTATCAAGTCAAGTCCCACTGATAAATCCAAAGATACTCCCAGAAATTATTAAAAAGCAGTTTGGAAATACAAAGTACTATAGATTTCTAAAATTTTAATGACTTCCTCAGTTAATATTGTAAGGGTTATGTATTATTTGTTTTCTCTCTGAAATTTGACATTGTTTTAGTTTTGTCCCGTGTTGACCTCCAATATCCCCATGAGACATACCTTACTGTGTGCAGAAGAAATACTAATTAGAGATATTTAAGTGACAAATGAGACACTTCAGTAAGTGAAGCAGCACTTTGGCTTACACTGAACTCCATACCTGAGCGCATAGCCTCTTTCTGAATGCTTTCATAGTCATGCCAGTCTTTTCTTCTCAAACCATCTGTCCATGCATAGAATTGCCCATCTCCCAGGCCCAGTGGAAATGTCTGTGGAAAAGGAAAGTATTCAGAGCATAAAAAGGCGGTATATTCCTTTTGCATGGTAGGTAAACACAGCCAGGCACATAATTGGCAATCAAATAATATTTGTTGACTAAGTGATTCTTCCAAGTACACTGAAAAGAAAGCTATTGCTAGTGACCACACTATTGCACATTTTAAAACCTTGTTTCAGCTTTTAAAGTAAAAGCACATGTCAACCACAACCCCTACCATTTCCTATTTTATTTCATCCAGAGACAGTAATAATAATTTAGTGTATTACCTTCTCTGAGCATAAAAGTCTAGCTGTTTTCACTTCCCCAGTGTAAATACTAGTAATGCTACCAATTTTGGTATTATGTGGAATTAATTTTGTTTGTGATTTGTACAGTTTCAATCATTTTGATGAAGTATATTTGAATGGCCTATTAATAATATTAGCAGTGATTCACTGAGTGCTAACTATGTGCCAGGCACTATGTTAAATACTCCGTATAGAGGAGATTGTTTGATCTTTAGGATAGTCTTTGGTTGTAAATCTCCATTTTTATGCCAATTAAATTGAGGTCCAAAGAACGAAAATAACTTGAGTTAAACCACAATGGCAAAGTCAGGACTTGGACCCATTATGTTAAGACCAAAATTGTGGTCTTAAAAACTAGTGAATCCTGTCTCTTATCTAGATTTCTGGTATATTAAGGTACCTGGTTATGCTTACAGTTGAAATTGTTACCCATTCAACAACTGCAGCCACAACATATGTTTTTTGTGTGTTTTTTAAAAATATATCTTTATTGATTTCAGAGAGAGGAAAGGAGAGGGGGAGAGAGAGAGAAACATCAATGATGAGAGTCATTGGTCAGCTGCCTCCTGCACGCCCCCTACCGGGATCAAGCCCGCAACCTGGGCACAAGCCCTGAGCAGAACTGAACAGCGATCTCCTGGATCCTAGGTGGATGCTCAACTGCTGAGCCACACCCGGCCCGGCACAACATCTATTTTATAGTATGGTAAAACACAGTATGTTCTAATGTCAATTTGAAAAGTATTTCTGCGTACATTGCTGAAGCTCCTTTTTTATTGTTTGTTTTTAGTAATAAGAAAAATGTTTTAAATGAATATTATTATCACAATCTTAATAATCAAGAAAATGTAAAATAAATGTTTTCATATTTATATATCATTTTACTTTTGTTTGGTTTGTGTTTGAAATAAGTATCTACAGAAGAAAGCAAAAAAACATTTTTTAAGTTTCATTTTAGGTAAAACAAATGAATAATTTCAGTGAGGAAATTTTACTCTATGAGCTTTTTTAAGGCAAATGAAATATATTAGTTTGAAAAAGTGCAACTATTGTGCTTATAAAAATTATCTCCCTTCAATTTATATTTATAGATTTTAAAGGATTCACTTATTTTTGAAAGAATGAAATGGAGCTAATAAAGAAAAACAGGGTAGTTAAAATAACAGGAAAGGTTTTCCAAACCTGGTGACTATTATCTATATATTTAAAGGAGTTTGTTCATAAGAGTAGTGAGTTCAGGAAAAACAGAAATAAACATACAAGAATGATGATTAGTTTATATAAAATTAAGAATATATAAAAAATAAGAATACATTTTAAAAGGATAATGACAAGAAAGAAAAGCTATGAAAAAAATTAACAAAAAAGAATAAAGTAAAACTAGAAGGAAATGGGGAAAAACAATTGGGATGTATATATAGTAACAAACACTAGAAAAAAATGTCACGCACTTCTTTTTCTAATTGGTGTTGATTTTAATTTAGATATTTTATCAAAACTCAGCTATGAATCTGAAGTTTTAAATAATCAGATAACTTTAGAATACAAAACCCATGTTTTGTCTCAGCCATGCATTTACATTGATAAGTACTGAGAAATAATGAAAATCTCTTACACTTATTTAGATAATATCAATTTATAAACATCACTTTCAGAGTAAAATAGTTTCAAAATAAATTTTGACACGAAACATGGAGAAACAGTTGTGTAAAATCCAAATCTGCAAAGTGCTCTCTGGTTACCTATTGATTAGCTCACTGGTCCCCTTACACAGAGAAAAGGAAGACACCAAAGAAAGACACAGACCACTCCAGATTGGTAGGTGGCAGGTTTTATAAGCAAGGGAACTACATACTGACACTTGGTAAGTAGGTCTCTGCACCCACTTGCCAGAATCTGAAAAGCTTATAGAGAGGCCTTAACTGGTTCAGTAAGGTATTCAGTCCAGGTGGTCCAACAAGGCTATGTCCTTAAGAACATTTTCTACTGTGGGAATGGTAGGTGGGCCATACATTCCAAGGTCAAGGGGAGGGATGTCTATGTCATGGGACAACCGGTGGTCACACCCTCTTAATGAATTCTACTCCAACATTCCAGCCCTCCACCGGCTCCTACTATCTTCCATTCCTCAATGGGCCCTGAGTTGTGGTCAGCAAGGCGTTTTATTGGCATTGAGGTGGCTCATTTGGCATCTATCTGGCTGCACTGGAGGCAGAGGCCTCAGCAACAATTTAGACACATGCAAGAGAAATACAGATTAAGATAACGATTCCCAAAATAAGTAACAATTTTTTCTACCAAGAGCCCCATGATAGGAACCATTGATTTACTAAGTGTCCTGGATTGATCACTCAGGGCATTTACTTGTGTACACACGTAACTTAATAAAGATGACACATTAGCAGACTCATTATTTATGAACATAAAACATTCTCTTTAGATAATGGGACAGGTGCCTCCTTGCGACGCGGTAATCATTCCCATGGACATCCTCTTTTGGAGGATAGCTTTTCTCATTAGAGATATTTAAATCAGTGTTCAGTGAAGACAGGCTTTGCCAGCTACTGTTCAAGGCTTGTTGGGTGAATTTAGTGAGCACTTCTATATGTGTTATAACATCCACCAGGCAGTGGAGGGGGCAAAGTTGATGGCCAAATGATTGAACGGGTGGAAAACAGAGCATGCCCACCTGGTCTGGAGGAGAGGAGGGCTGGCAGCTTTAGGAACTTGGCCTGGTTGTGTATACCACCCATGTTGGCCTGGTGGGGCTGGCAGTGGGGGAGGGCAGCACTGTCAGGTCGATGAGGTGGACTGGGGGCAGGGTGTGCCAGACTGGGACTCCCAACTTCTCCCCTCTCTCCATAGCACATGTTCCATTTCAGGTAAAGTGCATTTTAATGTGTCTGGTTTGCAGCAGAACAATGGGATCCCAGTTGAAACTGAGCAGTTCCCTCTCACCCAGGGGTACAAAGTAACTCACTCATCTCTGTGGGATGTCCATTGCCAATTCCAGTCAAGAATGTCTTTCCCAAGTGTGATGGGACTTGGTGTTCTCAGCAGCAATGCCCCTTGATCCATGAATAAGAGGGGCAATGGCTCTCTTTGATTTCCATACCTTTCCAGTGTTGGGCATGTTGGCAAGGTCCCAGTCTGGCATATGGGACCACAGGCCCTATTGGCTGATCATTCATATGTACTAAAACCTGAGATAGTACTTTAGTCCAGCTGTTCAAGATGTTTTATTCGTTAGTAATCTAATCTGCTGCTTTCTATCAAACCTCCTGCTTGCAGGTTATAGCTGAGATGGGATCTCCATTCAATGTCATGTTCTTTTGCCCAGTCTGGCACATCATGACCGTTGAAATGTGACCCTCAAGCACTGTGTATTCAAGGAAGGTATCCATACATGGCACTCAGCTTCTTTCACCACCTAATGGTGGCAGCCTGGTTTGTATAATGATAGGGAATACTTATACTGGGACAGAAACAGTCTCCTCACACACCAGGGCATATTTAGAATCCTCACACAGAGGGAGGGGGCCAATATAATCATTTGCCAATCTAGTACCTGTTGGGAACTTTGGTGGATGGCCCAGACACCTGTGGCAGTTGCCTTGGGTGTAGTTTAGAACAAGACATATTAATACATTAACCTTGTTGCTGTATTTCAGAAGCAATCCAGCATCCTTGGCCACATGCCATCCCACCCTGCCACTACAGTGGCTACTCTTTCTGTGCACAAAACCTGCTATGTCTACTGAAGGATCAGTTGCTAAGGTTCATACCTGAGCTAAGAATTCAGCTTCCTGATTGCCAGAGGGTGTCAGTTTCTTGTGAGCCTGGACTTGGAAGGCAGTGAGGACAGCCTCAGGCTCTTGCAGGCAAACCTGAATGTCTTTCCACATATCCTAATGTAACAAAGGCTTATTCATGATCCCTCAGCTCCCCATTGTTCTAAAGGGATTAAGCCAGAGGGTTAATCCCTTTAGAACAACCCAACTGTCAGTACAAAGGATTCAAATCCAGAGCTCATGAGTGATCACCAAACCAATGAGTTCAACCCACCGGCTGCTGCAGTTCATTCCTGTTTATATCCAGATGTTGTCAGTGTTAGGCTGATTAGACACTGCAATTCATGTGGGTGGGTTGCCCTGAATAGACCCATCTTAGTTTGAAACAGTGCAACTATTGTGCTAATGAAAAAGTATCTACTTCCAGTCCATTTTTATAGTTTATAAAAGATTCACTTATTTTGATAGATTGGAAATAGAGCTACTATTAGTGAGAATTAACCTACTTTCTCTCTACAGGCTGCGGGGGCTGCCACAGGTATAGGGGCAGAGTATCTGGAGTATCTACATACTCTACAGGGTCTAGTATCTAGAGAAAGTGTGCTGGTGGACAGAGTGCTCCTCCGCTGCAGACAAGCATGCTACTTAGCCAGTGTGGGATTTTGAGCCATGGAAGAGGAGGGTTGATGGAACATATTCTCAACTCACCCTTGAAAGGAAGGGAAGTTCTTACCATAATTTGCTGTTCCTTTGGGAGAGGCTCTACCTGAAGGAGCATTGTATACACTGCCAGGAGCTGTTGATGTATGGCGGGATATTGGCCTTCTAATCCCTTCCAGAACTGGAACCAAAATGCTAGGGGTACTCTCTCCTTCTGTTGTCTCAGGCACAGTGCCCAACCCATATCGTCTGAAGTCACAGACACATCTAATTCAAATGGTAGACCTGCTTGGGAGATACCCAGAGCTTTAACCTGTTTCACTAGAATTTTTGCCTTCTCAAAGGTGGCTTGCTGCTCTCATACCCAGTTCTACGTGTGACCTTTCTTTACCAGGGGGTATAAAGGATGGCAGCAATGTGCGGGGGTGGGGGAATAAAGTCCCCCCGAACCCCAAAGTGTCTACAAAAGCCTGTACCTCTTTCCTGTTCTTGGGGGTTGGATAGGTTGCAACTTATCAATAACAGCTTCTTGGACAACACAGGCCTTATTCAACCAATGACTCCCCAAAACTTTATAGCTTTGCCTGGCCCTCACAGATATTCCAGCAAAGTCTCCAGTGTCCTGCAGCAGAGGCAGTCCTCATGTTAGCACTGTATTGTCAATATAATGGGCCCATTTTATAGATGTAGGAAAGGAGAACAGAGATAGGTCTTGGGCTACCATCCCTGACATATTGTGGGGCTCTCAAGGGAATCCTGGGGAAGCACTTGAAAGGTCCATATTGCCCCTCCCACATGAAGGCAAATTAATCTTGTGACTCAGCAACAAGGGATATACTGAAAAAACCATTTGCTACTTCCAGCACAACATGGTACCTAGGACTGAGGCCAAGGTATCCAAGAGGATGGCAATCTTGGGCACAGCTGCATGGATGGGGGTCACTACCTTGTTCAGTTCTTGGTAGTCCATGGTAATTGGCATGAGCCATCTGGCTTTTTTAACAACCACATGGGGCTGTTGAAAACACTGTAGGCAAGGTGTACAATTCCCACTCAGTGTAATGCTTTGGTATTTTCTCCTATTTCTTTATGCCTCCCCAGGCAATTTGTATTGCTTGAATGTTACCACTCTTCGTGGGGGCGGTAGACTTGCTGGTTGCCAGTTGATGCTTCCCCTCAGTACTGGTTTGATTACTCTAACCTGGAGGCAGATTTCACCCATAGAGGTATGCAGAGTTTGACCTTACAAGCTATCAATCACCAATATATTCCCTGATATTGGTGAGGGAAAAACTTTGTATTCTCCTGGGGAAGAATGCCTAGACTTCAGTGTCGAAGGGAACTTCCCGACCTTCCCGTTTCTCTTCATAACCATCGATGGCACTGAGGGAGCCAGAAAAGAGGGTTACTATGTATTAGACTACATTTGGCTCCAGTAGCAACCAGAACTGTCATCTTTTGTCTATTTCTGGGGACACTGAGTAGTGAGCTCAACATGAGGCCTCCAGTCACCTTCATTGACCCTCACCTGGAGGAATGTTGGCCTGCATCTTACACTCAGGTGTGGGAGGCATCCACCCCCAATAGGACTGTATCCCTGAGGCCTCTAAAGGAGCAGGCAGGGCATGAGAGATGGTAGGGGCAGAAAGGGCAAGGCTGAACTGTCCGTTCAGGTTTTAAGGCTTCCTTTCCATAGAACAACCAACACAGTGGTCAGTCCCATAACAATGAGGTCAAACCACATTTGCTTCTGGATTATTTTCAGCAGACCCTTTATAACAATAACCTCAGCAGGAGTATATTCTCTCTTCACGAATATTTCCTGGGTTGGGGACTGCCCCTCTGGCTGGGGTTGTCATTGCTTTGTTTTTGCTTTCCTTTGCATTGGGAATACTGTCAATCACCACAACAGTCTTCTTCTTTTAAAAAAAAAAAATAAATTATTTTTTTCAGAGAGAGAGGACAGGGGACAGAGAGAGATAGAAACATCAATGATGAGAGAGTCATTCACTGGCTGCCTCCAGCACACCCCCTACTGGGGATCGAGCCCACAACCTGGGCATGTGCCCTGACAGGGAATCAACTGCGATCTCCTGGATCCTAGATCGATGCTCAACTACTGAGCCACACGGGCAGGCACAATGTCATCCTCTTTACACTCCTCACTTTTCCCTCATTTTACCTCTTAGCGTCCCAACCAACCTTTGACACAAGCGCTGGGACTTTAATCCGGGGCAGTTTGCACCCTCTTAGCTTTACAAAACAGCATGCCAAAGTCTCCAACTATGATCCTGCTCTCCCACCGTTTCTTCTAGCCCCAAAGCCAGCAGCATAGTAGACACACACAAGTCCTTCTCTAACCTCAGCTCTCAGTCCAGCTTTCTCACTCCAGTTGATCTTCAGCCTCCAGTTGATCGGCGGCTGAGGGCGGCCCACAGCCGAGGTCTGCCCACTGCACACAGCCATGCGTTTCCTTTCTTTGCCCACACGAGTTAAGTGCAGTTCCTCAAACTGCGCATTAGACCAGCTGGCATTCTCAGGGTGTCCCCGCTCTCATGCAGGGGCACACAGACACCTAACAGATCACCCCTCACCACATAGAGGTCAAAGAACAACCTTTCCTCTATGATGACTCTTTACCAAGACCCATTTATTACATTTACTGGCTGGCTCACCAATCACTGGTTCAAAAACTTAAGTGCAGCCCCCCCCCCCCCCCACACACACACAGGGGGCAAGGATAGATAGACCAAAGCAAATGGCAGGCCACTCCAGATTGAGAGGTGGCAGATTAAAAAAGCAAGAGAACATACTTACCAGGCTTGTCTCGGGGAGCCGGGAGATAAGCAGATGTCTGCGCTTGCCCATCATTTTAAGTTTATATAGAGGATTTAAGTTTATATAGAGGATTTAAGTTTATATAGAGGATTGAACATCTCCTAGTGTGGAAATGGCAGGCAGGATGCACATTCCAGGGAGAGGGGAGGGAGTGAGGAGCTTCTGATTGTCCAAGTTCAGCTCACAGGTCAACCCGAGGCCACCTCCGTCCCCTCAATGACCTCCTCCAACATTACCATGAACATCCTATTTCCATTACTTTGATAGATTTAATTTAGAGAATTCGTAACAATTGGTAATACAGAGCAGACTGAACACAAGAGTTAATCTCCACTTTCTCCAGAAACCCTACGAAAATTACAGTAAAACATCAGATAAATCAAGAAAACAGTGAAATTGATATAAATTTTGTATATGGCTGATAATTACTGGGACAAAAGCATACATTTTGCCACTAAACTTTGAAAATCCTTAAAATTGGAGGCATTGGGTATTTCTGAGGGCAAGGTTAAATGTGAAATAAAAGACTGACACTTTTTATATAGGGCAGTTAGACTCTCCTGGGTTTGCTCCTCAATCCCAACCACCAGGTGATTTCTGTAGCTCATCCACTGTGCTCCCCACCCAGAGCAGATTGGAGTTTCAATGAGAGAAGTATGTTTTCAGAATACTAGAAATAGGTGACAATAAGAATGCCAAGCTACTGTGAAAATCAGTGTTCCATATGAGTTTATATACCAAGTATTATTTAACCAAAGCTACCTTCCCTCACTAGGCTCCCAGGAAGCTACTAGCCTATCTTGCACCCCTTAGACAAGAGATAGATGAATTCCTACGTGAAGAACTGAAATCAATAAGAGAGACACCCTTAGGAGGCTCCCAGGTACATACCCAGTAACTGCAGGTAAAGTCTTCTGCTACACAGAGAACTTCAGAGTAGAATTTTCACTATTTCACTAATAAATATGATCAGGTAGCCAAGGATTACCAGACATTTGAGAGAACTTTTAATGTAAAATTTAAAGGCCAAAATAAACAAAAGTTACGATAAATTTCAAGGAAACAAAGACAATATATGGCAGAGAAGAAAATTTCCCCCCAAAATCTAAATTTAATTTCCTCAAAGAACTTTAAGACAAAGATCCTCCATAGAAACAGAAATTTAAAAAGAAATGAGCACTTAGGAGATAAAGAAAGAAACAGCTCTTGGAAAGTGAAAATGGGATAGCAGGCATAGAATAATTAAGAGACAGTTTGAAAAATGAAGGTCATAGAAATTCTATTCATTCTCAAAGTATGTGCCAAGACCTACTGAAGAATCTTTTTCACAGAGAGGGCTGATGACCAGCATATACACTAGATATGTCTGCGGCCTTTTCACTGGCCAGAAAGGCGGATGAATAAACCTAAATTAATCCCACTCCATTTGAATAGAAATTTCTTGGCTCTGAAAGCTTAACCATTCAGTGAATTAAATAGAAAAAAAATACTAAAAAATAAAAAGAAATAAGACAGTCAACTACAAAAACATAATATTGAAGGGCATTAGCAAAGGACAGCCAACCTAGAGATCATCTCCTGAATGTACAAGGGGGTGGAGAGAAGCTGCAAGAAGGGTATCTCCGTAAAGAAAAAAACAAACAAGCAAACAAATAATAGGAAAACAAACTTATTTACTGACTATTTTTCAAAAACATATTAAAAGGAGAGTTATAGTTTTTTTCAAAGAGATTAGGATAAATTACTGCTGCATACAGGGTGTGGCAAAAGTAGGTTTAGAGTTGTGAGTACATAAAACAGAGTTTATTCTTGTATTATTATTTATTAATTATTATATTATTTTCTATATGGACAACTGAAGCTTAGTTATATATAAAATTATAAGCAAATGAAATGTAGGGCAATTAAGGCTAGAAAGGGAAAAAATATAAACAGAAAGTATAGTTGTAGTGCACTATTGGATTCAGATATGAATACTCTTACCTAAATATTGGTTTAACAAAAGTTGGTGCTATAACTATACTGAAGCTGGAGGAAAAGAGTGGAATAATATCGTCAAATACACATTCATATAATAGGAAAACAAAAAACAAAACCAAACGGACAAACAATACTCAGAGAACAATAATATTCACATAGAACAATAATATTCACACACTATCTGCAAATATGGAGGCATATAAGAGAATAAACGGAAAAACCTGACATGGTTATCCCTGGGAAGCAGAAATTGCAAGTTGGAGAAAGTGGGCCAGGCGGAGCTGTGCTTTAATAATAAAGGCTATCTGAAGATTTGCTCCACTAATGCCTCTTCTTAGTTAGATCAGTGCTACTCACAGACCAGCAGCCTCAGCATCACCTGGGAACTCATTAGAAATACGATTCCCCAGTCCCAACTCATCTCTGTTAGATCAGAGATGGGGCAAACAAATCTATGCTTTAACTAGTTCTCCAGGTGACTCTGACGCTTACTAAAGTATGAGAGCCACTAATTCATATGAATAAAAAAGTGACACAATTATTACATTAAAAGAAAACATGTCAGACTCATTTGCAAAGCATGTGCCAGGACCTACTGAGGAATCTTTTTCACACTGAGGGCTGAGGGCCAGTATAAAATTAGGTATATTTGTATCCTTCTCACCAGCCAGAAAGGTGGGTCCATTCGCATAGAACTACGTTGGTTCTGAGAGCTTAACCATCCATTAAATGACCCATCAGTATTCTGACTTTTTCTTTCAGATGAGCAAGCTCCGGTCCCAGAGCTATTTGCTTCCCTCTTGGGTTATGGCATGTGTCCTCTGTCTGATTATAGTAGTACGGAGCCATTATCTTTGACCTTGTGAAACAAATGTAAAGAGCATTGCACCTTCATGAGGCATATATTTCAGACCCATCAGTAGGTCTGTCATTTATTTGTGAGCATTCTTTCCATTGATCACCTTGTGGACTTTTTATTCATTGTAATGTCACTACAAATAATTAATTTGAAAAAATATCAGGAAGAGAAGAGACAGAATCCATTAAGTATAAACTGTATGTAGCAGTTAAAGCTAAATCCCAGACCCTGCTGAAAAATAATATGCTTGAGGATGGGTCATGAGAAAAAGTTTCCAAGGGTAACACATTACTCACAGACAATGCATTTACCAGAGACAGCAAATTCAGACACCTGAGGTCAGAAATATGACACAAAGGGGTGAGAATCTAGATGTACCACCCTAAGAAGTGATGGACTCTCGGGCTATGTGACCACTGTTATTAATTTAGAAATAATGTTAAAACATCTCCCAGGGGCGGTCAGTCTGAAAACCCCAGGTGAATAAAAATACGTGTCCCTTGCCTCTAAATTAGAGCAATTTTATTCATTACAATACTTAGTATAGATGCTGATGACATTGAAAAGATATATTGACTGAATCTCTATAAAGAAAAGATTGTGTGTGTTCTAAAACCTATCTCGGGTTTTATAAATCAACAGCCAATGGACTTTTACTCTCGCAGTCAACCTGATACCTACCACTATACTTATTCTTTAGAAGACAATATTATGTAGTGAAAGTACTCTGGATCCGAGGCTAGAAGACATAAATTAAGGTTTTAAACCATATGCAGGAAATCTACATTTTCTCTAGGCCCCTCAGTTAACTCATATATGAAATTAGGGTAATAAAAATAAGACCTACCTTACCCACCTCACAAGGATTTTGAGTAGTAAATCAGATAAAGTATGTGAAAGCCCTTGACTTATTATAAAGCGACATATAAATGCCAGTTGTTTTCACCATCTCTGCTATTTTTATCTATATATTTGAATCATTTCCATTGTCCTTGAAAAGTTATAACATAGCTGCAGAGGCAAAACTTATATACATTAAACAAATAGTAAATTATGTAGGCCAAACTCTATGTCAGAAGATGTTAATAGGATATACTGATGGGTATGAATTCTTACACTGGCTGTGATTAAGTTTCTCATATGTAGAAGCCACTTGGGAGATGTTTTAAGCAAATTCAGCACTACTAAAAACAAGTAATATAATGGACGACACTGATGGAAAAAAGAACATAACTAACATTTATTTTTATATAATTTTATCTTCTTAAGAGCAGGATGATGAACTGGAGTTTAGAAATGTTAAGATGACATAATTAATAAAGTCTTCAAGACTGCGTAAGTACTAAGTGGCAAACTAGAATTTGAACTAAGCTGCTGTGCCTTTAAATCTTGTGAATTACGAAAACAAACAAACAAAAAAGACTTTTTATAATTCTCTCATTACTCATTTATTCAAAGTCCAGTAAAGCATTTTTAAAATGTTAGGAAATAAATTAAAAAGACAAGGTGAAGCCAAAAAAAAAAAAAAATATATATATATATATATATATATACATATATATATACACATACACATAAGACCTTAGATTTTATCTACTGAGCAATAAAGTGTCACTAAAGGCTCTCAAACTGGAGAGTAATATATGAAATGTTATGTGAAAGTTAGTTTTGTTGCTGTTTTTGTTCTAACATAGTTTTCCTTTCTAAATTTGAATCCAATTAAAGAGCCTGCAATGGGCCGAGGAAAATCTACAGAGAAGGTTCAGCATTTTTGTATACTCCCAAAGCATATGGATAGGATAGAGTCAGAACATACAATCCCTTTTTTAGTGAATAGAACTGTCTTATTCTTTACATTCTGTTTAAATTCTTAGACATGACATTGTTAACAAAATAAAATAAACCTTTAGCTGGTACTGATCACTGAAACCTCCAGTCCATCCTCTTGACTTTGTAAACATAGAATCTGAAGTGGGGCTGAGGACACAGATGTATGAAGCAGGCAGAAGGGTGTACAAAAGAGTTCAGCTCTTTTTTATATTTATTATTTATTTATTTCATTTATTTTTTTTGTTAATTCTCACCTGAGGATATTTTTTTCCATTGCTTTTCAGAAAGATTGGAAGGGAGGGAGTGATGGAGAGGGAGACATCACATGAGATGGGACAGGGGGCAAACGCAAGACCCTTCGGTGAGCAGTCTGATGCTCTGACCACTGAGCAACACCAGCCAGGGTTAATTTTTAAATTTATCTTTATTATTGAAAGTATTACAGATGTCCCCTTTTTTCCCCATTGACTCCCTCCACCCACTCCCACCCCGTCCCCAGGCCTTCACCACATTGTTGTCTGTGTCCATGGGTTATGCATACATGCATATAAATTCTTTGGTTAATCTCTTCCTGCCTCCTCCCCACTTTTTCTGAGATTCATCTGTCTGTTGCAAGCTTCCATGTTTCTGGATCTACTTGGTTCATCAGTTTATTCTGTTCATTAGATTCCACATATACATGAGATCATGGGATACCTGTCTTTCTCTGCCTGGATTATTTCACTTAGCATGATACTCTCCAGATCCCTCCCTGCTGTCTCAAAGGGTAAGAGATCCTTCTTTTTTACAGCTGCATAGTAGTCCATGGTGTACATGTCCCACATCTTTTTATCCACTCATCTACTGATGTGCACTTGGAAACAGCCCAAGAGCTCTTATTTTTAAATCTTAAAATTTTTCAACAGGATCTGGGTTGCTATATAAAAATCTTGATTTTAAAATTTTAAACAAATTCAAGTATTTATAAAATATACTGTAGGATTGTGTGTTTGCAATATCAAGGCTGCAGTCACCATTCCTAAGCCAATGGACAGGCTGATGCCACAATCTTAACCATGACCTCATTCAGATTGCTGCAGAAACTGATGACATTGTCTTTTACCTGGCATAAACCTGACTGACATTAGCAAAACCTTGAGTTTATAAATTTATCCTCTGTGTTTGTATTAGTATCTCAATTCCTGAGAGCATAGACTGATTTTTTATGTATCATTTTAATGAACTTCATATAGCATTTCTGCAAGGTGGCTGTGTAGATCATTAAAACTAGTTAAAGACAAACATTGATCTAGTTTTGGTGAAGAGAGTTGCAAAAGTGAGAAAGTCAGAGGAAGACTAGATTCTGATAAATAACTAAATAGTGCTCTGGTTTTTATTTTGAGCATAAAAAAGACAATACATTTGAGTGGCTTGCTGCTCAGAATCCCAGATTAAAGATCATTTGTTTCTGACAATTCGGTTACACTGACCACACACTTGCAGGATAAAATTTTCTCCTATAGTAATGGTTGCCTTTAGTATACATATTTCTCTATGGGATTTATTTGCACACAAAAAGGCTGTTATTATAGTCATGTTATAATATACTATTTTATTTTTAATGACTATATTCATGTAATACATGGAACACACAATTTGAGAGTTCTACTGACGTCTCTTGCTTTCTGCTCCAATCTCTCTAAAACTATTTAAGCATCATTGTTTGCATAGACAAAGGTCATATGACCCTAATTCTATGATTTCTCGGGTGTCTAAGAAGAATTTCTGAAGATACCTTCCTGTTTAAATCAAACACTTATCGGGGTAGCTGAAAAAAGAAAGGACAAAAGCACACATTAACTCTCTTTTTCTCTATATTGTTACTTCATACACTTCCTTAACATTATAACCAGAATTATCATCAGTAAACAGAAGCTTCTGTTAGTAAGTAATCAGAGAGATCAGTAGCAAACTATTCTCTTGTAAATAAAGGGCAACATTATTAATTTTTTAAAATATAATTGACTGAAAGTGCCTGGTAAAAACCTCCCTGATATTAAATAGGGTTAAGAACTCAGCAGTAGCCAGAATCCAGCTGACATACTCTACTTCCATTCAAGCGTATGATGTAGAAGAGTTGTGTTACTGACCCTCAAAATTACTATAATTTTTACTTTTTTTCTGTGACAATGGAAACATGTTAACTCAGCAGGAGAGTCCTCCACATCCTTGATTGCAATGCAGCAGCATGTCTTGCAGAAATATCCAGAAGATCAGCACGTTACGAAAATATGTTTTCTGAGATGTATTCCCATCTCAAAGTCTTCTCTTCATGATTCCTAGAGGGAAAGATAAAAAAATAAAATAAAGGAAATTTAGTATAGAAATAGACAGCATTTCTGGAAAATGTAAAAACAAAGAAAAATCATGTCAAAAAACACACACCATATTATAGTAACCTTCAAGAGTCACCTGGCCCCCTGGTGATGGAGATCCATACTCTTGTCGTTTTCTGTGGGTATTAAGTCTGGGGTTTCCTGACCCCCTGAAATTTCTTCAGAAGGACATCATATGGAGCCTCTAGAGTTCCACCCTATCAATTCTTCAAGGGAAAAACAACAACATAGCATCCTCGGTGGTTCTCCAGAATCAGTTATCTTAAAATGTGACTCTGTTTTCATGTTAATCTGAGCTTACTGTGCTATGTCTGAAGGGAAACATTTAACACAGAAAGATGAGGTGAGGATTAGAGAGAAAAAGCAGAGATCTTTTGTCATAAGTGTGATAGTGACAAGGCAACCAAATCAAGTGTCAGTTCTTCCTCCAAGTTGTATGCCACCCAGGGGCTTCTGTACATCTGCTAACAAAATAAACAGTATCAGACCCTGGGCCCAGAATTACAACTGAGAATACAGGGTTAGTTTATAATTAAGAAATGATTAGACTATAGCATGGCTCAGTCACTGGCTTCAAACTCCCAAAGCATCACTGTATAAACATATACTCAGTTCATTTATAGTTGTTATCATTTTCACAATGACGACGATCATCATTGCATCAGCCATATGCATACAAATGTAGATGAGACCTCAACATTATCTTCTGTGAGATTTTTCTACTTTTAGTATTGTTACAATTTTAAATGGTTTTTATAGTGATACACTTTTGAATTTTTATTTGAAGGAAATTGTTCTGAAGGGTGAAGACAATTGAATATGCAAACTTCATACCTGAAAGGCTCGAACAATGTATTTTATTTAGCCTGCTTGTCTTAATAGCTGAATTTGTGTTTTAAGCTAATTCAACCTTCAGAAAAATCAAGTCAAAAGGTAATAAAAAATTAAACAAACATTTATTTTCAGGAGTACCACAATTTAACAAGCAAATTCGTGTAAAATGGATCATTGTAAGTAGATACATTGCTCAGAGATAGAGAACAGAGAGTATTTATACCATGTTTCCCATCTACTATCAGTATTTTAATACTGGTATAGTTTTATTCAACCCACCATTCAGCTGTTCCACCAACAGATATTTATTGAATGTCTGCTCTGACCCTTAGGGACCTGATCTTCTAGTAGAAGGAGACACTCATTCATTGAACCAATATTAATTGAGCATCTACTAGGTGCCTGGCACTGTTCTAGGTACTTGGGAACTATCGGTAAATAATGCAGAGAAAAACTCATGCCCTTGAGGAGCTTACATAACTTACATTCTAAGAATGTGATATTAAAAATATGCAACAAAAAAGTAAACTATAATATTCCTTTCAATGAAGTCTTTTTACTTTATTAATTTAAGTACTGTAAGGGAAAAGAGTGGGGGCAGAGGTGAGTTGAGTTTGGTGCACATTGAATTTAATGTGCCTAACACCTAGAAAGAGTGATAAGACTTTTTCCACTGGAAAATTTCACTTTAATAAAATTACCTAAACTAAGTATTTTATCTGAATACAGAGGCCTGTTCTTTTGTGGGTGAGAAAATATCCTTTTAGGCAGAAGTATCAATGCTTTGACTATACCAAACAGCTTGCTTTTAATATGATTGATTATTTAGCATAAATATAATTTGTCTACAGTGTTTGTGGGGAGGAGGTTAATCTCCACTTCTTAAATATCCAATGATAATATGTCAAGACTTGACAAGTAGAAGAGAAAGCACTTTAAATCTTAAAAGGGTCTCAGACCATGACTTTCACAGCTAATTATTTTATATACCAGCAAAAATGTTTTCCAAGTTCTTAATTTAGAGCATTTGGTTCAACAAATTGTAGACATGAAAGACAATAAATAGATCATTGTGTTTTCCTGGTATCTGCTCTACTTCGAAAATAATTTACTTACAGGAAAGCAACTTTAATTATTATAATTATAGTTTATAGTCAAAAAGTTTTTTAAAAATGAGAACTAAGGGTAAAACACCCTATTTTACAGAACATAGATATGAGATTTGAATAACATATTATTAAATGTTCAAAAAGATTTCTCTGCATTCGGCTATGACACAAAACAAATAAAGATCTACCAAGTATTTATCACATCTATGTTAAGGATGTCAACAGCACATCAATCCAATTTATTCTACTTTACTGCCTTTGGTGTATTTAAAAGTGTCAGTGAAGAATATAAGAATAGATGCCAAGAAGTAAAAATACAATAAATATTTTACTTTTATAATCAGGTTACTCTTTTATCTATATGCTTTAAAGACAGATGTCCAAGACATACTTGCATAATCTGAGATACTATTTCTAATCACACAGTGATCTAATTAAACATTTGACTTTAGCTAAACTCTTTAACATACATCTTTCTACCATCCTAAATATCTAAAATGGATGGGTAATTTCCAATCAATTAGAGAAATACAGTAATTAGTGGTTAAGAGCACACATTTCCATGTCTCTCTTAATCTATAAAATGGGAATAATAAAATTTACCTCACATCGTTTAAGATGAGCATAAGATTTACTTGTAAAATACCCATTATAGAACTTAGCACACAGTAGCTATACATCAATATATACACAGGTATTCAGCTGATTGAGAATTCAATTACATTTTCAATTTTAATATAACTTAACAGTCATAGATTTTAAGGTAATACTTTAGCAAACACAATAAACTATTACAGAAGAAAAATTTGTGTAAAAATTAGTAACCTTATGTACCTAGGAAAATGGATCACTTTATTGAAAGTCTTGAACATTCCAGTCCTTCCAATTGCTAGGAACAATCAGACTTTCAAACTTTTTCTAACAGAACTACTCTAGAAATGTCTTGTGAAGAAAAATGACCATAAGCAATTTCCGTTTTCATATCCATTCTGTAAAAAGTTTGAAAGTTGTCACTTTTGTCTTTACAACAAAAATGAAGCTTAACAAACAGAAAATTCAGCACTTTTCTTGGATCTATCAGAGAACTGCGGCTGCATGGGATACCATCACCCAGGAATCTAAAGAGACAGAAGAACCCGCAGTTAGAGCTAGGACCTCTTCACTGGGAGCAGAAGCTGCAGGACCCGTTAACAGGTACTAATTAAATAAGAGTTGTGATGAATTGATGGAAGCTAAGTATGAACTAGCCTGAGAATCAAAACCTCCCGGGACTCTTAGGGAGCTCCCACCCCTTCTTGGGTTTTACCTCCAGGAACCAGGCTGCATCATCATAGGGAACGACCAAGGAAGGTCCCCTTCATGGTTCTGCCAGTGGAAGAAGACAGTAATGTTTGTAAAGTATGCCTGTAGTGTTCTCCAGGGGGAAATAAAGTCTTTACCAAAGCCTCATCCAACTTGGAAAAAGAGAATTACTCCGAGGATTCTAGTCTACCCTGGTTTTCCTGGCTAATCTAAGGAGGGGGAGGAAACTAAGAAAACACTATGAAGGCCACGTTTCAGGAAAAGGCCGCTAAAAGACTGGGGTTTAATCAGAAAATTATAGGACACTTCCCAGCCACGCCTTATGATCACACCAACAGGGTACATATAACAGTGGATTAAAATGGAAAGACACAGGCTCTATCTAAAGAAAAGTTCTTAGGGAAGCCCAAGGACAGAAGGGAGACCAAGATAGCGACAGCAGCGGAGCTTAAAAGTTTCTGGTATGTACAGTTGCTCTAAACATTAAACAGAGCCACATTCCGAGCCAGGTTATCACAAAAACCTTAGAGGAGAGGTCTGCTTATCTGAGCTCCTATTAGCAAATACATCATGCCTGGATTTCAACAAGAAATTATACAGCATGATGAAAGGCAAAGACAAACAAACAATCAGACAAAGAATAATGCCTATGAATGAAATAGTGAATGAAGGAATGAATGAATGAGCCAACCAGTGAAACCAAGTCAACAACAAATACAAACAAAGATGGAGATAATTCAGAGGGACACGAGAACCAGCTAAAAGAGCTCCCAAACAGCCAAAGCAGGAACAATGAGATAAAAAAGATAATATTAGATTATAACACAATTTATTAAGTAAACATCCATGAGACCATAAGGATATAACTAAATGACTGAATAAATAAATAAGTGGGAAGAGACAAATATCCATATAAACAAAATAATTTCAAATAATTTATGTAATGTCCCCACCCACCCTCAAGTAGGTGAAACATAACTCTCCATTCCTTAGGTGTTAGCAGAGTGACTGTGTTCCAGAGAACGAAGGGAGTGGGCTAGAGGTAACAATTTTACAGTGGAGAAAGATGACTAGCAAGATATCAAGGTCAACATTAATATTGATAAGACATGGTGCTATTACATACTCTTGATATGATGTCATGGAAATGGCACTTTACCACAGTGGTTTTCCTTTCCAAAACTCATAACAGCAGACAAATGTTAATAGAGGGGCATTTTACAAAATACCTAACCAGTGGGGTTCAAAACTGCCAAGGTCATCAATAACAAGGGAAGCGAGAGATTGTCACAGCTAGAGGACCCCATAAATGTAATATATTCTAAAATGCACACTGGAATAGAAAAAAAAAAGGCATGAGGTAAACACTAAGGAAATAGTAATACAGTATGGACTTTGGTTAATAACAATACATCAACATTGCTTCATCAACTGTAATAAATGAATTCTGCTAATGTCAGATGTTAATAATAGGGGAAACTGTGTTCTGGGTTTATGAGAATTCTTTACTCTTTGCAATAGTCCTACAAATCTAAAACTTATAAAAGTAAAGTTTATTTAAAAAGGGACCATAAGTTTTTTAGCAATAATTTTGGAATTTTAACAATGTTTATACTTCTTACATGATCATGTCTATGCATATGCTGGAGTGCGTACTTGTCTTTGCAATTCACAGCACTGTTGTCAACGTTTCTCATTCTTTACAATGACGTACATTCACCTCATTAATAATGTGAAGTAAATAATGGGGAAAGATGGCATTGACTTCCTCTGTGTAGTACTAGTTTGCATTTAGATGATGATAAACTATTCATTTTTAATCATTTTTATTTATTTACATGACTTGATACCATTTAAAATTCTAATTCACCAAGGAGCATTTTTGTCAGCTTTACCAGAAAAATAAATCTATTCGGCAAAATGAATTTGTGGAAGGGCAAATATAAATTTGAATGAGATGAAAATTAAACAAGCTCTGACCTCTATTTATTAAATCTATGAATAAGTAAATGAATCAGTCTTACTAATATAATTCCTCATTGTGATCCTATGTTATTATGCCTATAAAAGAGAGTGAAGTATGTTTATTTCATTGAGCTACAATTATGGTCATTTGTCAAAAGATTGAAGGCTGATGTCAGTTTGTCCTTGTTTTTCCTTGTGGGACATACCTGTTATGAATTAATACAATGTAGCATTAAAATGATTAAAGACATTATTTTTTTAAATGTTTGGTTTTCTAGGACTACTCCATTTTTTAAATTATTATTATTTTTGACCAATGACTCTGGATCCTCCTTCCTTAGAAAGATAGTAAGAATGCATAAATTTTCAAGTAGAGTCTCTTAAACTGTATCACACTAATGCTTTGGGGAATTAAATAAGATCAATCTCTCAATGAACTAATGTACCACCTGAGTTGGCAATAGATAATTTCCAGAATGCTGAAATATCTCATAGTTCAGCTTTGTGAGAAATTGTTTAGATCAGGTTTTATATGCAATTTAGCAACATGCAAGATTATGAGATTATTTGTAAATTTTGAGACATGTATAAGAAAATTAAATCACTTCAAAAATTTAAGCAAATATTCTTTTTTTTTGTAACTAGACATCTTTGTAACATAGCCTTTTCCTAGAACTGAGAGTAGAACCAAGGGGGCAAAACCAGAAAAAAAGAACTTGAGAATTTCTGTAGTCTAATCTTTCTCGTGTTTTTTGAGCATTTATTTCTGTTTGAAAAACCCTTTCTTTTTGTCTTCCTATCATTTTCATTCAATGCTAACGAGTGAAGTCCTTTCTTCTACACAATAACCTCCTAATTATTTGGAGGTAATGGTTCTTCAATTTCTCACGCTAACATGACTATTAGAGGCTGTATCATCCTTCTCAGTCTCCTTGTGTTAATAACCATCTTCACCTGTGATGTCCAGAGAGCGTTCAACCAAACCACAAAAAGGCAATTTTACTCTCCTGTTCTGGAACCAATATTTCTGTCAAAGCAGTCACCCAGAACACTGTATGTTCTCACCTACAAAATCTGTTTTGTTTTTAAATATATAATTGTGTTTTGTGGTTTTATAGGTGAAACAATTCACAAAGCCTTCCAGCTTTGTGAAGTGCAAACAATACAGCATCAAAATTCTCATTATGCTTTTTAGAAAAATATGAAATAGTGCAAATGTAAGAAGATCTGAACCAGTTCAGCAGGTCTGGATCTGTTGAAACTAGATATACCTTGTTTAGTGATTCTTTTGTCATGTTTCCAGGTTCATAATGAAATGATTTTGTTTCATTTAGTTATGCTTTAGGAACTCAGTATTTTTAGTAATACATTGATTATAAATAATCTTTTGGTATTCTAAAAAGTTTAGTTCTAATAATTCCATGATTTCACATGTAGAGTGATAGCTGATTTACTAAATTAATTAAAAAAATAAAGAAAAAAGGAAAATAATACAAAGAGATGCTTTATAAATTAACCTTAAATTTACTGGGGGGAAAAGAGTATCATTTTCTGATGAGAGTCTCCAATGACAACGCGACTTCCAATGCACAGGTCAGGTGTCCTTCTGTGTAGGGTTCTTGAGTTCACTGCATGGCCTCCAAATGATATTAATAGGGATTCCGTAAAGAAGCAAACTCATAATTCAACTGCCTAATTATAGCCTCCCACTAACACTTGGTTTCTCACTCTGTTTTCTTTTATTCACTTAAGCAGTGATTGTGCCCTTTAATAACTGAAGAAAGCACTTCACAAGCACAGCATGCAGGAAAAATTCTATAAATAATATGCAATGAATTTGTATTCTAAAAGACAGTGGGTTTTAAAAGAAAACACTGCAGTTTAGGAATAGACATAAGATGATCAATGTGTATCATGTACTTACTATGTGTCCAGCCCTATTATAAGGGCTTTACTGTAAATTATTTAATCTTTCAAAACTCTATCAGAGAGAAGAGAATTTGTACCCCCTTTTTTATTTGAGGAAACTGAGGCACAGAGAATTCAAATAAGAGTTCAAGGTTACACAGCTACTAACAGGCAGAGCCAGAGTTTATATGACAGAGTTTATATGACAGAGTATATGCCAGTTTATAACAAGTACATAATGTAGATTCTTCTTCTTTTTTTCTAAAAATTGATTTTTAAGGGGGAGGATAAGAGAAGGAGATGCACTGATGTGAGAGCAAGACATTGATCAGCTGCCTCCTGTATGCACCCCCTGGGGAGTGAGCCTGCATCCCAGGCATATGCCCTGACCTCGAATCGAACGGGCAACCTCTTGGTGCATGGCACTTCACCCAGCCACACCCGGCGACATCGGTTAATAGGATCATATTGGTGTCGGGTATAGATCTCTACGATACAAAATCTGTATATTGCACTGTGTGCCCACCACCTGAACTCAAATCTTCTGTCACCATATATTAGAACCCCCTTCACACACTACCACCCCCTTCCCTCTGGCAACCACCACACTGTTGTTTGTGTCCATGAGTTTCAGTTTTATATCCCACATTTGAGCGAAATCATACGGTTCTTAGCTTTTTCCGACTGGCTTATTTCACGTAGCATAATATTCTCAAGGTCCACCCATGTTGTTGCAAACAGCAGTGTTTCATGCAAGACATGGAGACGGCCAAAGTGTCCTGCACTGCACGTGTTAACAAGCCATCCTTTAGCTATTACAATGGTATAATTTAAAAACAGGATTATTGCATACATATATGGCTTTTCTATAGTTTTTAAAATTCTGATCCTTTTTAGGTTTCTACTTCAGGACAAATATATCCTATTTTATATAGAAAACAACCCAGTGCTCCTCACACTTTCTAAACTCTAATTATATGGAGCTTCATATAACTTTTAATAGAGGGGTGAATATACTGTAGAACCTTCATATTAACTTAGTTAAAACAAATCTCTGTCAAGGTGCTAAACAACTGAGAAAGTTTCATAGAGAAGAGAAAAAGAGTATATACTTTTAGAATCACATGGGTATGGGGGTCAAATGCCAATGATGCCACTTACTAGCTGGAACGTCTTGGGACAATGGTATAATATATTTGAACCTGACTCCTTCCTGCCTACCCCACTTTAAAAACTGAGTAATGGTTGGGAGGATTACATTACATAATGTAGAATAATACCTTAGAATTCTTATGAGGCTGATATCAGACTACAGGAGTCTGTAATAATTATTCTTAATTTCCTTAATACGTTTAAAAACCCTACCATTGTTTCTTAGTTCTTCATGCTCAAAACTTTAGAGATACCTTTGTTTTATCTCTTTCACCAAATTTATAAAGTATTTATACCTCTTTCTTGACAAAGCTTACAGATTCTTCCCTGTTTTTGGCATTTCCCCAATGACCACTCGAATGCAAGTACTCATTTTTCATAAGTTATTGCAAGCATTTCCCAATGTATATTCTCCCATAACAAGGTACCTACCTACTATCCACAGTTCTGTTTTCTTGTATCATTTAAAAATGTATCACCTTTATTCTTTATCACAAATTAATGATTTTCAATCTGACCTTCAAATATTAACACCAACTTTACTTATTTCTCATCTAGTCAAACTTATAAACTTTTAATATTGGAAAACTATACTGCCAAACTTGCATAGAATATTTTTATGTTTGTATGTCCTATTAGTTGTAGTTTAATTCAACTTAAACATACTATTTTCCTCTTAGCCAATTTTGATTTTGTTATATATGAAAACTAAAGTATTTTCCAACTGGCCTATTCAAATCATTTTCATGCAAATACCACCAGTTTTTGTGCCAAAATTTTTACAAGACATGTGTTTGTGGTTGATTATGTTATATAACAGTTAATATACGTGACATATGCATCAATAAAATGGGTTGATGTGGCTAAATAAGTCCCCTGAGAGTATCCATTAGCACTGAGTTTTTGCAATTCAAGGATATGGCCACTAGATGGTAATCACAGACCACACTGATTTCACAAGTAAATCATCTAGACACCTATCTCAAGGATAATGGATCATATGAAGCTATTTTTAAAATCTTTCTACCCAAAATAATATTTATCTATGTATTTATCATCTCTGTATAAATCAAAGCAATAGCTAAATAATATCTATATTTAAGTATCTAAATCTATACACACATATTTGAATAATACAAAATATATGAATTATTTCAATATTTCAATGCTAATGTGATTGCTATATTATTTCATAAGTAGGAAGGAATAATTAATTATGTTGAAATAATCCTACTTTCCATTCCAATATTTATTTATTCATTTATTTACCCAATAACAGATCTAATTCAAAAGACATTTAATAATAACAACACTAATTTCCAGATTTTTCTATTAGAAATAATTTGCCTTAATCTTGGGGCACAACCTCAAGAATGAATTTATCTGCTCATCCTATCTGCATACCAAAGTCCATACAATCACAAAGACTTTGGCAAATTTTTAACCACCGGTCTTGTTGCCAATGATGCTTTGAGGAATTGTTAAGTAAAAGAAGTATGAAAGCTTTAAGTAAGCAAGATATTTATATTTCATTAGAGATGGTATGTCTCATGGATGCCTCACTCTGCCTCCTGGTTCAAACTAAATTAAGTTTTTCCCCCATGTGATGGTTTTAAATTCTGGAAATGTAGGCCAGGCACCCCATCAAAGTCTGTTTCCACCAAGTCTGCTACTTTTTCCTCCACCCAGTTTTTGAAACACAATCTCTTTTTCTAGCCAAGGTTGACTTGTTACCAAGTGCAAACTGGCCACCCCCTTCTGCTTTTGCAGGAGAGTGGTGGCTGACAGTCCAAAAACCAGTGTGACAATACACTTAGAACAATTAATGTCATAATTTCTTTTCACAGTAATTATCATTTCATGCACATTATTTTGTTGTTCAGCTGTTTTTCAAATTCCAGAACAGAGGTTCTATCTTCTAGTTCATGTAGCAACTAGCTGAATGTATAAGAGTTCATCTGTGTCTTGTTTAATAACAAGAATATCAATAAAGACTTTTATAAGACCCAGCCAATTATTCTCAAGAAGTTTTTAACAGTAAGGTAAACCATTAGGAGATAATTTTGTCCATTTAATTAAAAAAAAATCTTAATTTCTTATATTTTCCATAATTGACACTGTTTTTTCCTTTTTTTCATACACCTTTTATTTATTTTTATTTTGGGGGGAGGGTAATGTAACGAGACAAAGCAGATAATTTCAGCTTCTCTTTCATAAAGTATACCATTGATTCACATCTGTAAAACTTGTTTTCTATTGGTAAAGAAAAAATAATTATCTTTTGATGAGTGCAAATTATGTATCCAGCACTGTGTCAATCCTTTTACATATAATACCTTATTGAATGCAACACTACTTTGGAGTTGGTATTATAATGACAGATTATCGACTTGTTAAAGTGTTCCTCACTCAGCAACAATGCTAACGGTACTGTTGGTACCATTCTTCTCTTGTCAAAAGAAAAAAAAAATGAACAATCCCCTAAATACTGTGGTAGACTGGCAAAACAAAAAGGTAAATAAGTTATGTTATCATGGAGTTACATCTGTATTTATATGTCTGTTTAGATACATTTCTCTGAAATAAAGTGAAGCAAAATAAAATTATATTATCTAGTAAATAATGCCAACAATTATTCTTTTTTGCCATCTGCATCAGTGCTTAATTTTAAATGGCATTAGATTATGAAGGACACAATGGATCATGAAAGCAACTGTAAAATGTTTTCCAGTACCATTTGTTTGTTCCATTCCAAAACTTGCTTTTTATGCTGATGACATTTGCATTCATGAAAATAATTAGTTTCAAATATACATATAAAAAAGCACATTCATCTTTTACAAATATATATAAATGACTCAAGGCAATCAGATTTCTTTAATGCAAGTGAAATCAATGTGCAGTCATGAGCAGCAATTCTAAACTCTAACTTTAAATTAAAAATAATTAAACCAGAGTCTTTTAACAACATGGGGAAAAAGTTCAAGTTTGGGGAAGATTTTGTTGAGTTCATTGCAGCACATATTAGTGAAACATCAATATAATTGAATATAATTCAAACAGGCATTCAATTAAGCTCCTACTGCATCTAGCATATATTGAATTGACAGTTTCATCTAAATTACTGATACTTTTAAAAACATTAACTATATGGATAGCTAGTGATTACATTTCCCCAAACCCTTTACTCCCTGTTAGAATTTCAAAGCTGCTTAACTTCTCAGTATTTTTTATTTCTTGTATTTAAAAGGAGAAGTTTAGACTAGTGCTTTTTAAGATTGGTTTTAGATTCCTAAAAGTTTACTATCATTTGAATTACTGAAAGATGCAATTACTTGATGACATGCGCCTAGTTCCCTTAGAAATTAAAGGAATCCTCTTTCCAGAGTATGACAACACAGTCTAAAAACACTGTTTCATTTCAGAATGCATTAGGATTTTCCTATTATTAAAACAAGCAAGGAAACACACAAAAAGTCTCTTTCTCTCAAAGTAACTATGACCTATTTACCAAGAGTATTTTTTTAAAAGTCACTATCAACTATCTCTTGCAGAACTCCCAAAATTATATTTCTTCAGTCTTTATTTTTCTTTAAGCATTAGAAATTCTATAAATATTTCACTTGACCATGTTATGCCCATCACTAGAGAGCCCCGAGGAATAAGACAGGGCCGTGTTACCAAGAGACTCACAACTTAGTTGGAGAGACGTAATTTTTCATGATGAATTATAGTACAAGTCAAATGATGAGAAAATTGTCAAATACAGGAAGCACAAAAAAGTGAGGAAAACTATTTTTGACTGAAAGTAATCAGGAAAAAATTTCACGAGGAGATCACATTAGGTATTTGCTCGAAGCATGGGGAGTAATAATTGCTAAAATTACTTGAGGCTGTCTTTGTGTCAAGCAATACACTGAGCACTTTTTGTTCACTGTCCTACATTCGTTAAGTCCCATAAAAATACTAGTAAGTAAATACAACTCTTATTTTATGCAGCTGATAATGAAGACACACAAACAATATTGTGGAAATGAATCATAAAAGGAAAAAATAAATTTGTTCATTTACTCAACACATATTTATCAAATATTTATTATAAGCTAGCTCCTTTCCTAGGGGCTGAGAACCAAATGGTGACCACCACATCCTGCTCTCCGGGAGTCCAGCGTGGGGCAGGGAGGGGGCGAGCACATGAACAGTTTAATTGGTATTATGAGGAATCGAAGAAGGGTAGAGTGCTTTCAGTATGAAAAAATGCGAGTTTCTTATTGGAAATGATGCCTAAGGACCTGAAAGATGATTAGGAGTTGGCTACAGGAAGAAGAAAGAAAAGTACTAGAAGCTCCAAAGCAAGAAAGAGTGCCATACATTTTGGAAATTAAAGCAGTGTCGTTTGGCTACTTCACGTATTACATTAGTACAGTATAGCCTGGATTTGATGCTGGAGGAGGCAAGTAGGCAGTGGATTTAAAGCATCTCATAGGAAAGAAGACCATATGTGGCCTTGGTTTGCCCAGGAGAGTCCTAACACAATTGTTAACAGCACCCTTTGCCTCCAGGGAATTACTTAATGGCATCCTTTTGAACTCTCAAAGCTTTCCTGCTGGACAATAAATTCTATGTATAGGAGGTTCTGCCTTTCTGTGGGGGCTATGGAAGTCACATAATATCTTTGAACTGAGAATTGGCATAATCAGATTCATATTTTAGAAAAAAATCACTATCTGCAGAGCAGAGAATGATCTGGAGAGAACTTACGTGGCAGAGTTGGCTAGCCCTCAAGGTTTTGCGCTCATCTACAAGGTATAGAGTTTTTGTTAGAAAGTAGCTGTCAGTAAGGCCTACAGCTTCAAATTGCCTGTGTAATCTCCCTTTCCCAACCTGCTGGCCTTAGGTCAATGCCCAGGACAACCTTCAAAAATGCTTTGAAGATAAAAAAGCCTTTGCCAGCCTTGTTTACTAAATGAGAACATGAAACAAAGAACACACATGGCCACCTCTCACTGGACTTCACACGAGCAAGATGAACTTTCCATGAGCATAAAGGCAACTTCTATTTTGTTAAGGCCTGAAGATCTCAGAATTTATATGTAATAGAAACAAGCGCTCTCCTAATTTAGTAATGCTGATAGCAAACTGACAATTTATCAAGTTATTGCAATAGTTCAGGAAATAGATAATGCTGGTATCATAACTAAAGAAAAGGTGAAGAGTTTCACCACAAGTAGGTATCAGGTTTTCCTCTAAGGTTTTTCAGTTTGAGAACCTGAGTCAATTCTAATGAAAATTTTTAATTTAGAGAATGGAAAAAGAAAATGATTTGAGAAAAGGAAACATACTGAGTTCAATTTAAAATGACTTTGAATTTTATTAGATATCCAAATAAAATGTGTAACAGGCATCTGTAAATTATGGTCTGCAGGATGAAAGACAAAAGGAGTAGAGGAAGGAAGATAACATCCATTTCAGGCATTTTATGTACGGATTGCTCCTTTCTTTTCTTTTCACTTCATCCCTACACTTTACATGCCAAAATATGGTCTCTTTTTCATGGACAACTGGAGACTGATCCATCTTATGAACACATGATAAAGTTGCTATTTGTGGATCCAAGACTACGGAAATTTAGTTTTTGAAATTTATATTATTTGAGAATGTTAGGTATATGGAGTTAGGATTTGTACTGAGGGCAATGTAAAATCATTAAAGATTTTTTCTTTCTTTTTGTTTATTTTTAATTTAAATTTCATTGACATATAACATTGTATTAGTTTAAGGTGTACAATATAGTGACCTGATACTTGTATACTTTGTGAAATTATCACCACACTAAGTCTAGTTACTACCTGTCACTATACAATATCTTTAAAATAGGGTTGAAGGGGGGGGTCAAATAGATGGTGATGGAGGGAGATTAGACTTTGGATGCTAAACACACAATGCAATATAGAGATGTATTACAGAATTATATACTTGAAACATATAATGTTATTAACAAAGTTAGTAATTTCTTTTCTCATGATGAGAACTTTTAAGATCACTCTTTTAGAAACTTTCAGATATGCAATACAATACTATTGCCTACAGTCACCATGCTGTATTTTACATTCCCATGACTTACTTTATAACTTCAAGTTTGTATCTCTTGATCCCCACCCATTACCATTCCCCAACCCCTTCAAGCCCCCCTAACTCCCTACTCCACACTCACTTTAAAGGATTTTTAGAATAGTCACTCTGGAAACAATGTAGTAACTAGATAGAGAGGAGCCAGTAGTTTAGGAGCTCAGTGATAAACAACTCAATTAAGGTAGTGGGACAGTGGAGATAGGCAAAGAGGGGGCAAATGGGGTACATCTGTAATAGTGTCAACAATAAAAAACATCAAAAAGAAATATGGTGATAAAATTTAGAAGGTAGTATAAATAGGAAACACTGCAAATGATAGGGGCACTTACAATGTCCAAAGATTGAGCACCTGAATTAATCTGAAATATAATTATATTACTTATAAAATTGTAGAACACATATACTTATGTAAGCAAGGATTTAAGTTTTTTTCCCCTTAGGCTTCTTTCTCCTAGGCCTTTGCACCCCACACTCCCCTTGATCCCGGACTGAAGCAATTAAGGAGGTGGCGCAGCTGAGAACAGTGGGTTAAGCTATCACCTTATGGAGACATCATATCACCTTATGGAGACATTGCCAGGTGACCAAGATCAAAGGGAGTGACTTCCAGGACTGCATGTAGCTGCATTCCATTCCCAGCCTCAGTTTGTCCCCTATAACCGGATCCCTGCCTCCGTTGAATTGGGTACAGCGACAGGCAGCCCCAAGCCCCACCGGGGCTTCCCCGTAACACAAGGACGCCAGAAGAATATGATTTGCACTCAGGATGGTCTCCACTGACTAGAATGTGACCCACAGCCATTCAGGTTCAAGTGAGATTGGTTAAAGAGTCCATTCGAAAACCAAAAGAGTTTATCATGGTTATCTTTGCTTTGTAATTCATAGGTAGGGGTTTTCAGATGCATGAATTAGCCATCTATACACATTTAATTTCAAGTTTTCATTTGTGTTATATGACTTCTTTAGAAAGTGCAATACATAGTATATTAGTTCTTAAATTTGCAAGCAAATATTTTAACTTAATAAACATTTTCTGAACATTTATTATTTGCTTGGCTCAGTACCTAGAAATGGTGATAAATATTTTACAAATGTTGTATATATAAGTTTATTTTAAACCAGAAATTGATAAGAATGCCAATTATTTATTAATTGAATAAACATTTATTATACGGCTATATGTGTTATGTACTTATGAATAAAGAGCTAATGTAATGTTGAGTAATACAGACATAACTTTCAAAGCCTTGTGGCATATGACTTCTGGAGGGTAAATATAAGTGAGTAAATAAATGCCATACGGGGGAAAACCAAAATTTTAAGGGTTAGGAAAACAGTTTTGGGGGCAGTCTATACTGAGACCTGAAAATTGAGTTTAGCAGTCTTAGATGGAATTTTTGAAAGAGTGTGATAAACAAGAATACTTATGCCAAGGCCAAAGTTTTGAAAGGACACCATGTTTTGGGGAACATAGTCATTCATTTCTGTATGACTAAAGTGTAGATTATGGATGGCAAGGGATGTGACTGCAGAGGTCAGGAAGAGCCCTTCTGATGAGTTAGGAAGTTTAGGTTCTATAGCAAGCTGTCTAATGCCCTCAACAGAGAAGGTTCTCATTGTCCTCCAGGGAGTCCTGTGAGTACTATTTGCAGAACAGTTTTCAGAAGGGTAATAGTAAAGAATAGCATGCTGTCTGGTTATGTTAACTGAAAAGGTGATGATGGTGGACCAAAAGTTACTTACAATGAAAACTGGGGGAAGTGGAAGACTTTCAGAAAGAATTAGGGAGTGGAATGGATGGTAAAGGTTATTTATTAGATAGGTGGGATGAGTGGTTTCAAGAATAACTGCTTTATGTGAACAATGAAGTCATTCAAAGGTAGGAAAGCCAAGAATGCATTGACATTGAGGGGGAAGTCTCTGGTTCAATTTTGAACATATTGTATCTGAAGTGCTGGGGAAGAACATTTCTTCTGGGGATGTATTTTTCACAGTCATCAGCACATCAAGGGAAGATGAAGCTACAAGATAAGTGAATTCTTTCAGAATAGAATGACAATGGAAGCAGTCCTGGGAAAGAATCAAGAGGAAGACAAGCACTGGGTCCCAGCAATATTGAGAGCGAAATGTTAGCTTTGGGTTCCTGAGGAGAAGTTAGCCAATTTCCTAGGAAAGGACTAGTACAATTGTCAAGGCCCTATTCCCAGGCCCACCAAGCAATCTTTCTTCACCGTGTGGGCCGAATTTTCCCTCCACAATGCACATATAATCATGCTCCCAGATTCCTTAAAAGATATAAACAAAGCTTCTTATTGCTTTAGGGAATAAGAGAAAAACGCCTAATCTGGCCTATGAGGCCTGCATGGCCTGATTTCAACACATCACTGTAGACCCCTGTCCCTCATGTCTCTCAACATTAACCACTCCAATCTTTGTCTTATGTTTATTTATTTTTGTTAGTTTCTTCTTCAAATAAACCTTCTTCTGTCACAAGTTAACTTATATTCCTTTTATAGTCAGTATTTTTTCTCATTGATGACATTTCTTAAACTCCCAATAGGTCAAATACCACTATTATAGTTGAAAACATTGGCTCTCTTTGTAACGTACATTTAATGTCCACTGTCCTCACTAGATGGGAACAGACACAATATTGGATTTTACTCACCATGGACTCTTCAGCCCACAGAAAATTATGTGGGCTCCATTAATACTTTTAAACAAATTAATGGATGAATCGCAGTAGGTACTAAAGAGAAAGATGGGCGAGAAATTGAAAGTTCCTTTTCAACCTTTTCCCCCAAGAAATGTGGCTGTAATGGGGACTATAGAAAAAGGGAGCTCACAAGTAGAAATGTGGGGTTGAGAATTTTTTAAGTTAGGTGAGGCTCAACATGTTTAAGTGATGAGAATGAGGCCAGAAAGTACACTGCATGCAACACACACACACACACACACACACACACACACGACTCTTATTTAGGATATGTTGCCAAACATCATCTCTGCAAGCCTCCCTTTTCTTACTAGTATCTTTTAAAAATAGTGGATTTATTTTACTCATTGTTGACTTGACTATAAATGGCCCCAAACTCTATATACGCAACATCTTTTCACTGTGCTTTCTCAAGTTTTCAATATAATGGTTTGTTGCTCTTGAGATAATAGTTTGAAAAATCGTACAAGCTGTTAGAATATTTGCATAGTGATTATATGCTGAACAGCAGCTTGGATTTTCTATTTCCATCTGCTTCAACTTAGTAAGTGTAAGAGGTATTATTATTATTATTATCACCATTATTATCATTAACTTATCTAAATTCCAAATTAGGAAACAGACAAACTGCACATAATCTTTTGATAGATAAAAATGACTTTGTTAAAAGGAAATTTTTGTTTTATGTAATAAAGTCTTTTGAATTTAATTCCCTTTGCAATTTTAAAAGGGCAAGTTTATTCAAGTGTAAATAATATGCTCATGTCTGTGACTAATGAAACCATTTAAAAATAATAAATTAGTCTGCAAAGCTTGCAGCATGTACTCTTTTCAACATTTTGCCCTTCAGTCTCCTTGAACAATGAAGGTAACCTGGTCTCTGCTTATAATCACCAGTTATTTCTAAGAATAGGAACACTTCACTGATCTGAAACTCCTCTATTTGTTACAGGGCTAGAATCTGCAACAACACAGAAGGAACTAAGGGTTTGGGGAATCTACAGCAGGTTTAATAAAACACAAACAATTAGCCTGCTAGGCTCACACTGCTTTCTGATTTTCCTCCGGGTCTGTATACTCTTGACTTATCCATTATATGGCACAATCGGTGCTTATTATTCATTAGATTTTAGTGGACCTGCATAGAGATTTTAGTTAATTACTTGTTCATCTATGGCTTAAATTTAGTTCAGGGGTGTTTCCATTGTGCACCGCTGCCTCCTCTATCATTATACCCATTTAAGGTTATATTAAGCTTTCATAAGGTAAAGTGTATATATTATATATTTTTCCAAAAGGGGTAGAATTATAAAATATTTTAAAATGAGGAAAGCTTCAGTCATCCTGAAAATGTGGCTAAGGAGACTTTGATGTGGCTTTGGCACTAATACTGACACCTCAAATCTGTGCATTTATGTCAAACTTTTGCTGAGGTTTAAGGATAGACGTATAAAGATTAAAATGTGCTTTTTCAAAACATAGAACCTTGTAATTTTCTAAGCTCCTGGGCAGCACTGGTGTCCTGTCTTGCGTTGCTCATGGCATTCCAGAGGGGTTGCTTTCTTTCACTTCCTCAAAGGGACCTCCAGGTTACCAACACTTTTCCTTCACAGAGCTCCTGCCTCTGCTCTCTCACCTCTGCCGGGAAGGCTCACCATCCTCCACCTCAGTGAGTCCTGTTTATCCCTCCAGTATCTGCTCAGCGATTATTTGCTCAGAGAAGGCTGCCTAGATTTTGTAAACTAAATTAGAGCTCCATGGATATTGTCTTATCACATGCCCTGCAATTTACCTTCAGATCACTTCAAGCATCTCATATATTTATTAGCACCATTCTGTGCAAATAGTGTTCAATGTCTCCCTTTTCATTTCCCCTTAAGCTCCAAGAGGGTCTCATCTCATGTTCTCCACGGTATCCCCATTGCTGGGCATGGTGCTTGTGGCCTCGTGGTTGTCCAACACACATTCACTGAATAAATAAATGATCTGCCTTCTATGGTGGAAATTTCTGTGCACGATGGACAAATATAGTGACCCTGCCCATTGTAAATATTTCCCTTTCCTTGTTTTATTTTGGAAAGCATTAGGAAACTTACTTTCTTCTTCTCTTGGAAATTATGAAACAATTTGTGAATATGAGGTTTCATGTTGCATTGATTTCTAGAATCCATATGTCTTACCTCTTTTTAGCTGCAATCCCTGACTCATAGGCACCTGCAAAAACCTCCTCACTGAATGCTCAGTGATTTAAGTTGTGTCACTAGGAATCCAGTCTCAGAACCCAGCACTTATTTCACTCATCCTGTAGAAAAAAATAGGAGCTTCATGTTCTGACTGGTGAATTGGCCCATCGCTATCCTGACCGCAGATGGGGAAGAAAATGAAGAACCAATGTGTTTTAAAGGAAGCGGTGAAGGAAAAGTACTTGAAATATCTCATCTTGGTGGCAATAAAGAATATGAGCATAATATTGAAAAACTCCACCAATGTAAGTAAGCAAAACAGGACAAACATAATCTTTAACGCTTAGAAGGGCACTTTTAAATTGAGATTTATCATCCACATTAAATAAGTAGCATAAGTATTTAGTGATTCATCATTCATGTTAATGCCACATAATTCTCAAAGGCCATCGGTGATACCCATTATCCTCAGTGAATGTGCCAAAAATGAACTTTTGGCCCCTCAATTGTGCCTGAACAAGACAGATAAAGGTTTGTGTTTTTTTTTTTTTCATTATTTGAAACTGTCACTGTAAAGGTTAAAGGGACAGGCACTGCCAACCTTTGATAGAAACTATCTTGTCAAAAACAGAGTTTCTTTGAGACAACTACTCAAAATGACCTTAAATCAGGAATTTAAATCTTTTCAAATATAGCTGTGTTAAAAAAAAGCCTGTCTCAATACAAATGAATTTGAGTCATTTTGATTACTTGTCTTGAAAGAGAAGTTGGTTGATTAAATATTTATTATTTGCAAAAAGCTCACTTAAAGCAGCAGTTCTTCACTGGAATGGACTAAATGAACCTGGTGGATGAAGTTTTGAAAAATATATCCTATCATTCAGATTAAAAAGGTGACACTCCTAAGAACTCTTTATTACAATTAAGCATTTAGCCTCAAAGATGCTGAAATCTTATATTTCATATTAGATTTTTTTCCTCCCTTAGTAAGATATAAAGAGAGAATATATAAATATCATGAAATTTTTATTTTTTGCTGAAAGGTTCTAAATGGAAACTATGTTAAGAGTTCTGGAATCAGTGACTAAGCATTTACATGATAAATATTATCCAGATATATTGGATTTCTAAAAAATGGTATATGTTAAAATAAGTATTAAGCTACATGTGTATGCTAGTGAATATATTGATGGTAATGTGCCAATTATTTTAAACAATTAACAAACTAAATTTTTCATTGAGAACAAAATTTACCATTTTAAAGTAAACAATTCAGTGGCATTTCGTGCATTTGCAATGTTATAAAACCACCACCTCTATCTAGTTCAAAAACATTTTTATCACCTTGAAAGGAAACCTATATACATTAAGATTTTACTCCCCATTCTTCCACCACCAGCCGCCAGCCCCTGGCAAGCACCAATCTACATCCTGTCCCTGTGGATTTATCTATTCTGACTGTTTCATGTAAATGGAATCATATAATATGTGACCATTTGTTTTGGCTTCTTTCACTTAGCATGTTGTCTTAGAAGCTTATCCACATTGTAGCATGCACCAGTACATCATTCCTTTTTATGGATAAATAATATTCCATTATGTGTATAGGTTCCTATTTGTTTATACATTTATCAGGTGGTGGCCACTTGGGGCACTGCGATTAATGCCATGGACATGGGTGCACAAATATTTGAGTAGGGTTTTTCAATTCTTTTGGGTATATACCTAGGAATGGAGTTGCTGGGTCATATGGTAATTTCAAGTTCAACATTTTGGGGAACTGTCCTTTACAGTGACTGAAACATACCATGTCCCCAACAGTAATGTGCAAGAGTTCACATTATTCTACATCTTTGGTAATGCTTATTATTTTTCTTTAAATAAATTACATCCACCCGTGTGGAAGTGAAATGGCCCCTCATTATGGTTTTGATTTACATTTCCCTAATGACTAATGATATTAATTAAGCATCTTTCCATGTTTTTTTTTGAGAAGTGTACCAATTTTTAATTGTTATAAAATCTGTCAATATAGTCTATTCTTGCCTTTATATAAGGCAATAATATTAATTCTCTAATATGCCTTTACTTATAATATCTATGCAAATCAAAAAAGAATATAAGGTAAACTAAATTGGTAGTTTTACATATTAATTTCATCTTATTAAAGATTCAGACAGAATCCCTTCCTTTTTTCTCTCTGGGAAATTGCAGTGTTTGTTATGCACAACTGAGCATTAGGACAGATGAGATATTTCAGTAACTCTGTGGTCACCATGTTAACAGTTTCTTACAATGCTACGTTACTCCACTCAAACAGTAAATTTAAATGTCAAGTGTCATATTAATTTTCAACACTCTCAGGAAAAGTCTTCTGGTGTTAAACTAAACGCAGTTGGTAGTGAAAAATAAATGGAGGATATGATAGTTTTACTAAAATTGTGAAATTCATTTATTGTTGATGTAGACATCTTCAAGATTTACTAAAAAAGCACAAAAACTAATAATCTAAACTTATACTTATGCATTAGGATAAGTCATGTTATAATATGATTTATCAAAAAGTGGAGATATCATGTTGCCAATTCTGAGAGTTGAAGAGAATTTTATTGTTTTTCTGTGACTGAAAAAGATCTTAAAAATTAATAAGGAATTAACTGAACAAAATGAGATACACACAGAACATGTGATATATGTGCTGCAGATATTAAAATAACGAATTGAGCTGTAGGGTATAATAATCAGCATATTTCCTTAAAATCAGTTTTACTAACTGGCTTAGAATACACTGGGGGCTTGTCTCACCAGCTATATCACAGTCAAGTACAAAAGCCTTAACCTCATGTCTTTCTTATACAAAATCTTCCTCGATGCCATCATTATTTGGGCGTTAAAATCTAGCCTAGCATTTTATTTGAGTCTCCAAGTTCGAATCCATTCTTCTTCTACCTACTGAATAACAGGCCTTCTTCTATCTATAGTTTGAGAATTGGCTTCAGCTCAAGACATGGGGCTGCTGCTTCTAATTGTAGTCCATTCTTATTGCTGGCAGTTCATTTGGGAACGATATGCAATTCAACTTTGTCTAATTTCCGGGGAGAAGAAGTTTGCTAGAAATGTTTTTAGAATGTGCAAAGAACTGCAAAAGGTCTGAGGTTTTACTCTACTTACAATTTAAAAGTTAGCCTGCCACAGGGTTTTTTAAGATGCTGTCAGATACATGGAGACCTACTAGGTTTGTTTCTCTTGCTCTCTAATCTTCATCAAGGAGATGTGGAGCTGGGCTCGGGTGAATGCCACACACACACTGGGTCTGTGTCACAGCTGAGAAATGCTAATTTGAGGAAATCCCTAATCTTAAAAAGGAGCCACCCTCAATCCTGCACCATTTTTGTCCTAGTGGGTGGGAAATACTATATTTGTTACCCTGGTCAGGAGACAAATGACTCCCCTGCTCAGAACGACACTGTCTCTATCCACCAAGGTTGTTTGCTATACAAACAACATTTAAAAAATAACCTTCAACTACAACAACAAGATCCCTGTTAATGCCTTTTCTAGGAAAATGTACAAAAACATGAGAGACTCACGGAGAATTGTGTTTCAACAGATATTTACTCATTACTATTGAAGGGAATGGGGAGTTGCATCCTGCCATGGGATTTCATCCAGGGCTCCCGTAGCCCTGCTGGCTCCTGGAAGTCATCTCATCTGAATGAGGTCAACCAGCATGAAGCTGATAGATGCTATTGATCACTGAACAGAGGATGACCAATGTGTCTACCAATCCTAAAGCCCACCTCCCATTTGGACTCCAACTATGTAAGTAATAAATTACACATTATATTAGTCATGTCAATAAACATCCTCACTGGTAGACTCTGACAGTTAAATTCACTGTTTCCTCCTTTCCCTAGGGATATCCCTATATCTGCAAGTAATACTTTAGGAATGGTTCCGAAATAGAGAGGGATATGGTGGGACTATAATATTATTATTTTTTGTGCCTTCTGCTGTCTTTTAAAGTTTGAAAGAAAACGGTACATAAAATAGAAAGACAAGTTGGGGGCCTTTATAAAACTGGCTTAGTTTTGTTTGAAAAATATTTATCAGTTGAATAAAAACAATTTTTAGAATATCCTGATATAGACATTTAGGTTGTCACAAAACAAACTAAAACAAATATCTATTAAATGGATATTAGATCTTAAAAGGCTAGGTTTTACAGCAAATCAGATTGCCATCTATCAATAAGAATCAATAAAATGGACCAGTCTTTTATTATTATTCTTTCAAGCAAACTATCTTTAATTTCCTGCTTATCCAGTTTAGATTCCACAGTTCATCATTTTATTTTATTATATATATATCTATATATATATTTAGAACTTTTAAAAATTTATCTTTATTTTTGAAAGTATTACAGATGTCCCCTTTTCCCCCACTAACCCCCTCTACCCCACTTTTATCACCATGAAATTAACTGATCTAGTTTATTGAGTAGATATTCTCTTTGGGGACAGAATATTCTGTCTATGCAAGCATATCCCTTTTTATAACTTCCAGTATTTTGCCATTAGGGACTATTTATTTATTTTTTTAATATATCTTTGTTGATTTCAGAGAGAGGAAGGGAGAGGGAGGGAGATAGAAACATCACTGATGAGAGTCATTGATCAGTTGAGTCCCGCATGCTCTCTGCTGGGGATGCAGCCCGCAACCCAGGCGTGTGCCCTGACCGGGAATCCAGTGATCTCCTGGATCCCAGGTCAACGCTCAACTGCTGAGCCATGCCGGCAGGGCAACTGGGGACTATTTAAATGATCAATTTTGTGAATATTGATCAGTCCTTTGTGGGTTAATGAAAACTGAGTCTTTGGACTTAAGAAATTCTGAATCCATTTGATACAGTGGTTCCCTGGATACATCTAAAGAAAACAGAATTCAAATTGAGAGCATTTATTTAATGCCTATGATGCATTTGTCAGGCACTCTTCAAAGAACTATTATCTTTAATCCTTAGAATTATATTGTAAGTTAAGTCCTGCTTTTCTCATTAATGGATGAGGAAACCAAGGCTCAGAGCCAAAAGCCACAAAGCTAATAAGCCCCAGTGCCAGGCTAAACCTTTTTGCTCCAAAGCCTATTCACTTCCTATTACACCAACTAATCCCTCAATAGAAATCAATTTTTAAAAACTCAGCATCAAGTTCTTTTTAGCCCTAATGCAGTAATTTATACAACTTAACAATATACTCGTGATGACTTCAAAGGGCACTCTGAAGGTCTCCCAAGTGAATTATGAGTCATTTGATAAAACAGAAACAATTTCTTCATGATTAGTTTACAGCCTACTTAGCACACATGTGATCATGGGTGTGTGTTTTACTATTAGTCTTGGGTATTATGTAAATATAAAAATATTTATGTCTAGTTCAGAATATAAAACTACACCTATTTTTATCCTTTCTGTATTCAGTGGAAGTAGTAGATAAATGAAGTGAATAGCAAGTTCATTCAGCTGAAAAAGACAAGTAAACATCCTCATCTGTTTAAATGACGTGTTGCCTGTGTGCAGGCAGATACGTAGAACAGCTGTCCATTTGGGGGACTAAAATATTTATGTAAAAAACTAGATAAATTCTTATAATGTTCATTATAAAGAAGTTAGTAATTTAACACTCAAATCATTTCTTCTATCTAAAGGTACTATCAATCCATTTTCTAAGGAAAATTCTATAAATGTTCCAACATCAATTTCTGTCATTTATCATTAATCAATTACTTTATATCTGTTACTGCACACTTCAACAATTGAATTTTTATTAAATTTTCATTTCAAAGTAGTATACTGGTTTAATAGTTATTAAAGCAATAAAAATAAATGTATTCCCTATTATACAAAAGCAAATTTCTCCACCCACATATGTATTTGAGTCTCAGTATTAACTCTGTATAAACTGACTACTTCCCTCCTTTTGCTGTAGGAATTATTCCCAAACAATAGAGGTGGGAAATAAAAATTTCATTCCAACTTGAGGAATCTAGACGACATGTGGATTGTAGAAGTTGTTAAATGACAACATTTAAGATTTTTATCCAGGAAATATCACATCCAAAACTCACCAGGAAGGTGTAAAAGTGCATAAGAAAATACATGATCAATAAGTTCTATGGAGGGGCCGCCAGGGTCGGTGAAGGATCTCAAGATGGCTGGGTGAAAACTTGCTCTAAAACCATTGACTGGGTAGCTTTTGGGGAGATCATACCCCAAAACCAAAAGGCCATTGCTAACACCCTGAAATCCTGGAATGAGACTCTCTCTCCAGGTTGGCTACTCGACCTGAGAAGCCACCTGCCATCGACTGGGCTTACTGCAAGGCCGATGTAGTGAAGGCCGGCTTGGTAGATGACTCTGAGAAGACGTTTAATGCCCTGAAGGTTCCTGTGCCAGAGGATAAATACAGTGCCTGGTGGATGCTGAACAAAAAGAAGATGTGAAAAGTTGTGCTGAGTTTTTGTCTCTCTCAAAGAGCAGGGCTGAGCAATACTAGAAGGAGCTGGAGAAGATGAGGAACATAATTCCATTTGATCAGGCGACCATTGAGGATTTGAATGAAGTCTTCCCAGAAACCAAATTAGATAAAAAGAAGTATCCCTACTGGCTTCACAAGCCAGTTAAGATTTTATAAGCTTGAGTGTGGGAGGAAGCTCTGGCCCTCGTATTATAAATTCTGGACATTAAAATTAATTATATAGTAAAAAATAAATAAATAAGTTCTATGGAGAGTATTAAGTCAGGTGCAGATTGTAAAAGGAAACAAAAAGATTCAACTAAATTTTCCAATAATAAAAATGACTACATTATTTTATCTGCTCTTTTTTATACTATTTAAGTTCCTATTTTTCAAACAATACATGTTAACTGGCTATAAATATTAATTTCATGTTTATTTGTCCAATAAATATACTGAATACACTCTGCATAACCTTTCTAGTTTACTGCATGCTATATTAATTCCTTTAAGGGTTCCATAGTTGTTACTTTAAAACAAGTCAATCCATCATTTATTCATATTGATTTCCATATCATCTGTAATTATTCAACTATATTGAGTTTTATCTCACCTATAATTTTTTATCCTAAACTGTATGTCTGAGAGAAATAAACAGACAGATAAACAAAGTGAGACAAGAGAAAGAACACTAAAGTTAAAAAGATAATATAAGATTACGGTTAGAACAATAGAAATTCTGAAGATAGTAAATGTACCCATTTATAGCCTGTAACCACTGAAAAAAAATACTTTGAAAAATGTTTTGAATTGCTCAAAAACCTTCAATGAGCTTTTTTTTTTGTTATCACCATAATCAAATTTATTATTCCAATGGCACTAATAAAGCTAGAGATGCTCATGGTGAAATTGAACAAGATTTCCAGCATTCTAGTGTCTGTCCAAACAGAAATGTCTACCTGTTTGTTCCTTCCCCCTTTCTGAGGGAAAGTCCGCTATGGGCCATTTACCCAAATAAACCTCCTAATCTGTTTAATTATTATTATATTTTTGGACATTTGAGTTGCATATTGCCTGGGGCCAAAATTTATTATGGTAATGTCTTCTGCACACAAATGCATCCCTAAAGTCATCCCATGGTCCAGCCAAAATGGAAGAGTTTTAACCTAAACATAACCTTCACTTTTTAAAAAAAATTAACTCATCACTCATGCTGTTCCTTCTACCTCTCCTTTCCCTTATCTCCACCTGATCATCACAGGCATGCGGTATGTGCTTCTTCAAATGCTAACACCTCTATTTAATCATCTAGTTTGTCTTAATTTTTATTCTTTTTATATTACTGTGTAAATCAATGACAGTTCGCACTCTCCCAGGTCTGGGCACCTTTCTGCATTGCATGTTCCATAGCTGTTGTGTGATATTCTCCAAAAATGTTTCCTAAACTGCAAGAACTGTCCTGCCCTAGAATGAGCCCTCCTCAGTGCACACAAGTACATCCATGATGGTTAGAAAACTTAGCTGCCCTATGGTTATGAAATATATCTATGTGAACTCCTTCAAATAAAATGTGAAGTAGTGCCCGGCTGGCGCTGGCGCTGGCGCAGGGCTGAGCATCGACCTATGATCCAGATCTGTTTGGTTCCCCGTCAGGGCACAGGCCCGGGTTGCGGGCTTGACCCCCAACAGGGGGCGTGCAGGAGGCAGCCGATCAATGACTCTCTCATCATTGATGTTTCTATGTCTCTTTTCCTCTCCCTTCCTCTCTCTGAAATCAATAAAAACATATTTAAAAATATATATTAGTAGTAATGCTTTGAGTACTGTTTATTCCTTCCTTCCTCTTTCCTCTTTCCTCCTTCCTCCTTCCTCTTTCCTCTTTCCTCTTTCCTCTTTCCTCTTTCCTCTTTCCTCCCTCCCTCCCTCCCTCCCTCCCTTCCTTCCTTCCTTCCTTCCTTCCTTCCTTCCTTCCTTCCTTCAATTGGCAGTACCATCCCGCCATAAAGTAATTTCCCCATTTCTGTAGTGGCTACTAGGCTAGATGCCATTCCATGTTTTTGTATCAACTACTTTGGAAAGTAAAGGGAGGGCAAAGCACACAGTGCCCAGTGAAGCCAGAATCATGCAATGCATATCAGAGGCCTTCACAACTTCTCAAGCAACAACAGAAAGTCTGTACTTTACTAAGACTGGCTCAGTTCAGTACCTGACACCAATTCAAAAATTGTTTGACCAAGGAGATCAGTTTAAACACGTATTCTCTTTTGCTCACTAAAATCTCAGAGTAACTTCTCATGAATTTAATTCCAAATATGTGTTGAATCTGTCCACTTCTCTTTACCTCCACTGCTGCAATCAGAGTTCATGCCACCATTATCTTTTATCGGATGACTAACAAGCCTCTTAATTGGTCTCTCAACTGTAATTTCTAAAAACTTTCAATCCATTTTTAATATATCAGCTAGAGGGATTTTTAAAGAAAAATAAGTGATCATGTTACTTCCCTGCTAAAAAAAATTCTTCAAATAGGAAAGCTCACTTTAAAAAGAAGCATAATCTTTGTTGTTTGTTCTACTTAATGGTGACATACTATTATAAATATATGGATATTTCCACATTTGGTAATGTTTTCATCACTAAATTAAATCTTTTATATTTAACATGTATTTCACAGTGATTCATCAAAATGAGCCCTTTGCTCTAAGCATGTGAGAATCAAATTTTGAGGAATTTTATTTTAACAAGATTTCTTTTGGCTGAGATGTGCTATGCATGACACAGTATTCTTGAGAATAGTTATGCCATCTTCTAAACTGTTTCTTATGCCTTTGGAAACCCAGAAGTCTTATAGGCTTGGTTTAGTTGCACTCAGGACCGTCAGAAATAATGGGCCTGTCTCTAAAAGTAGTGGTAGTTAATCAAGTCTGCAAACAGAACCATCAGACTGTGTCCATCATCTCATAATATCAAAATTGGTTGCTGGGGGGATCAATTGAAATAAAGTATGTAAAATATATTGTGACCTGCGAGACCCAGTGCAAATGAAGTATAAAATAAAAATGACAGAATCAATCAAGAGATCACCATAAAAATATACAAAATTGAGAACACAAATTATTCTGCCCTAAAAATCTAGGATGTCTGGAACTATATTTTGAAAAACTCTTGACAAATAGTCCAGATTTTCCTTAACTTTCTTGAAACTGCATGGCAGCCAGAGTAACAGACTCTGCATTGGTGACTAAGGTGAGTATGTGGATACCAATGAGCTCCCTACAGGAAGTACAGTACAAAACATGTGCCTTCCTGAACTATAGATATGTACTAGAGCATATATATTTTTCATATTTTCTTGGACGATAACTTTGAAGGAGCCTATCTAATAATAGTAGCCAATATTTGCATAGCACTTTGCAGTTTACAGAACACTTACACAGTAATTATGAGAAGAATTAAAATTCAATCATTTGGAAATCTATAAATGTTCTCAGCAATTCTGCCAAGTACTTGAACAGAGTTTAATTTTTGGGACATGTAAATGAAAATAGAAATACTTAACTCATCTATTTTACAAGGTACTGAGGATCAAATAAAGAGAGGATTATTATTATAATGATAGTAAGATAATTATCCATATTTATACTTGCTTCTAGTTTAGAATAGTATACTTTAAAAAAGTCATAAATATATTAAAAATTTTATTTAAAAACCATAGTTTTCAATTTCAAGAGTCTTAAAGGTTTTCATATTTTGAATTATTAACAGTTTATAAATACCATAAAATACATTATAATGAGGAAAATTTGAAATAATTTCTATTAATTTATTTTAAATATTATTTATTTAGTATTGTAACTTAGAATTAGTCTTAGAGTATTTTTGATTAAAACGTATGAGGAGGTAATTTTTGAAATAGGAAAAACTAAATGGGTAGATTACTCAATTAACTTCATTTTTCCCCTTCATTGCATCTCATAGCTCCAGGTGGTCTGCTTTTGGTTCAAGCAGAAATTCAAAAGCAATGAAGGTGAGTGAAAATATCTTTGTACTTCTAAAGAGTAGTCGCATATTCCCACCTGAAAAGTTATTCCTTGGCCATATTTTTATCTTCTTGTTTTATGAGGCAGAATTCCCTGTTTATCCTTCAGCATCACTGAATCCTGCCACAAACTTCCATTTCTTTAATTTCCTTACTCTGAAATGAGTAATGTTAAATCCTTGAAGTGATTTCAATGATTTAAAATTTCTCTAATAATTAATATTAATAGACTGGGTACACAAATGTGCTTCTAGTAATTGAAAGATAAAATTACTCGTATATTTTCTAATTTATACCTTATTTTTACAGGTTGTGTGTGTGTGTGTTGTTGCCACTTGCCAAAGACCAAGAAATTTCTGAAAAGAAACAATTTCCATTGAGGCTTACATTTCTGAATTTATAGCTAAAGGTGGCTCCCAACAGACCCCCATTAACTTGGAAGATTCTGCCTGATTGATTTACAAAGTTTAATGTAAAAAACCCAAACAACCCTTTTTTTATATAATGTACATATAATAAATAAATCTGCCTATGTTTTTTATAAATGTATAATAACTAATATGTCAGACAAATTGATGAGAAACTTGCAGTGAAACAAATAACTTTTATTTTGAAGAAAACCATTTCTAAGAACAGAAATTGCATTTTAAGCCTGTTAAATACCACTTGCTTGTTTCATTAGAATCTCCTGTAACATAGATTACTTTTATTTACCTTGCTTATACATACACAGTAAAATGACGGCAAACTTTGATTAACTGAGTCATCTATGTTTAAATGTTTTATCCTAATGATGAGAAGAACCCCAAGATAAAATAAGTAAACCACAGTTGCTATGCATTTCCAAAACAAGGCAGCCAGAATGTAAAAATCTAATAAATTTAATCAGCTTTATTGCATTTTAAATTAGAGAGGAAACAGTACTTTTTAAAAAATGATTTTAAGGCATTTCTCAAAATGTATATAATGTTAGAAGTTAATTTGCATAGATCTAACTAAATAATCCTGCAATTTATACAACAGCTGCAATGCTAGTAAAGTCAGACCTTGTGCAGTAGCTCACCAGGGCAGGGCCGGAAATGGACATCAAATTTTCATCAGGATATTCCCATAGGAAATGATTTCTGAGGCTCTGTGCTGATTACCAGCCATGTCTTCTAAATGGCTCAGCTACTTTATTCTCCATGGTCACTCACTGTCGTATTGCACAGAATACTGTATTCAACATTGATTATCTTTAATGTGTTCTCAGATATAGAATTGTACCCAGTGCCAGCAGAATTAAAAGTCATGCTTAATTATTCAACATAGCCTAATAATTTATTTTTGACACCTTAATATTTACCAATTCTTTATGAAGGATTGTCGAAAGTATGAAAAGCCAATCTATTGGTTACTTATTAGCCACTGCTGTTTATTATCTTAAATGAAAAGGAAAAGAGCCAGGAAATATTCTCGAAATGAGAATGTGATCTGTGAATGTGTCTTTAGCCACAAGATCTTTTCAAACTTATCCCCTTGCCTCCTGATCTTATTGGAAACTTGACTTTTTTTTTTTTTCCTTTTTTCTTTGCAGCTATTTTCCCCTTTTTCTGTCCCACATAGTGAATCCTCAAGTTTGGAAGTTTTTCAGTGACATACTTAAAACTCTGACACACCTTTATTTTATGAATGTGTGAGTAAATGAGCAAGCAAATCAATTACCTCTACTTTTTTATCCATTTCTTTGAGAAACAAACCCAGAAGCAACGTTGCTCTAACACCTTTCTTTTACTAATACCTTAGCAGTTTCTGCCATCCTGTGAAGTCTTATATTCCTGCTGCCCCCATTTCTGCTAATTCCAGAGGTGATATTGATGTCCCTGTGCATGAAGAGTCTCAGCCCCTGGTCCCCCACTTTTGTCATATCCTTCAGCAAAGACTTCCTTCATTGTCCCACCTACCATGAATCTTTCCCACCTACCATGGCTTACCATCACCCCTCTATCTTTCTTCCTTTTATTAAATTGGAAGAAGCACTCTTCTTTATGACAAAGCCTGGTTTTCCAGATCATTCCTGAAGCTTCCTTTTCTTCAGGAATCCAAGGATGCTCCTCCATTGATTATGTTCTTTCTTTGGCATTTAAATACATCTGCCCATATTGAATCCTCCCCATTATTCCAGTCCAAGATGGTTTAATTCCAGCACTGCTTGCTAGCACTGATCCTTGGAACAGGACTGTCCCTTCCTAGAGGTGTACCTTTTTCTAGCTTGCACAAAGGTACCATATATGGACTAATGCCAGCCCTTACAGATAATCAATAAATGATGGCTGAAATAAAGAATATTTATGACAACCTTAAAAATAACTGCATTCAAACAAATAAAATGAACTCTTCTTAAATTTATTTTTTGTAACAATTACTCTAATTATTGGCATAATATAAGCAAATAACTGCAGTTGCAGCCACATTAATTCATTTATGTGCCTAAAAGTTTTTCTTATTAATTATAAAAATGTTAATAGCAATATACAAAGCCAATTCCTTTGTCTGATTTAGAAACAATTATTTGTTTCATAATCTTTGCAGAAAAACAACTCTCATTAATAAAATGATCATAAAATAATTAATTGTGCATTATGCCATCTACTCAAGTTACCTAATTGGCACAATTGGGGCTTCATAAATTCTATCATATAAACCTTGTTTAACTTTGCCACTTGGTCCACGCATCTGTCTCATAAAATTCTGTTCATGATCATGAGAATAATAGAAAGTGCCTGAGAGGATCAGTGACTGCAAATTAAAAATGCAACCCATACCACTACCAGATGGGCGGCACTATCATATTAAAATAAAGGATTGGTAACATTATCACTTAATATAGTCAAAACTATGGCATTGACTGGAAAAGAAAGGAAAAAGGTTGTTAGCTTTTTTATGATGTGAGTAATGTCCAAGCATGTAAGGGAAAAAGCTGTAATGCAGAAATGCAGTTGGTCACAAAGAGAAGGGTGTTTGATTATCCTAACTTACATATTGAAAATATGGTATTTATTTTGTTAAAATTTTCTTAAAAGAAAAAAAGCTATTTCATAATACAAAATCATGTCCATTAGGGTAGTCTAGAGCAGGTGTGTAAGGCAACCACATCTTTATTACTAGGGTCATAAACTGATGGAATGTGTTGCCATATAGAAATGTCAAAATATTTGATAGGCATATGTCTTAGCAACACATTTTTAATCACCTATGAAGGTGAGCCCAGAGAGGTCCATCTGCTTGTGCTGATTCCTTTCTCAGTAGAACCACGTGCCTGAGGTGAATCAAATCTGATCAACAGCATATTGAGGTCAATTTTCAAGAAATTTCAGATTTTTCTGGATGAACCCGAGGTTGCCAGAGATAACCAAGGTTGTTCCTCCATCCATTTCTGGTGAAAGTTTGTTGTTCAGTGTGGTTGGGATTTTACAAGCAAAAGATCACTTTGCAAAGGCCACAATCTGCTCAGTTAACTTAATGTACCTGAGGAGAAGTGCTAGCAAACATACCTTCTTATCTGCTAGCATGGTAACACAACAATCTAATCATATAAAGTGTTTTAAAAAATCTTAGGAGATGCCTTTTGCAGAAAATTTTATAATGATGAACTCACTTTAGAAAACTGTAGAGGTCAATTGTTTTAAATGATGAAATGTAGGCTCATCACACACACACACACACACACACACACACAAAATAATCGATCCTATTTTATGAATATTGTTCATAGTAACAAAATAAATTTTAAAACAAAAGATTTTTATGATATGACATTTAAAGACTACGGGAATTGACATATCTCCAGTGGATTACAGGGATACAAGTATCTTGAGTTAAATTGACTCTTCTAATCTTATATTCATAAATAGATTAATACTACTGTAAAACTCTAATCTCAGTAATGAGCATACCATGACATTAACATATATTAAACCATTAATGTAGGCTGCTTTCCAAACTGAAGAAGTAGATTCAGGAAATTATAAGGAAAAAAAGGGTGCAGGAAAGAGAATGCATACATAAAACATTGGAAAGCATGAGGAATCAGAGTTCCAAATGCATTCTATTCTACAATGTCACTAATAGAAATTCTTAAATTTGTAGTACTGCTGAATCTTTGCCAAGCTATGTTGTATCTTCCACTGAAACTAAATATAGTTTTCTATCTGCTATATGTACATTACCTACAGAGAAGCAGTGAGGGTAAAGCTCCATTCTCCTGATACACTTCCAAATTAAAATGTAGTTGTGATAATGTTCAAAAACACTACTGGCTTAGATCTTGAACTTCTGCAGTAGGAATCTGTGAAGCCATTTGCATTGAGATTTGGCTTCCCACTGCCTGAGCATGTTGGCCCGTTAGCTGTCAACTAGATTCGTAACTCTTTAAAGAAAAGCATTTAGTGTTTGTCTTCTCTAGAATACCTGATATAGTTTTAAACACAAAATAAGATTTCAAAATACGTTTGTTGATTTATTGATCAAAGAGGACTTGAATGGGATAAGCAAAATTGTGAAGTAGAAAACACGTAGGCTGGGGCTTAATGTTATAGCTTGGCTACCCTGATCATGATTAGGATATTTAATGCTACCTGAAAGAGTTTTCATGCCCTTTTTTTAAAGTATGGTACTTCCTAATTCAGGTCAAATGATGCTTCCTCCTTAAATAATACTTCAGTGACTAGCTGAGACAGATGCCATATTTCTTCCCTCTTTCTGTCTCTCTTTCTCCATTTCTGTCTATCTCCCAACTAAAGTGTCTTAATTTTGGTTTAATTATGATATTAAAGTGTAATGGCTCCCCAACTTGATCGTATTTTCCTAAAAGATGCAATAATTGCATACCTCTCATTTCCACATCTTTGTACAGTTAGTTATATAGAGATCAAGGGAAGTATAATTACTAACATATGTGTGTGTGGTGTGTGTATTTGTTTATATATGTGTATATCTGTTTAAGTATCTCTGCACATATGTGTATATATAATGTATATATTTGTTTATATATATGAGTTTATATATGTATGTGTTTATGTATATATGTCTTTATGTATATATTGAACATATAGTATATACTTTTTAAAATCAACTTAAATATATCTGTGTAGGAGACCATGACACTTGATCTCAATGTTCTACAGTTTTCTAGTGAAAATCCAGTGCAGAATCAAATCATAATTAAACAGAAAATGTTTAAATGCATAAAAATTCAAACGATAATTTTTTCCAGATATTTCAAAGGTAAAACAATCTTTTGACATCTCTAAATATTAACTTTCTAAAAATATATGCTCACTTGTTAATTTGGAGCTTTTTATTTTATTTTGAAAATATGTCAGACAAGAACAAAGAGAAAAGGAAAAGGTGGTAAAACTTGGGAGGTGTGAGGATTCTACTTACATTTTATAGTTTAAAAATTCAGCAGAAAATAAGTGAATAATAAAATGCTTCGTAATCTCTGATAATTGGGCCATATTAATTTCCTGGTCTAGCAGAATTCCATAGCAAATAAAGAAAGTTATTGAATACTGTTTGCACATAAAAATACACTTAAATTCCGTTCCATGCATAGTACTAATATTGGCCAACATTTAATTTAATGCAAATAGTTTGCATTTTTAAATAGTAGTCATTAAAATCTCATAGACAACATATGTAAATATAGATGATCATGTTCTCAGAATCATATCAAACATTTACTGACTTACAGATAGAACTAATTTAAAAAATATTATTCCTCAAAAACGTTTCAGCTTTAGACTACATCATTCAGGATATATGATACTTCATGGTATATATGCCTGGGGAATGGCCCCTGCAGAGCCCTGTCCTCTTAGTTTGTTTTTAAGTAGACGCATACTTGTCAGCTGTCACTACAGAACATATGAGTGGGAGCATGTTCATTTCAGTGGACCATGGCTTTAAGCCACAGCGAAAAGAAGACTTCCCGTTATAGAAAAACAAAACACCCCACAAGGGAGCAAGTTATCTTTCCAAAGATACTATTAAATTGCAGCAAGTTTTAATTCCCTTTATGGGGTTCATTTTTAGGTATGGCAAGTGAATACATCTTTTAATCTCGGTAATTTTTCATGTAAAATGCGTAGGACTACTTAACACACAAGGAGCAGTGAATAGTAATTTCTTAACGGTAATAAAGTGCTCTAAAAATAAAAAAGCTACTTAATTGCTTAGTGCCAGATAATAAAGAAGTAATCTCATAGCATTAGGTTAATTCTTCCACAGAATGTCCACTGAAATGTTAGTTGGCAGCCTCGGCCCCTTTTGGCGATGCCTCCAGTGAAGGGTCAAGAGGCCTGGTGGTGGCCTGCTGTACTTGCAGGAGTCCGCAAGCGTTGTTTAATGATTGTGTCTAATTCCTGGGTCATGCAGTATTCTCAGGAGCTTTTTTTTTTTTTTGGTCCGCATTTGCAATATCAAGATTCAGTTACTGTGAATGAGGAACCATATGTTTTATATTCTTTAAGAATATTAAATCTACAAAAATAAGATGTCCCAAAAAATGTATGCACGCACTTTGAATAATTATAAAGGCAATGTTTATTAAAATGCATTTCATTTTCAAAAGTGAGCTATCAGCTGTGCCAGTGAGCATACATTTTTTCGATACCCTGCACATTAACCCGTTGTCTCTGAGAACAATATGTAACAGAGAGAATCTGCGGCAGCATGAGGGAGCGGCCTGGCAATTCATGTGAGATTAAGAGTAAACATGTCATTACCAACTAAATTTTAATAACAATTGTTAGACGAAATGGTTTTGAAATTAGCATTTTAGCAATGGCTGCTTCAGTGAGAGAATACCAACTTTATTTTTCTTTGCTAGCCTAATAAAAAAAAACAAGTTATAAATATTGACTGAAGGATATTTCAAAAACAAAAAAAAATACCTGTGATATACATTCAAATTACAATTAACACTGAGGCCATTGATTTAGCTATATAATTGACTCTAATTATTCATTTGTGACTAAAATTTTGATTAATTTCCAATAATTTTCTTTGAGCAAAGGGATGCAATTTTATAGTGAATGTAAATGTTTCTGAGAGGCCGTCTTAAAAGTGATGAGGTAAAATAGTAAAGTCTTTTACTATTGGTTCCCCCTTTTCTTTCCAAAGCCTCCGCAAATGTCAGGATTCTTCAAAGTCTTAAAATAAAGCTTCTGTACAATGATGGCACTCGTCAGCACAGTCTTCGTGGTTTGGGGTTGACAGGAGAACGTGAACTAGTCTATAATTGATAAACATTCACTTTCATATATAAATTTTACAGTCTATTTCTTGGTGGTCAAGTGATCTTGTTTTTACACCATTTCACTCGCTGTAACGTCTCCCTCCACCCTCCAACCCCTCTCCCCAGGAATCCTTCTCTGACAAGCTTCTCCATTACACTTTATTACATTAAAGACTTGCACTTTCTGCAACTTCTTTCCTGAACTATTTTTCCTTGCCACTGATTCCCCTGTAAATGAAAGTGAACTCAAAATATTTAATACAAATGTGGCAAATGTCATCTCATTAATGAATGCGGATGTCTCCAAAGTTGTTGCTTATGTGTGCCTGTGGGCACGACAGCCATGGGATCGCTAAAGAGGCCACCTGGAAAAAGCTCAACAAGTAGGTATGAATTATACGCTATGATTTCATATTATTTTAACTCAAAAAAAAAGTCTCTGACTCATATTCTCTGTACAACAAAAATTATGCATCAATTACTGTTCAATTATGAAAAGAAATAGCTTGTAAGCATAAGAGGTAATCTTACAGCCCTCCCCCTTTAAATGTTCTCCAGACCTTGTTACCAAATGTAGTGAGAAGCAGCAGCCTCAGCACCGCCTGGGAGCTTGTTAGAGACACAGGATCTTAGGTTCCACCCAGACATATTGAATCAGAATTTGCTTTTAACAAGATCTCAAGATGATTCATAAAAACTTTAAAGTTTGAAAATATTGCCTTAGAAGTACGAGCCACACTTTCCGGATTTTTTGAAAGTACTCTTTCAAAGACTCCTTAATCGCCTCAAATCTCTCACTGTTTCAACTTTCTTTTCTTCTGAAACTATCTTATAAACTTCTGAAACATTCTCCATAATGTTGATAAATAACCATACAGGACCTAAAATGATGCTGATCTTTATGTATAAATCTATGCATATATCTTGTTATCTTGGATAGAAGGTTAGAAAAACATTTTTATGGCTCATGACATAAATTGCAAACCTGCTGTCTAAAAATGGTTTAAAATACAATTCAAAGGAGAAGAGAATTTCCTTTATCCTGAGAGCATGCAGAATTATCTTTTTAAAACTTAAAAAACATGGTTTTAATTTGCTTTTCTTTACTACTGAGTTTGAGTTTTTAAAAACAAACTTATTAGTTATTTATATTCTCTATTGTGATTTAGCTCTTTAGTTCTTTTAGCCATTCCCTACTGTGGTCTTAAAATTTTTCATTACCTTGTGTTTTCAATTTATATCATCTCTATACGTAGGATACTAATTAGATGCCAACATTTGGCCTGTCACAGTCACAGTCACCAATTATTAATGCTCATTTGAGACCTATCTAGAATAAATAAAAGTGTTCTTTAGGTAGTATACATAGTTATACATCAGGTTCAATTAACAAACATTTTAATCTCATGTGTGAAAGAGTGGACTGGGAATGACTAAATATAACTATGAAATTAGACTTTATTCATTTTATAATATACCTAAAGTATACAAAACAACTGTAAATTATTTTCTGAGCAGTCTTAGCTTTAATATAGCATGGTTCTATATTTGACTCCAAGAAATTATTTTAAAATTCTATGGTAAAGAGTCAAAAGACCCAGAATAGCCAATGTAATATTGAAGCAAAGAACACAGTTGGAGAACTGATACTATCTGACTTCAAAACTTACTATAAAGCAATAGTAATCAAGACACTGTGGTATTATTGAAAGAACTGACAGATTATTGGGACAGAATAGAGAGCTCAGAAATAAACCCCCATAACTACAGTCAACTGATCTTTGACAAAGGAGCAAAGGCAATTCAATAGAACAAAGACAGTCTTTCCAACAAATGGTGCTAGAACAACTTAACATTCACATGTAAAAAAATACATGAATCTATAGGCAAAACTACACCCTTCACACATACAAAAAAACCCAAAATGGATCACAGACACGAACACAAAACAGAAAACTATAAAACTCCTAGATGATATCATAGGAGAAAACCTAGAAAACCCTGGCTAAGGAAATGGCTTGTTAGATACAACACTGAAGGAACATTTCATGAGGAAAAAGTTGATAAGCTGGACTTCTTTAAGATTAAAAACTTCTGAGAACATTGATGTCAAGAGAATCAGAGTAAAATCCAAAGATTGGAAGAAAATATTTGCAAAAAACACATCTGTTTAAGGACTGTTATCCAAAATATACAAAGAACTCTTAAAACTCAACAATAAGCAAACAAACCATTTAAAATGGTCAAAAGACCTTAACAGGCATCTCAGCAAAGTAAGCTCACAAGTGGCAAATGAAAGTGAAAATGTGCTTTACGTCATATGTCACCAAATCAAGGAAATGTAGATTAAAGCAAAAATGAGGTACATGACACACATATTAGAATGGCCAAAATCCAGAACACTGATAACTACAAATGCTGACAAGGATATGGAGCAATAATGTCTCACTCCCTGCTGCTGAAAATGCAAAATGGTATGGCAACTTTGAGGAACATTTTGGTCGTTTCTCATAAAATTTATCATAATATTACCATATGATCCAGCAATCACAATTTTTGGTATTTATCTACATTAAGACCTGCATACAATATTTATAACAGCTTTATTCATAATTGCCAGAACATGAACGCAAACAAGATGTCCTTCTGTAGGTGAATGGATAAACTGTGGTACATCCAGACAATGGGATATTATTCAGCACTAAGAAAGATAGAGACACCTTATATGCACATTACTAAGTGAAATAAGTCAATTGGAAAGACTACATACTGTATAATTCCAATTGTATGGAATTCTGAAAAAAGCAAAACTACAGACACAATAAAAATGTCAGCAATTGCCAGATTAGAGGGTAGGGGAAGTACGGATGGATAGGCAGAGAGCATGGAGGGTTTTTAGGTCAGTCAAAGTATCCTGTATGATACAATAATGGTGGATACATGTCATCATGTATTTGCCCAAACCCATGGAATGTGCAACACTCAGAGTGAACCGTAATGTAAATTATGGACTTTGGGTAGATAGGATATGCCCATGTAGGTTCATCTACTATAACAAAGGCACGGCTCTGGTGGTGAGTGTTGCTAATGGATGAGCCTGTGCCTGTTGGGGAAAGGATCAAGGAGTACATGGGAAATCTCAGTACACTCCCCTCAATTTTGCTGTGAAGATGAAACTGCTTTAAAATATAAAGTCTTAATTAAAAATTTTCATAGGTAAATAGGGTTAAACTATGCTCTATTTTCTTCCAGTTGCAATATATTTTTTGTTACAATGAACATCTTCACAGACACTCTTATCCCTAGAGCCCATGAACCAACTTCACTGTGTTCCATTGCGCCCTTTCACTCACTTTGCGTTAGGCACTTATTTATTATTTTAATTCTTTAAATAAGTCAAAGGTTTTATTGTATTCGCAGATATTTACAATTATTTCCTTTATCTGGAAAATCTTTACTCTTCACTGACTCAAAAAAACTGTCTCAAAAAGGCCTTCTCTGCCCCTGCTGAACATCTAAAGTAGCCCCTCCACTAGCATTATTTTCATGGAACATGCATCTTTTCTGTGATAGTGCTTATCAGGGTGTATGTTGAAAATCATTTTACACTCTGGTGGTAAACTTTACAAGTCAGCCTCTGGTTTACTCATCAGTGATTAAAGAACCCATCTTGTAGAGAATTTCATGGCAGCTAAACATGTATACGACAATTTTAACTTAATAAAAATAATTATGTTTTAGCAAGCATTGTGCATGGAAGTTTCCACCCCTTCTCTTCAAGATCAGTACCCACTGTTTTATACAGGGATTGAGGAAAACCTTAAAGGGAGCAGTCCAGGGATCTGACTAAATGAAATTCACATATATGAAGAAATCTTCCTGGGCTTGTATGATGGTGGGCCTCAGAAGGATACTGGGGCAAGGGCTATAGGCAAAAAAAATTCTGACATGATAATCTAATCACAGGACCAGAGCCTGAGAGCCTTATGCAGGAAATAGTTCATGGCAGTTACTTGTTTTATCAAGCCCCAGCCAGCCACTCTTGTAGTAGCAATACTTAAGAAAAAATAATTGCATATGCATCTTTTTTTAAACTGAGGTATAATTGGCATATAACATTATATTTGTTTCAGGTTTACAACAAATGGTTCAATATTTGTATACACTGTGAAATGATCACCACGGTTAGTCTAGTTACCATCGTCACTATATAGTTACAAAAATTTATTTTCTTGTGATGAGAACTTTTAAGGTTTACTCTTTTAGCTACTTAATGGTGTGAAATCTATGGCCCATGAGTACAGTACAAACAGCTGTATTCTTTCAGACTCATGGAAATGAAAGTGAGTTCTCGGAACAGCAAAAGTGTTTGCTGGTGACGTGCAGTAGGCAGCACCCTGTGGGGTAACGCAGGGGTAACGCCATGGGCAGTTTCAAGAGGGAGATCTGAGACTCTCGAGTGCACACCTGCAGAAAGGCCGGGAGGAACAGAAGTGGTGGCAGGCCTGGGGGACTTGGGTGCAAACTAGGACTTGGCAGTAGCTTTAAAACTACACCACACAGAAGCCCAAAGATAAGTGATGTCAGTGTAAAAGAGCAGGTGTGAGAAAAGCACCCTGGAGTAGTTGGTAAATGCAGTGACACGCCTCTAAAAATGCTCCATGAAGCCAGGGGACAGAAGGTACCTCCAGAGAGGGAACAGATTCATCCCACAGGTCGTGGCTGGCATATTTTGACTTTGGACATTATAGCATAACCAGTGTGTCCTCCTCTTACACTTATTTCTAACCACCCACAGTCTCAGTCACCCAGGGGTTAGTGGACACGAATTAGAAGATGGTATTTAAGGACAAAAGAAATGGTCTGTTATTATGTGGATAATACTGAAAAACAGATATTACATGCATATGGGGGTATTTATTTTGTTAATAATTTCCTTTAAAATATTTAGTTTTCACAATAACAAATATTTCTGTTTGGATCCAATGCTATTTAAAAATTACAAAAGCATGCGCTGATGATTTTCACTATTTTATTCATCATTTCTATTGCATATGTACCTGCTGGGGTGAGGAGTACAATAGATACATGGGGATGGAAATGTTGACTGTAAATGGACAAGGCTTGACTGTAGAGACACTGTTGTGTTAATTAGTAATCATGTTATAGCCACATAAACAGAAAAAATATTTTTAAAACCTGTTATAACAATTTCCAGCAGGGGTGCATACCATGGCCTTCTAGATAATTATTATAAAGTGGTGATAAGAAATTATAAGAAATGATCAGTAAAGCACCTCAGTGGGATGGGAGAAATAAGCGAAATAAGTGGAGTTGGCACGGTCCTATTTCTGTGAAGAATAGTTCTGCAAATGCAGGAGTTCTTTGTGTTGGCAATGAGGGCACTCATAATGACAACCAACAGTGTTAGACACTTAGGATTAGTGAGAACACAAGGATGTATCATTTAGGACAGGTGAGATGTAACATGCACTGGAAATTTGTAAAAACATCTAGTAGTTGAAAGACTCTAATGAGGTTTGTAAAATTCTTAGGAACTAAGATTTGCTGTAGGGAATGTCTGCCTTATGTTCTCATTTATTCAACACCATTTCCAGACTTCTAAACAACTCTTCCTACTCAGTTGACCTGCTAAATTGTGGTTAACATTACATTTTTGGGTTCTATTAATTCCTAATGAGATTTCTAAGTCATAGTTTTAAGATTCTCTAGGTAATATCATCTGTCCGTTTGAGTACTGTTTTGAAAACAGATGGAACAAAAAAACATGATGGCTCTCTAGAGTTTAATACCAAAATGCCTGTAAAAGAGAACAAGTAGAGAATACCTACCTACATGCCAGTAAATTAAGAAATTCCTCAATAGCCAAATCAAATATGTTATGTTTTAAGTTATAAAGTGTATTTAATCATGATAATAATAAAATTAACAACTTTCAAAAACAATGTAAATTGTCAGCTTGATTTGCACTTTAATGCACTAATATTGTTTTCAAGATGTAGTTATTGATCCTTCGAGTCATACTGTATTATAATTCAAAGAGAGTAAATTATGCATTTATTTAATAATGTGTTCATTGTGGGAAACATATGCCCATACACACAAAAACAAATTCATGATTTTTTTAACTAATAAAGATTAAAATTTGACCTTCAGCCAGTAGATGGAGAAGTGGATCTTACAGTAGATTCACAGTGCTATTAAAAGTCTCTTTGTAAGTTGCAAGAACATAGACTAAAATTGCTGCTGATTCAGGGTTTTGGGGATTGTTTTCATGGTTATTTCCTGCTGCTCTGCAAAAACAGCTCTTCCAGCTACTCTCTGGTATTACCCAAGGGATGGGTATTGTTTCTTAGAAACAATCCTGCACAATCCTTATGCACTTTGTTTACAGGTGCATTTTTTTTTTTTACTGCCCATTCTATTTTCAAACTAGCTGGAAATCTTTCTTTTCTTCATAAATTATTGTTGAAAGTTTGTATAGTACATCTTTTTAGGAGCCACAAAATGTTTATGAGTAAAGGCACTGAATGATGAAATCAGCATTTCTCAGGCAGAATGAAAACACAAGTTCCTGATAGAGTAACTTGGCTTTCTGAAAATCACAACATATATTATGTATTTTAGCATGCTTTTAGAAATTATGTGCACTCACACCCACCAAGGATGAACTCATAAATAAGTGAGTCAATGAACAAATTATCTCAAACAAATTCTAAGACCAAACCCAGAGTCATTTGTTGAGCACATTGACAATTTTTCTATATGTATCTTAAAAGTTATTAAGAATCCTGAAAATTCTGTATAAATAGGTGTTGGGTGTAGTTCCTCTATGCTGGCATTTTGCTTGTAAAAATGTTCATGTTTAGACAGCCAAATATGCATAATGAAGCAATATATGAGAGAACAAGAAAACTACATGAGACTGTAACTAAGCTCTATATTCAGAATGGTGGGCTGATATTTTAATAAAATTGATAACAAGTAAATTCTAAGATAATGATGAAGCTGGAAATACAGGACATGGGCACTATCATGAAATTACTGCCTGCAAGCCAAATGACAACTAGAAAATCCATGTCCTCTATTAGAGATGTCAAAATAACTATTATCTGTAACTTTGTTTTGACAGTTTATTTTAATAATTCCCATTGCCTAAAAATATATGCTTAACTTTTGTTATGTTTAAATGTGTTAAAACTCCATATAAGTAAAACTAGTATCATATTTTTAGAGATAGGTTATGACTAATATGTGCTCATCTATTATTAAAAATATAGTTATGTTTTTACTTTACACGTCTTGGGTGAATCCCAAATTATTTTAATATATCAATTTGATATTCATTTTAAAAAACATTTATTGAAACCCTACAATGTGCCAGCAGTGAAGGACAAAGGTGCATTAGGTCCCTGCTCTCCAAGAACTTACATTTTTGTGGATAAGATAGAAAAAAGAACAAAAATATATAGATATTGATCATTACAGATTGCAATAGAAGATAAACTTATGATGCAAAGGTGGGAAAGTCTTAGGGTATTACTGAAAAAACCTCTCAACAGTACATTCACCATGTTGTCATTTGAGTAAGAATCTTATATAAAAATAAATGTATACATCTCATACACAAATACACATACATGTATAGTCTTTGTACAAATAAATGGATACCTATTCAAAGAAAGTGAATGTGGTAATCTCTGAACATAAGAGTGACTTATGGACGATTTTTTGTTCCTGTCTCTTTTTTTATTGTTTTTTGCTTTACTATGGTTCACACTTCTTATGAAACTGAATATTTTAAAAGTTTTATATTGCAAAAGTTATACCATGTATAAAAAATGCAGAAGAGTTGACTGAGTTGAAGTAGTAAAAAGGATGATATTATTCACTTTGGCCCTGGTCTATTTATTATTAGGGTCTAAGAAATAAAATATTTTAGCAGCAAGGCAATAATGATAAGTGCTCTTAACTTTCTTTGTGATTCTAGATGAATGCAGCCTTTTAAGGAATAGTGGAGACTATATGAGAAGATAGTGGAGTTAGGTTCAGAAACATTCATGTCACATACTTTTAAAAATAAATATTTCCATAAGACCTAAATCTACTAAAGAAATGCTTCATGAAATATTAGAGTTCCATTTAACATAAATTGGAAATTATATACTTAGTTCTTACAGTAAATGGGAATTTCAATGTATATGATCTACATATTGGGTAACTATAAGCATATATGCATTTATAAGACAATTTAGGGATTGCCTAAGATGGGAAACAACAGCACAAAGGAAATACCATTATATTAAGACTGGAAAAGGTAGGCTTCCAGTCAAGATGATGACATAGATAAACTCGGTACTTGCATCCTCCCACAACCACATCAAAATTACACTGAAACTACACAACAACCATCATTTAAGACAGCCTGAAATCTAACCGAATATAAGTCCTACCAGTAAGGAGATCAAGAAGTCACATGGAGACTGGTAAGAGGGGCAGAGATGCAGAACAGGCTGGTTCCACAACCACATGTGGTGGATATAAAAAGGGAGGGATACCTCAGCTGCAGAGGTCCCACCTGAGGACACGTCCCAGCCCCACACCAGACCCCCAGCCCAGGGATCCAGTGTCTCGTAGACAAGTGACCAAAACTTCTGGCTATAAAAACCAGTGGGGATTGAGACTGAAGGAGACAATGTTGCTGGACTCCCAGGCAGTTCCTCTTAAAGAGCCAATGTGTGGACTTACTCAGACACACTTGTTCTGAGTTCCAGTGTTGAGGGTGCAGCTCAAAAGGCTCCATGGACATACAGGGAGGAAGTGAATTGACTGTCATCAGGGTGAGAGCTGGCGGTGCAATTTTCTCCCAGACAGAAGTGCTGGCAGAGGCCATTGTTCCTTTTCTGGGCCCTTTCCCCACAGAGTTGGCTATCACTGTTCCCTCCTCCCTGGTGATCCCGAGACCCTCTCCCACCTAACTTGGGAATCCACTAAAGCTGTTTTCAGTGGCTTTTCCATACAAATGGTCTGTTTTGGTTCATGTTGTGTACTTTCCTAAAAATCTCTCAAACAAGCAGCATCTGGCTTCTGCATACCCTGTACCTCTTGCTAAGTGGCCCCAGGCACAGCACTAGTGGCAGCCAGCCTTGGTTCTTAGCTTGGCTTCTCCTGGGCAACTCCAAGCACAGCACAAGTATTAGCCATCTGTAGATCACTTTGTAGCTCATGCTGGGTTGCCCTGGGCAGGGCACAAGCTGTGGCTTTTCTTAGCCTGCATCACCTAGGAGCCAATACACCTTGTGGACAGCTTCAGACTCAAACACCTCCACAAACAACACACTCAAGTGGCAGATGCAGCAGGTACCAGAGCCCTGATTAAATGAGTCCTGCTCGATAGGGTCAACCCCTGCACACCAGATACTCCACAGTAGTCTCAGTCAGTCATCGTAGTTGACCAGCCTGGGGGTAAGTTCCCTCCTATTGACATGCTAAAAGTGATCAAGCCTCAACTAAAATAAGAGGGTGAACACAACTCACACTTTGGGTGTATCTTGAGTGCCCAACATGAGTGACAAGGGCCCTATAGGACACCTACTACATTAGGCCACTCGACCAAGACCAGGTGACAAAGTAGCTCTACTTCATACATAGTAATAAACACAAAGAGGCAGCCAAAATGAGGAGACAAAGAAACATGTAGCAAATAAAAGAACAGAACAACACTCCAGAAAAAGACTTAAACAAAATGGAAACAAGCAACCTGCCAGATGCAAAGTTCAAAACACTGATTATAAAAATGCTCAATGAAGTTAGGAGAAGAGTAGATAAAATTAGCGAGAATGTCAACAAAGAGATATGAAACATAAAAGTGGAGATATGAAACATAAAAAAGATCCTGTCAGAAGTAAAGAATACAATAACTAAAAAAAAAGAATACAAAGAAATGAGGAGCCTCTGAAACAACTTTAAGCATACCAAAATTCACATCATTGGGATACCAGAAGGAGAAGAGAGAGAGCAAGGAATTGAAAACCTATTTTAAAAAATAATGATGAAAAATTCCCCTAACTTGGTGAAGGAAATAGACATACAAGTCCAGGAAGTACAGAGAGTCTCAAACAAGATGAACCCAAAGAGCCCCACACCAAGACACATCATAATTAAAACGCGAAACATTAAAGATAAGGAGAGAATCTTAAAAGCAGCAAGAGAAAAGCAGTTATTTAACTACAAGGGAGCTCCCATAAGACTTCCAGCTGATTTCTCAATGGAAATTTTGTAGATCAGGAGGGATTGGCATGAAATAGTTGGTGATGAAAAGCAAGGACCTTAAACCAAGATTACTCTATGCAGTAAAGCTATCATTTAGAAGTGAAGGACAGATAAAGAACTTTCCAGAGAGGTAAAAGCTAAAGGAGTTCATCAACACCAGACCAGCAATACAAGAAAAGTTAAAGGGTCTTCATTAAAGAAGAAAAAAAAGATCAAAATTATGAATAATAAAATGGCAATAATACATATTGATGAACAATTACTTTAGATGCAAATGGTTTAGTGCTCCAATTATAAGGCATATAGTGCTTAAATAGATAATGAAATAAGACCCTTAATATGCTGTCTACAAAAGACTCATTTCAAATCAAAAGACAGACACAGATTGAAAGTAAAGGGATAAAAAAGATATTTCACAAAAATTGAAACATAAAAAAAAAAAAAAAATGAAGTAGCAATATTTACACCAGACAAATAGATTTTAAAACAAATGCTATAGCAAGATACAAAGAAGGACTCAATTTTCAAATTCTGAGTATTTATCTGAAGAAACTCAAAACACTAAATTGAAAAGACATATACATTTATATGTTCACTGTAGTCTTATTTACGATTGCCCAGATATGAATGCAACCTAAGTCCTAAGTGTCCATCAACAGACGAATGGATAAAGAAGTAGTGCACATGTACAATGGAATATTACTCAACCATAAAAAATGAAATCTTGCCATCTGAAACTACAGAGATGGACCTGGTGGGTATTATGCTGGGCGAAACAAGTCAGACAAAGACAGGCAAATACCATATGATTTCACTTATATGTAGACTCTAAAAAACTAAATAAATAAACAGGAAGAACAAAAACAAATAGATACAAAGAACTTTTTGATGGTTGCTAGATAGCAAGGGCTTTGAGAGAATGGTTGAAAAGGTGAAGGGATTAATAGTACAAATTAGTGATTACAGAATTAGACATAGGTATACAAAGTACAGCATAGGGAATATAGTCAATAATATGTAATAACTATAAATGGTGCCAGGTGGGGACTAGATTTATCAGGGTGATTAATTTGTAAATTATATAAATGTATTGTCACTAGGTTGTACACCTGAAACTAATAATATTGTACATCAACTGTAATTGAAAAATAAAAGAAAATATTTAAATAAGATTTAAAAAGATAAAGTCCTAGTCCTTACTTTTTCACTAAAGCCGTATGAACAGGTCATTTAACTTCATAGAACTTCACTATATTCATCTACTAAAAAAGAGGCTTGAGCCAGATGACCTCTACCTCCTTTCCATGTGAAATTCTATGATATGTTTTTATCATGTAAATATATCAGACCGGGAAAAGTATTTAAATTTTTTCGAAATTTCTGATACAATTTTAATTTCTTAGAATTTTAAAGCTTGCAGATTAAAACAGAGATATCCTAGTGCACACTCTTTTATTTTATGGATGAGAGTACTAGCGCTCAGAAACATTAGGTGACTCAACCAAAATTTCACAGTTATGTAATGGAAGCCACTAAACTTAAACTTAGATTTAGTAAAGCATCAGTTTTTAAGGTTGATAGAATTCCATGATAAAAGCCACTAAATCAAGGTGCATTATTTTATTTTATTTCCTTCTGTTTACATTCAACTTTGAATTAATGAAAGACTTTTAGCAGCCAACTTGCTTTAGAAGTATTATAATGCAAAAGGTATTAAACAACAAGAAGATTCTCCTAATTACCCTGAGAGAGGTGGAGCTTCCTCATATTTGGAAGAGAAACCCTCCATCTCCTGGCTTGTGTTCTCCTAAAGTCATGGGAGGAATCCTAGCTGCCCTACTCATGAGGAATCATGTGCATAGAAAGAAAGAAACTAATAGTGCAAAGCTGGGGGTCAGCCAGAGATGCTTTGGTTATAGCCATGAAGCAGGGAACTAGGGAAAATTAATTAACAAAACAAATAACAGATAAAATCACAGGTCCTCTGAACAGGGCAAAGTATAAATTACTACAGGTATAAATCCCTAATCTTAGGCATACCGGAGACCCAAGGACAACAACCTATGTGAAAAAGGTAATGCAAATGACACACCAATTGAGGAAATGATCCACTGTGAAGAAAACAAGGTAAGTCTAAATAAGTACTGTATTAACTGCAAAAATAGGAAGACTTGTGGTAAGTGAAACCACAGGGAATGAAAATAATTGATCAGACCCTCTCAGTCTGATCTCATGAGGTCAGCCAGTAACAACAATAGTGAAAGTGCTCATGCTCTTATATTTTATGAAGGCAGGTAAAAAAACTGATTACTTTAGACTTTTTAGACACGCTTTGTAAAACTAAACTAGTTAAAATAGAACATTCAACTTCTAAATTTAAACAGTGCAAACAGGTAAAAGGAAAACCCGAACCTGCCACAGGCATAGATGAAGAAAAAGAAACAATGGGGGTTTGTCTAATAGGTAAGTTAGTGAAGATAAGTGAAAAGGCACATACATTAAATAAAAAGCTTACAATATCATTTTAAAATCGAAATATTTAAATATAGAGCATTTAAATATATTTCTATTTTAAAGGAAGTAGACTGATTAGCAGACAGATTTCTAATGAAAACATAAAACCCATACACTGTTTATATGAGGTATACTTAATTTAAAATTACTCAGAAATTGAAAGGAAAGAAAAATAAATATGCCAGGGAAATATCAACAGTCACTAACCAACCAGATATAGGGCACTCACCAAGGCACTCTAAACACAGACACTTGGTTTCTTGCTATTTTTCCAGTACCCAACATACAATAAAGAGTCAATAAATATTTGTTGAGTAAATCAATAGATACATATTTTTCATTAAATATATAAATATCTGGATTGTATGTGTACATATGTGATTCATGAAAATAGTTCCCTCTGAGAAGATACGAGAACAGAACAAGAGAAGGCCAAGAACACTCACCATAATATTCAATGACTTCCATATGAGTGAATATCAAAATCCATTATCTTAGATATCCCACTTCTTGTTCAAGCAAATTAGTATTATTAAGAGTATAGTAAAGAATATGAACTTGTGCTTAACTCCTTATTGTGTTCTTTAATAGCTTAGAATTAAAGTTCCAAAAATGTGAGTGAAAAAACTTTTTTTAAAAGTATTACTTATTTGTATGAGTAATACAAGGGATGTTTGGGAAATCATATCCTGAAAATAGTTCCCCAAACAAATTATCTGCAAGAGAGTTTTAATTCTGGTATAGTTTAGCATCAACTGTGCAATTCACATTCAAATTGAACATTAAAAAAATTCAAATTTATGTTCAATGGGCCAGTGACCACAGATGCAGCGCAGAGCTCTGCTAGAAAAGCTGATGGAACATCTGACGTTGTATAATTAGACTGTGGCTGTAACATGCTGATTGTAATCAAGTGCAATATGGTGGAGGAAGCAGTGACTTTTATGTTTATTAAATCCTTTATCATATCCTACGGCATGCATGCAGGCCTTCCCAAGATCGGAAAGTCTGCATGTTTAAGGATGCAGAGAGCTGCAAATTGTGCGGCGTGCAGTACTCAGTGTGGCCACACGCTTGAGTTTTTCCTACTCGCACAAAATGTTTTGTATTTATATATTAATGTCCATAAGCGTGATATTTTAAAAGGCAGATGGAGACTGTTTACGATTCCAATATTCTTGTTTTTTAACTTAGTATATGAACGGTAAAAACAATGATATACTGAGAACGACAGAAAAATGTCCCTCATTCTAGTTTTTCAGAGGAATGAATCTGGGAGGTGTGTCACCAGAGGTCATAACAGAAAATATATCTATTTCCATTTATACTAATTCTTTCAGCCTATCAATGAAGTTTTATTTCTAATAGTTTTGCTTTGTTTATTTTGCCCTTATTTCATGTGAGTGTGTGTGTGTGCTTGGCTGTGTGTGTTGATGTTCTTAGTCCTGACAATCACAGTTTATGCTCAGCCGTCAGAAGTGTTAAATAGCAAGTTATGACTCCCTTGCTATCAACTGCCTGTCCCAAAGTCTCAATTCACGCACCTTATTTCACTTGGCTTCATTTGAGTCATTATGTTTTATTTTTCATTTTTTCCTTCAGGTTCAACTGACTTCTGACTGGCTCTGGGGCTCAATTCTGTCACCCTCTTTTTTTGTCTATTTACACTGGAACACATCTTTTCTTAGCTTAACAATATTTTTTTAATTGCCGATGAGCTTAAAATATTGATGTCAAAATTATTCTTATTTAGTTAGATATTTATTTCACTTATATTTACTTGTTTTAAACTATTATATGTTGTGCTTAAAATAATCAACCCTATTAAAAGAAAGTATGAATCAAGGCAAGGTTTTCACTGAAGTTGAACTAATACCATCTGACAAGTGGTGGATTAGGTACCCAGACATATATCGCGTTGTCCTATAAACGTTAATTTTGTATTTTGACTGCCTTCCTTACTAAATTGAGAGACAGTTGAAAGAAACAGGTTGTGGATATGTTATTTGTTTCCCAGCAGTCAATACAATGCTGGCTGCAAATTGATGAAAAACTCTAGAACGTGAATGTGCTTTTGCAGACACTTAAACAGTTACCACCCAGACACATTGAAAACGCATTTCTGCTCACTCTCTCTGGTATTTCTATCCATACCCTGCCTCAGCAGTAAAGCATCAAATTAACATTCTCTAAGATCATTTTTCTTTGATTCCCTAAAGCTAATTTACTTACACAAGGGGCAAAGATTAATCAAACTAAAGTTATGAATAAGTTTGAAATAAATGGTACCTAATTGATATAGGAGCCAGAAGCACTTTAATTCTGCACCTTTATCCTTTCATAACTTTAAAAGGCGGCAATTAGACCTCTTTCATACCTTTGTAAAGACATAGAATATTTAAGTTACTTTTCAATGTAGCCCTTTTCCTCTTTTAATGCTGAGGGTCAGTGATCCTCTATAGAAAACAAACCAAACTTCTACCCCATGTTTCTTGCCAAATAAACTTCTGCCTGTTCAGATATTCACCTTTGATGGTCTTGTTCTTCTACATTAAATGTTCTTATCCATTAAATCTTCCATCTACTGAATGAATGTAAAATTCGATGGTAGGCTCTTGACATAGAGTTAGATTTAATGAAACTAGCACAGTAGTCGGGAGAAAAAATTCTGGAGGTAGTTTTCCTGAGTTTGGATCTTGTCTGTACCTGCCCCTTACTAATGGTGACCTTGAGAAAATTATTTAACCTCTCTCAAGTGCAGCCTCTCCCACTGGTCAAATGGGAAAATAGTGGCACCTCTGTCATAGGACTGTTAAATGGGATATTTATAAAATTCTCAGAACAATGACCATAACAGGATAAATGCTATATAAATGTTTGTTAATTAAAATAGATAAGACTTCTGTACACTGGTGGACTTCCTGGTATTACATGCAAGATTAATGAAATAGTATGCTACATTTCTGGGTGTCTTAACAAATACCATACATCTCTTCCCTAGAGTGCTATATTTATAAATTCATTTGGTTTAATTTAGGCTGGAGGTAAAACTTGACCTTGGTCATGACTTCTTTTCCTGCAACATGTAGGTGTTGAAGGGCTAGGTACTTTTAAATTTGGAAATATTTAGGGATGAAGAAATACAATAAATTTCCTGAAATGACTCTTATTGTGACTTTACAAAATGGACAGGCTGCCTGTGATTATGAGTGGAGAAATTTGTGCTAAACACCCTTAGAATACACATTATGGCATTAATACCCTATAATTCAACTTTATAATTTGGGTATTAACTACAAGTACTAAAACATACTGTTTAAGCAATATTAACAAGTACTTGTTGAACTCCTAATATATAGTTATAAAATATGCACACGATCATAAAATTCAATAGAACAGGTCAGTATTACCATAATAAAGAAATGCAATATTTTTGAGTAATTAGAATAAAAACTAAATGGCTTAAAAAATTGAGTCTTGAAAATGGCTTTTGAAAAAATGGATGGAAATATATTTGTGGAGAGAACAAAGTATTGCTTCTCATGAGGTAAAAAAATAATAATTCTAAAGGAACAGAATGTATCCTATGAAGGAATATGCTTACTGAAAATTTCTAATTTGCCTGTAAGGTGTGATATGCCCTCCCTGAGCATGATGGATGCAGTGTGTCAGGCTTTTCAAATTTCAGTTTATACCCTTGCCAGCTTCACATGTGAACAATTATGCTGTAGAAAAGAGAAGATTTAATCCTGAGGTCATGACTATCTAAATTATACGAAGGTATTCACTCTGTAAGGTTGCAGGATTTTGCCCCCTTAGCTGTGAGATATCATTCCATCTGTGCCCTGACTTTGTATGCCAAATTATTTTAAGAGATTTACATTTTAATGATAAAAGCATGTTTGAAGTTTTAATTTTTCTATCAATTCATAAAAATGTTAACTATTTCAAATACCCTTTTCCTTTAAAAGGTAAACACTTTAAAAGTCTTCCAGGACACCAGCAGTGAGCAATTATAAAATTCCAGTTACTGTGGCCTAAGGATGCTACAGGATCTAGCCCCAGTGTGACTTTCTAAATTTACTATGTGCCCTTCTTTTTCCACCCAAGAAGTATAGTCACACATGCTTTTTTCAGTTCCCAGAAGACATCAGGTGAGCTCTCAGTAAATGACATTTAATTTTCTGCCCCTTCTGCCTATAATATTTCCTTACTTATTGTTGATGCTATTTGTTATTCATAGGGTCACTTTAGTAGAAAAAGAACTAATTTCTAAAAATTTTCTTATAAAAAATGAAGGCAACATAGAAATTAAGTATAAAATAAACAAGGGAATTAATAAGAAATATATTAGATAATTAAAAATACATAAAAGTCAAAGTTAATACATACAGTTGAATACCAAATTTGACTGAGTATCTGGCAAAAGAACAAAAAGGAAATTTATGAAAAGCATTGTATTAACAAACCTCAATAGAGTAGAAGGTAAACCAACTGAATGCAAAAGGGAGTAATAAAATAATACATCACACCCAAAATATCAAATATGATAAAGGCATTTAGAGTCCGATCTGAATATTCCTGTGGGTTTATGTGATTCACAATAACCTACAGAGTAGACCATTGGGCTTCATTTTGTCAATCAAATATAAAGAGAACTGAATTGGGAAGCCATAACTTTTCAACCAATCATAATTCAGTTCATTTGGGAGGCTTCAGAATAGTCTGTGCTGCTAAAGCAGATATTTTCAAAGGTTTTTAGAACCTATTTCATCAACATATTATTGCAAAATATGTAATCATCCTTATCAGGACTATGCAGCAGCTCACATGCTCATGGCAACACCCCCAAATCACTGCAAGTTGGCTTTTTCCCAGTTGCCAAGGCTTTTAGTAATCACCACTCTGTACAGAATGCAGCTGGCTTACTATTTGGTAGCCTAAAGAGAAACAATTCAAGCCTTTGCACGATCATTGGGTTTCCTATTCTATGGCATAGTGATTTCAAAAACCAGATTCTTTCATAACTTGCACCTGCTTCCTTGCTCTTGCAATGGTACAAACTTATAATCAATCTCAAGGAGGAATAGATTCTTATCCAACTCTGGGGGTGAAAAATCAGAGAGCTCAAGTATCTAAGCACACAGATATTCCCCTGTGCTGCCTTACCTACCCTTCATATGTTTGCCTGTATTTTTTTAACTTTACAATTTTTTTACCAACATGGGAACTGTATTTCTTGCATTCAGTAGTTCCTCTCCCATTAGGTCTATTAAATTATATTCTTCTGATTTATTCCCAAAATACAGGTCATGGTATGGATCAGGCAAAACCCCCTAAGAGGAACTTTTAATCATTTTATCTTTCAACTGTTGAGAGTAAGAAACTATTACTATATTTCAAGCATATATACTTTTGTGAGATTACATTTATAGTCAACATCATTGGTGATATACTTAAATAAAATGTCCTCTGAGTTTAGTTAGAGTGTAAAGTGTACTGCATAAGTTCAGGATGAAATTGTAAAATACTAATTTTCTTCTCCCAAAGTAAGAATCTTTTTTCTATGAAATCATAGAGAAGAAGATATAACTTCAATCAAATTTCTCGTAAGGTGATATAAGAGGTAATTATTACTGATATGTATCAAAAATAAATAATAGCCTGGCTGGCGCAGCTCGGCTGTTGAGCATCAACCTAGGATCCAGGAGATTGTGGCTCGATTCCCAGTCAGGGCACAGGCCCTGGTTGCAGGCTTGATCCCCAGTCCGGGGCGTGCAAGAGGCAGCCGATCAATGACTCATCATTGATGTTTCTGTCTCTCTCTCCCTCTCCCTTCCTCTCTCTGACATCAATAAAGACATATTTAAAAATAAAAAATAATAACATTTAATATTGTCATATGAATTGTTACTTCCAAGTTCAATTCTCTGGGCTTCTAAGCCTCCTCTGGGAATGAGAGATCGAATGGAACAAATGAAGAGTTCTGCTAACACATCCATAGTAAAATTCCATGTCCATTAAAGTAGGTTGAAGTGTGATTTAGACAACTCTAGAAAGGAAATAATTCCATGATTAATGGGAAAATTTAGAATAGAACAGACTTCATTCTTCAAAAACTGAATATTTACATTTAATTACTTTGGGGTTTTATTATTTCATATACTGAACCCTGTGGTTTGACCCTAATTCTTTCCATAATTGGTATTTTTAGTATTTTTGGAAATGACTAAAACTATGATAAAATGATTTTAATCATTCCACAATAATTTACCTTGTACTGTCTCTGTATAAAGAACCACACATAATTTTATTCAAGTAATTCATATGATCATAAGTCCCTCCACAATTATAAAATAACAACACCAAACAAGTTAAATTAACCTTTTCAATATTCAAACAGATATATTACTAAAAAAAAAATTGGTGTAGTGATGCTAGAAACATGATATTTAAAAAAACACATTTAAGTATTTTTGTGATCTTTAGAACATTTTCAAGGTCATGAAGAAGAATATTGAATTGTGAATTTGTAGGGTGGACAGATCACTGAGACTATAAATATTGAACTGTATTTTGCACATATGAGGAAACTAATGCCCAGGAAAATTTTTAAAAATGGAATATAGGCACATAGCCAATTAATAAAGGAAGGAAGAAGACAAATCTCTCTCTCTCTCTCTCTCTCTCTCACACACACACACACACACACATGTTCCTTTTTTTAATGGAAGAAATTTTTGATGTGATCTAGATTTAAACCAGTTAAACAAAGCCCCATATCTAGTCTGAATAGTGAAATCTTTTCAAATTAAACAATTAAAAGTAACATTAAACCTATTGCTTCAATGATGTGAGATTTGTTTGAATTACAAAAGAAACAAACTTTTCATACTTTTTCCTACACCGCTCCTAAAATACCACCTCTTATTCACTAATTGTATAAATCTTCCATAAAGTCTTTGCCAATTGAAGTGTGATCTCCTTTTTCTGAACTTCCTTGGTTCTGTGCTCATCAAGCTGAGCTGTGAACTACTGAGAAGGGGGAAAAAGATGATTCATTGGAAAAAGAGAATAAAATATTTAAAAGTCTAATTATATTCAATTATCTTTCATCCTCTTAAGTTTGTTTTTAAGATAAGCATGATTAGTCCATTCTATATGGATATGCTATGTAAATAAGTATCCATGTATTGGAGAGGCAAGATTCAATGCCTAAGTAGTCAATGTACTTGAACAAAAAGTTTGCAGATGACTGACCAATATCACTAACAAATTTTCTCACATATTTTAACTTTATTTTTACTGTTTTGTGATGTTATTTATCCATGCAAATGAGTTGGTCCTTGAGGACAGAAAGCATGTTTTATTATTATTTTTTAATTATCTATATCATTGGAATGACCCCCATTGTTAGAAAAAACCTTGATATTTGCAAAATCTATGTCAGAAAGCATTTACATACATAAAACAGTGAAGTAACTGCAAGTCAAATGAAACAGAAAGATGCTAGCTATAAAGTAGTGGGAATTTGCTGACTTCAGTTAGTAGGGAAAGATTTATTATTGATTTTATTTCAGGTTAAGAGCAAAGGTTGTATGGCCGTAGGTCCTTTTATAGCTTCTGGATGTGCTGTCAGTGTCTTGAGGATGAATCTAGTCCAGCATCCTGGGCTGGAGACTCTGTGGATTTTAAGAAACCTCATTGTTTTGCACGGTTAATTTATTTTATTTTAAGAATACATAATAGCCTGGAAGATTTGTTAATAATAAGATTGCATAGCTAAAATTATGAGTGCAGTTTAAAATATTTTACTTTTTAATTAAATGTATTGGGGTGCGATTGGTTGATACCATTACATAAGTTTCAAGTGTACAATTCTATAACATGTCATCTTTATATTTCATTGTGTGCTCACCACCCAAAGTCTAGGCTCCCTTTGTCACCATACATTTGACCTCCCTTACCCCCTTCATCTTCCTCCCACCGTCCTCCCCTCTGGTAACCTTCAGACTATTGTCTGTGTATATGACTTTATTTATTATTTTGTTTTATATGTCACGTGGGAGTCCTTGTTCTTTCCCACCCGACTTATTTCACATCGCATGATACTCTCAACACCCACCCATGTTGCTGCAAATGGCAGGATTGCACCTTTCTTAGGGCTGAGTAGTATTCCACCGTGTAAGAGGACACTTCAGCTGTTTCTATGTATTGGCTACTATGAACAATGCTGCAATGAACACAGGGGTACATATATTTTTATGATGAAATGTTTCCAAATTTTTGCTGTAGATACCTAGAAGAGAGATTGCTGGGTTGTATGGCACTCTATTCATTTTTTTTGAGGAAATTCCATACTGTCTTCCATGGTGGCTGTACTAATTTACATTCCCATCAGCAGTGCATGAGGATTCCTTTTCCTCCACATCCTCTCCAACACTTGTTATTTCTTGTTAATTATTTAAGTTATTTTAATTGAGTTATAACAGATCCCCAATATCTGTACTTTCTTCTCAGAATGACTGGTACTTAGAATGACCTTCTCAACAGAATATCTGTCCAGAAGAAGTGGGTGGAAAAATTCAAAAAATTCTGCAGAGGTCATATGATAAATGACCTCACTCTTTGTTAGTAAGAAAATGTGGTTGGGTGTAGCCATGCAACTGAGTTATGAACAAGGGGTGTGAGCAAATGTGATTCTCCAACATGCTATTTGTGTTCCTTTTCCCCATCCCTTGACCATAAAGAGTAGAATCAGAGTGTAAAGAAGGAACAAGCCACAAGATGAAGGAAAACTTTGTCCCATTTCATGCTTTGAGGAGAGTTGAGTAGGAATATCTGTGCTGCACCATTGCAGGAGATGTAATAAATTTAACTAGTTTATATCAATGAAATATGGGGGCTATTTGTTATCACAGTCTATCTTGACTAATAGAGCTGTTGAATCTCTGTTTTTAATCACTATGACTCCAATATTCCAAATTCCAACTTTTCTTGAATATATCATATACTTCTATGTCTAAAATTTAATTCATCATTCTTTCAAATCACCTTTCCAATTACCTATTTCATATTTGATAAGATAACCTCTTGCCACCCTTTGGTTTAGTAGGAAGGGTGAAATCATTCTACATTCTTCCATTTTCCTCATGTTCTTTATCCAATTCATCATGATGAAAGAACCATCAATGGTTTCTTAATTCAGTTTATTCTATTGGTGGTGTTCACTGTCACTATCTCAGTCCATGCCTTCGTAATTGTTTAAGAAAGATTGCAACAGTCTTCTAATTTGAATCTGGTTCTTCAGTTAACCAATTTTCCAAAGTCTCAGCAAAATTTTCTTTCTTGAAAACAACACTATATATATCACAATCTTCTTTAAAACTGCATACACTTCTTCAAAGAGGACATACAGATGGCCTGAGAAAATGCTCAATGTTGCTAATCATCAGAGAGATGGAAATTAAAACCACAGTGAGGTATCACTTAACACCTGTCAGAATGGCTCCATCAACAAAGGAAACGTGCTGGCGATTATGCGGAGAAGGGGAACCCTGTACACTGCTGGTGGGAATGCAGACTGGTGCAACCACTATGGAAAACAGTACGGAGGTTCCTCAAAAAATTAAAAATGGAGCTGCCTTTTGACCCAGTGATCTCACTTCTAGGAATATATCTTAAGAATCCTGAAACACTAATCAGAAAGTATCTATGCACCCCTATGTTCATAGCAGTGCAGTTTACATTAGCTAAGATCTGGAAGCAGCCCAAGTGCCCATCAGTAGATGAGGGGATAAAAAAAGCTTTGGGACATTTACACCATGGAATACTACGCAGCTGTAAAGAAGAAGGATCTCATATCCTTTGGGACAGTATGGATGGACCTGGAGAAAATTATGCTAAGTGAAATAAGCCAGGCAGAGAAAGACAAACATCACACGATCTCGCTTATATGTGGAATCTAAAGAACTTAATAAACTGATGAACAGAATAGATTCAATGACATGGAAGCATAGATCAGACTGACGAAGGTCAGAGGGAAGGAGGAGGGCGGGTGGGTGGAGGGGGAGAGAGTAACCAAAGAATTTATATGCATATATGCACAACCCAAGGACACGGACAATGGTGGGGAGGGGGACTAGAGAGGGGGATGGGGCGGGGTGGAATGGGTCATTGGGGAGAAAAAGGGACATCTGTAATATTTTAAACAAAAATTAAATTAAATTTACAAAAAAATGCTGATGGTCTTTATATTTCCTTTCAGAGAAATCTGAATTCCTTAGTAGGGACTAAGATCACTGATATAATGTGACCTTTTAGACTTTTTCCAAATATATTCCTCTCTAATTTTCAACAGTCACTGTGTATGGATGAGTTAGTTTATCTTATATGCCATGACTTTCTCTGCGCCTGTCACTTTGAACATATTCATTTTATGAACTAGAATAGCTACCTCTCCCTGAAATAGCCTTGGCTAAAGAAGTGGTGGCCATCTAAAACTCAGTCAGGCATCACCTTTGCTGCAAAGACACGTTCACATGCTTGCTCCAACCTTGTACAAATCAGGCTAGAGTAAGTGTGATGTTGTTATATTTGCTGACCATCCACTTTATTTTATTTTTCAGTTTTTTTAAATATGTTTTTATTAATTTCAGAGAGAGAATGGGAGAGGGAGAGGGATATAGAAACATCAATGATGAGAGAGACGCATTGATTGGCTGCCTCCTGTACACCATCTAATGGGGATCAAGCCTGCAACCCAGGCATGTTCCCTGACCGGGAATCAAACTGGGATCTCCTGGTTCATAGGTAAACACACAACCACTGATCCATGCAGGCCTGGCTATCCACTGTATTTAAAACAAAAACTTAAGATAATGTATCATAGATATTTGTATACCTGCTCTTTACTTTCCACTAGACAGTAGAAACACTTGACATCAGGCTATGCTTTAAACCAATATTCTTCACTCAATGTAAGTAGTTAATAAGTGTGTTAAAATGAATGGACAATGAATAATCTATTACTCCCAAATCTCAATAATCTAATTTTCTATGTAAATAAAACAACTTGAAATATGCAACTCCATAAACCATTTTATACTAATATACATATAACCACTTCTTGATACTCACATTATAGATAACAATCTTACTATCTTACACCAACTCCTAAGTTAACCACATACTTACAGGAGAAAAACTGGAATCCAGGCTGATTTATACATTGAGTGTATTGCTGTGCTAAACTAGTAATTTAGTAGATGGCCTAGAATTGCTGAAGATTTAAGCAAATATGCACATTAATGTTCTTTCTGCTATTTTTTGCTTAGTTCATTAGTCATCGAAAGTGCATTTCTCAAGTAAGTTATTCATTTGTAATTTTTAGTGGGAAATCATCTAAGTAGCTTCTATTATGCATACACAACATTAAATGAATTACAGCATATAATAAGTCCATATTGAAAGGCTCCATTTTCTATATTTTCATGCTGCTGAATGACTTTTGAAACAAGATTAGGAATTAAAAGAATATTTAAAGGATCAAAAGACAATATCACATGAGTGGCAGATTTGTAAGAGTGGGCTTTTCCTTTTACATCTCAAGTAGGTACAACTTTTGTAGAGGTTCAGCTGTTTTAACAGCTGCATTCATAACAACACTGAAAGGTTTAAATAGGATCACCTGAAGAATATGGCTTACATCTAGAAAAACAACACAGCTTTTTGGCTTTGTTTATAAGACAAATTCAATAGGAAATAATCATATATATTTCAGCAATTGATATGGGAGAAAGGAAAAACATGCCTGCAAATGTGCACGCACACACACACACACACACACACACACACACACCCCACAAATTGAAAGTCTCTGAAATTACAAAAAAATAAGCCTATGGGGGGAAACGATGAAGAGTCTAAATTGACCATAATAAAGTTTAAAGTAGTTCAGATCTTAGTATAACTGCTATTGTAAGAGATGGTTGTTTGGTGGTAGAAACAAAATGCCTTTTAAACACTTTGGGAATTAAATACTAATTGTTAAAAATATTTGAAATGTAAAGATATTGATTGGTTGTTTTTTAAACTTATATGACATCACTGATATAAGAAAAATTCAATCATGGTCAAGGAAATGAGATATCAACATTTAGCAATGTGCAAACAATCAGGGATAGAGCAAATCCTGGATATCCCAAAATTCCAAACTTAATGAAGACACTGCCTCTGTTTTCTGTAATCTTGTGTGCATTAGGATCAAAATAAAATATCTATTCCAAGCACCTTTTGCTCTCCCTTTTCTACCCATCTTGAAGAACATTACAAGTATTCAATTAATACTGTCAAGAGTACCCTTAGCTTGTTTGGATCAGTGGTTAGAGCGTTGGCTCAAGTACTGAAGGGCCCCTGGTTCGATTCTGGCCAAGGGCAGGTACCTCAGTTGCAGGTTTGATCCTGGGCCCCGGTGGGGGCACGTGCAGGAGGCAACAATGTGTCTCCCTCACATCAATGTTTCTCTCTCTCTCTCCCCCTCTCTCTGTGAAAATCAGTGGAAAAATATCCTTGGGTAAGGACTTAAAAAATATATATTATCAAGAATAAAGTATATTATTTTGAAAAAGGTTTTCTTTACAAAAGAGACCTATCCCACGATTCCTTGCCTTGAGATAAATAATACCTATCTATCAATCATTATACTTGCTGTTGATATTACATGGTTAATCTTTATTAAAGTAAACATAAATTTAAGCTTCTAGTGTGCACAATGAACAGTATAGTAGTCAATGCCCTTGAGATTCATCAGAAGTGTACGCATTCTCTCCTCCCAGCAAATTTATCATTGGCTCTGAAAGATAACTTAGTAAAATGAAATAAAAGAATCAACAACTAAATATAAACTCAATGAAACATATGAAATCCAAGGTTCTGTGGTAAAAATAAAGGAGACCTGTGAGCCCTAATAGGGAAATTCTGAAGGACAGAGAAAAATAGATAATGTATGATATCACTTATATGTGAAATCTAGAAAACCCAATATATATAAGTGTATGAAATCAACCAGTTGTATGTCTTAAACATACATAATGTATGTCAATTATATCTCAATAGAGTTGAGAGAGAAAAAGAAAAGACCACTGTATATCCACTTTTATTTGTACTGTGCCCTAAGTCCTGACAGGTCTCTTTATCTCTCATACTTAGAGATGAAGAGGCTCCCATTATTGAGTCCAAAAAACAAAAGCTGCTCTCTTCAGTTTCTACCTTCATGATATCTTAATGTTCTGTTTTTACCTTTTCAATTATTTCATGCCTGGTTAACATTTTTTAAATATTAAAATATTTATTCATACTGGTTACATATACTCAATGAAGATTATTATTTTTTCTGTTTCTCCCATTATTGAGTCCAAAAAACAAAGAAAGTAAAGCCTTATTTGTTATTTCACTTTACTAATAAGAAGTATTTTATTTTCTAGTTCACCTTTTCACTGAAAGTAGAGCCTATCAAGGATGTCAAACAAATGTTGATGCCACATTTCAAGCTTCACTTAAATTAAGGAACTCCAAGGCCTATCTTTGTAATGCCATGGCTGGAACTCTACAAACCACTTGTTTGCTTTGCGTCTGACTTCTTGTTAGGCTCTGTTAAAAGGAAAACTAGAAGGATACTGGAAGGTTAGAGGAGGAAGGGTCTGCTCTCTCCTACTGTTCTTGATTTTCCATCTTGTTCTTTTCATTGAATCCTGTTCCTAGTAACAAATGCCTCTCCATCCTATCAGAAGTAGTTTGTTCCAGTAGCATCAACTGATTGGAGTCTGCAATTTTTTCAGTCTTGTCATATTTCCTTGGCAACACCTGCATGAGGAAGTGAGCTTTCTCGTGCCAGAGATGGGAGTGTCTTCCTCTGAGCTAGGAGACAACAAAGCCAGATTCTTCAGAGCTCAGCACCCTCGCTTTACCTTAGCCTTGTTCCCTTTGTTCTACCACCACAGGGATTAAAGCTGCTCTCTTCAGTTTCTACCTTCATGATATTTTAATGTTCTGTTTTTACCTTTTCGATTATTTCATGCATGGTTAACATTTTTTAAATATTAATATTTTTGTTCAATTCAAATAACTCCCTAAAGAGAATGAGCCTTCAATATAGATGGGTCAAGGAGAAGAACATTTTTCGGACCAAATGTTATGAGCATTTTATTTTAGTCACCATTTCATCTCTTTGAAACTTCTGCTGCTATTCTTTTCCTCCCAAGAACTGACACACCAAGACAGGCCTGGGCAATTCCACACAGGAAAATCACTTTCCTCTAGAAACATTAGGATTGAACTGCAGGTCAAACTACTGAAGGCTTAGAGAGAACCCTAGAATCTTCCCCATGATACCTTGGCTTTCTTTGCCTAAAACCTTTCATCATAGTAAGAGTACTAAAGTACAGAGAGCTGACATGGAGTGCCTGCTGGTGAGAAAAGGAGCTGAAGTGTTCATTGGCCCATGCTGTAACAGACAACTTAGGCCTGCCTATGGCTGAAGGAAAGGAGTCCTCAGCTTAGTTAAGCTTATCTCACCAGGGTATTCTTTTGTCATGTCTGACACAGCTTCCTAGCAAGAAAGGATGCTTAACCCCCTTTGTTTAGGGATCCTTAAAGGTGGTAACTTTGGCAAGGAAGGTGTCTATCAATCTCTCTCCACTGGAAACTCAATTCACATTTTGTTACCTTGTTAATGTCCTTATGTTTTAGGCTGAATAATGGCTCTCAAAGATGTGCATGTACTAGCCCCAGAACCTATGAATATGTTACCTTACATGGTAAAAAGGACTTATCAGATATGATCAAGTTGAGGACCTTGAGACAGGGACATTATCCTGAACTATCCAAGTGAACCCAATGTATGTACAGTTGATTCTTATAAGAGAAAGGTAGATGGAAGCAGGATAAAAGGTGATGTAATGCAGGGCCCTGATTCAAGAAAAAGGACAGCTTCTTGAATCAGCAAAAGGCAAGGAACAGATTCTCTCCTAGATCACCCAGAAGGAACTAGTACTGTTGACACCTTGGCCCCAATCCCTTAAGACTCATTTCAGACTTCTGACGTCCAGAACTGTGAGACAACAAATTGGTGTTGCTTGAAGCTACTACATTTGTGGTTATTTGTTACAACAGCAATAGGAAAATAATACATTAAAATGCTTTTGAAAGCTGTGGAGTAGGATATCTAAAGTTGACCCTACAATGGCTCTCTTATAACTTACATAATTAAGATTCTAATATACAGAATTGGGGGAAAAATAGATGAACAAGTGAGCAGAAACCCTTACCAAATTATCTTAATAATGCTTATTTCTGTCTACTACATATCACATTTCACATATATTATGCTACTTGATGTTCATTACAAGTGTGCAAAGCATGCAGGGAAGATACTAGGGTTCTTTTTGTAGCTATAGAACTTCAGATGCAGAATGATTCATTTGCATAGCTACATTCAGAGAAAGAACCAATTCAAAACTCAAATTCTGGGGCTTCATTTCAGATCTACTGAATCAGAAGCTCAACAGGGAATTTTTGGCTATATTGAAGTTTGAGAAGCACTAGTCTAGAGCAGCGGCTGACAAACTACAGCCTGCAGGTTGACTTTGTAAGGCACAGAATCCTAGGTGAAGGTGGGCAAAGGGAGAAAAATGGGGATGGAAAGAGAAGTTGCTTGAGACGATGGGAGCATGATGCAGCTGGTATTTTATTGAGTAGTATACTTGAAACCTGTACTGTTTTGTGTACTAATGTCACCTGAATTTTAAAAAATGCTAGAGAGGAAAATATTTTTTAAAAATGTAAATAAATAAACACGTCACTTTCTCCCGAATTTCCAAATGTACTAGAGTGCATTCCATGAAAATCCATTGGAATTCAGAATTAGAACTTGATAATAACCAAATAATGAGTCGACTTAGCTTTCTTAAATGTGTTGAAATAAATTAGTATTTTTTTTTACTATGATTAGTGCATTGAAATAAATCTGAAATGCAATGTTAGAATGAGATAAACCTTTTTAATGGAAAAAAATAGTTTTTATAGCTTTAAACTGATATGAGCCACAAATGAAAATGACCCCACACATTATTTTAGCCCTTTTATGAATACATTGCAAATTACATTTTCTCAAGCATCATCAAGAAATGAAATAGTTTAATATTTAAATCAATATTCACATACTATTTACACAACCCACACTGTGCTTTCATAACACAATTCTTATTAAGGCCATGTACCTAGCATGGAAATGACTTTACTGTGAATAGGAGATTTGATGGGATCATTACTAGAAAAGACTTTTACTAATGTATCTCACACACAAAGGAAATTGCCACTCAAGTAAGAGTCAAGAAGTTTGGAGTAAAGCTATAAACATTGTCTGTTTCTCATTTCTGAAGCAGCCTCTGTTCATAAAAGGGGGGAAAAAATATCACTATTGGAAATTTGCAATCAAAGAAAACAATTCCCCTCCACCACCAATCTAAACTCCTTTAAAGTATTTTTTGAAGCCACTTTTATCTTAGAGTTTATTTCCTTCCCAGATTTTCTCCAATAATCAAAGACTTAAGTTTTGTGATTATTATGAAGCTTATTTCCATTTTATCCAAGTTTTGATACTAATGTCCTAGAACCTTGGGGAAAACACTTTATCAGGCATTTTAAAAAGATTTATATTATGAAAATTTTCAATATATACAAATAAATTGGAATAGTAAAATGAACCTCCATATCCATCACTCAACTTCAGTTATTACCAACATTATCCACTAGATATCATCTACACTTCCATCCCCAATTACTACTATAGTTACTCTCTTTACTGTTATTTTTCTTTAGGTAAAATAATTTACATTTTAAAATGATTTTTAAGATTTATTTTTAGAGAGAGAGAAAAGAGAGAGAGAAACATTGATGTGAGAGCAAAATTTCAATCTGCTGCCTTCTACACACTCTCTGCCTGAGATCAAGCCCACAAGCCCCGCATGTGCCCTCACCAGCAACCTTTCAATGCACAGGATGATGCCCAACCACCTGAGCTACACCAGCCACGCCAGTAACCTCCATTTTAATGTCTAAAACTTAGCCTTACAATTCTGACAAATGGATACACCCAAATAACCAATACCTTTATCATAACATAGAGCAGTTCCTTCTCACCAGAATGTTCCCCTATTTCCATTACAGTCAACTTCCACCAAGCCCCACGACACCCCAATCTTCCAGAGGCAACCACTGTTCTGATTTCTTTAAAATTTTAGATGTTTAGCCTGTTTAAGAACTTTATTGACAAAAGCATGCAATATGGTTTGTCTATGTCTGCCTTCTTTAGCCTTGCCAAAGAAGTGAGATTCTTCCATGTAGTGCATTCAATTAATGCATTTAATTTGTACCTTTTTAACTACCACGTAGTACTCTAATGCATGACTATGCTACAATTTGTTCGCCTGTTGATAGATACTTGAGTTGTGTCAGAATATAATCTTTGAAACTAAAAATTTACATTGATTATATTCAGGAATAATTCTGGAAAGTTGGCAAAATAAACACCAATAACAATAACAAAATAAATTTATGGCAGTCTGAAATGAAGTATATTACAAAATTAATTCAGATGTGCTGTTCCTCACCTTACTAGACTCCTTTCTATTAGAGAAAGAGCAATAGTTCTACTTCATAGGCTACATATGAGAATTAAGTGAGTTAATACACATAGAGCTCCAGTGACAGTATCTGTCACTCACGAAGGTGTCAGTGTATGCTAGCTTTCATTATCTTTATTATTAGTAATAGAAAAAAATGCAATGGAAACAACAGAAATGATTCAATCACAATAAAAATTTAGACAATTTGCTGTTAACTTGTCATGATACTGCTAATTTAATTTTCTATAAGTCTTCGGCTATAAGGGAAAATATAGCTGAGAAATGGGGACTGCAGGTCAGGAACCTGTGTACATATGAACAGCTGGGGTTAGGGAAGGGTTGTAACTACATTGCAGTGATATATTGTTATGTCACTTTTTGCTTTGTGAGGTTAGCTTTAAATTAAAAGTTGTATTATTCTATCTATAATAATAGTTCAATTGAAGCACATTAATCGAAACAATTTTCCTAGGACAAACAAATTACATAAGAAGTTATACTCACACGTGTTGGTACCTTAAGTTAAAATAATATACAGAGAACAATTATCTGGAAAAATAATCAGATTCATTTAATTCTCTTTAAAATAATTTGATACCTGGTAAAATAATTTGATGTATAAAAAAAACACACTAAAGCATGACTTTAAAATTAGGGTTTACTTATCCTTGTTTAAGTCAAGTTTTAGAAAAAAATATTTGCTTTATTAGTAATAACTAAAATTTGAAGTAGAAAAATTCCATTATATTTTCTAAATATTTTCTATTTTGACTTCATTTAGAATTAAGAGCTATAACATACTTTGCAGTTAAAAATAATAAAGCCTGGCTGGGCGTGGCTCAGCAGCTGAGCATCAACCTAGGACCCAGGAGATCAAGGTTCGATTCCAGGTCAGGGCACATGCAGGGTTGCGGGCTCCACCCACAGTTGCGGGCATGCAGGAGGCAGCCGATCAATGCCTCTCTCTCATCATTGATGTTTCTCTCTCTCTCATTCTCCCTTCCTCTCTCTGAAATCCATAAAGATATATTTAAAAATAATAATAATAAAGTCCTTTGAAATCCCATTGTAACTGAAAAACATCTAGAAAATAAAGTTGTGTTTATATGTTGATCTAAGACCTTGCTTTTAACTTTCTCCCCACGATTACCATTCTTAAGCTCTCAGAGGAATAAGAAACAGAAATTTAGTTTAAAATCTTTCTTAATACTAGATGCCAGTAATATCCTGTAAGTTCTAATGTACTATTTCAGTAGACAACAAGTGAAGAAACGAACTACCATCTCAAAAATTCTCATGTATCAGGGAAAAGTTGCCCAGGCTCCAGATAAAATCAAGCTCCGCAGACACCCTTGTAGGCACACCCTGGAGGGAAGGACGACTTTGTGAATGTCCTATTTCAAGAATGTCTCAGATGCAAAGGGGTCACTTTCTTAGCCAACAACGTAAAACATTTGTAAAATTATTAAATTAACAAACAAGCTTTTGGGGCGGAAACTGGTGAGAATGAGCCACATTGATAAAGAGAAATATGTTCTCAGTAAGCTGGAAATCACGGAAATTTTGGGATAGTCTCTCAATTCTAATATGCTGTAAAATTGAGTGGTCTAAACAAAGTTGATCCAATCTCCAGCATGAAGTCCCATCTAACATCTAAGTTATATACTAGTTACATATTTAAAAGAATCATATGTGTAAACAAGGTGCAACTATGCTCATTGTTTCTTTAGAGAACTGTCTAACCATTAAGTATTCATCTTTTTAAAACAAATGCTACTAATCCTAGTTAAACTGTCCACCTCTGGGTTTTCACAGTGATGAAGTATAACTATTTCTGACATCTTCTGATACCCAAAAGCTCTAGGTTATTTGTGGTTCCAATGCCTGTGACTCAATAATTAGGAGATAGGGAAGTTGTCATTTTATAGTTGAAACAAATAATAAAGCTAGACATTTGGCGAAGAAAAATATATTCACATAGTTTAAATGTCAACACACAGGTATTAGTTTATCATAACAAGCTTTGTGTTAGAGCACTTCAAAAAGAGAGGGCCCTAAAAGGGTCCTGTCAGTTTTGACCATCCACTCCTCTGAAGTGAGCTTTAAATGTCAGTCCATTTCATGAAGAGTTTAGGCATAAATATGTAGACTATTATGTCTTTGCAAGTGGTTTCATAAGGCAAGCTGTTACAGCTTATAAATATCTCTTCCATTTCTATTGAAATATCTAATTCAAAGCAGCATTCACAGTGTTGGGAAAAAAGTCAAATGTTTAATAAAAATAACAGATATTTCTGAATTCAGTTTCCCATGTCCATTTTAACATCTTATACACTGTCTGTATAAAAGAGGTCAAAGTGAAATGTCTTATTTTTAAGAACAAATTTTCTCTACTATATTTTCTTCTTGATAGAACATGTCTATACTTCACAAATTGCTCATGTTTATTATTTCATATATGAATTTCTCTGAGTGTGTATGCTTTGTGTTACTGAGTAACACTAAGTAAATAAAATAAATGCTACTTACAGGTGGATTTACCAAGACAAAAACGACCTTTGGATGTTTGGAAACAGTGCAGTTTAAGAGAGGACATTATCTAAGAATGAATGTTAGATCAAGAAACAAAAGTAATTTCCAGAAAAAATTTAGGTAACATATTGAATAAGATTAAATAAAATCTCACATATATAATGCTTCAGCATAAATTCATTGAGTGAGAAAAATCAGTTCAGAATGTAAGACTGATGAAAAAGCCACGCTTGCTAACTCTAAAAACATGCTTGGATGCACTGCATAGCAGATCCATTCATACTCAAGTGAAACAAAAGAGTCTTATATAGAAAACAGTGTGGACTTTCCTCAAAAAATTAAAAATGGAACTGCCATTTGACCCAGTGATCCCACTTCTGGTAATATATCCTAAGAAGCCAAAAACAGCAATTAGAAAGAATATATACACCCCTATGTTCATAGCAGCCCTATTTACAATAGTTAAGATCTGGAAACAACCCAAGTACCCATCAGTAGATAAATGGATTAAAAAACTATGGTACATTTACACAATGGGATACTATGCAGCTGTAGAAAAGAAGGATTTCTTACCTTTTGACACAGCATGGAGGGACCTGTGAGTATTATGCTAAGCGAAATAAGCCAGGCAGAGACAGACAAGTATCACATGATCTCACTTACATGAGGAATCTAATGAAAAAAATAAACCAATGAACAAAAAGATCCAGAGACACTGAGGCATGCAACAGACTGATGTATTTAAGAGAGAAGGGGGGGGGGGGGGGAGAGAAATTAACCAATAAATTTATATGCATATATGCAAAGTCCATGAATAGACAGCAGTTTGGGGAAGGACTGGGGAGGGAGTGGGAGCAGGGTGGAGGGGCTCAGTGGGGCTGGGGAGGGGAGGGGATATCTGTAATACTTTCAACAATGAAGATATTTTTTTAAAAAAATTAAGGACTAGTGAGATGAGGGCTCTTCAAGCTTCCAAGTGGGATTTCCAACCACAATGGAGGAAACAGTCCATGGATTCACTGTGTCCATAGTTTGATGGGATTATTACTCCTAGCAATGGTTTTTAGAAGTTGAATCCTATTAAATGTCGAGACTAGAAAATAATTTGATAGTTAACTCCATTTCCTTTTCTCTTGGATGGGTTTGGCCCGTCAGGTCCTGATGTTTTTCTTTAGGACTTAGAGATGTCAGTATATGCAGATATTCAAACGAATCAGTCAAATTTGCAAATTTTTATGGAAGGCAATCATTTCTGTAGGTCTTCAGCAATCAGTAAAAACAAGCATAACCCCTTTTTATCAAGCATGGAATTTAGGGTAGAAGCATTTGGCAATCCGGATTCAATTCTGTACAATCAAAGGTTAAATTCAATGCACTGTTTTATAAATAATTGGCGGTTCTGGTAGGGTTGGATTGCTCCTACAGCTCTCGAGGAAGGTTTTGGCAGAAAGCACTTGTTGACTCATGTAGCACATCCTGAAATAGATGCACTTTTTTCTTCAATTTAAAAAAAATGCTAGTGACTAACAAAACACTGTGAAAGTACTATCATTGCTTTCTCCAAAACAATTTTTTTTCACAGTTCATCCCATCCTCTTTGATGAATTTTGACACCTAAGTTATAATGACAGCTCTATTAATGACCTTCAATAACTTCTTATTTTCCAACTATTTCTTATTCCCTTGACTCAGTATGATCAATTGTTGATAACAACTGATTTCTTCAGTAGATGATTCAAAACAGGAAAAAAAAAATCTAACATTTTTATTCTTAGCCTAGTCCTGTCCAACGCTAAATGAGTCACATACATACTTTTAAAAAGGCTTATATTATTAAAAGCCTTGCATTCTGAAAATAACCAAGAAAGGGAAAACAAGAGAAACCTCCTGAAATCCTACATTTCAAGACAAACTATGTAACATTCTGTTTTATCTTTTCAAAGACAAGAACATCTAACCAATTCATGGTCAAATTTGAACTCTAAATGTTTCTCTTTTTCTCTTTATTTGATCATTTTTTTCTTTCAGAAGTATTTAATAAAAGTAAAAATGTTTATTTGTAAAACTATAATATTTACGAGTTTCATTTTTCTTTTGAGACTTTCTTGAGATCATACCAAAATTTGCATATGTGGTCTCACCCTGTGAGGCCAATGGATTGACTTCAATGGTTCTCCTTGAGAGCTCAGGCCTTCAACACAGGACTCCAGGTCTCAGCTGCCTTAGGCCAGTCCAACCAATCAGTAAGCTAAGTCTTTACTCTTTTTGATTTCAAGATATTTGATTCATTTCAGTTTCACAGTCATTTGAGTTGTTTCTCTTCAGCGCCCTTAGTCGTCAATACTGAGAGACATTTGCTGACATCTGTGTCCCTTAAGCGGTCTGTCTGCAAGGTTAAAAAATGTTGAGTTACAAAGGTACCCACTAGCTCACAACTGGATCACTGGACTTCTTGAAGGATATTATTTAAAAAAACTGTTGTGAACTATGTATATATACATATATAATTTTGTATATAGATATGTATATGTGCATATACAATTTTCTCATTTTCTTCACAATAGCATATCACATACCCTCTTCTGTACCTTGCTTTCACTTAGTAATGTGTCATGGAGCTCATTCACTCTCATTATATACATTTCTACTTCATTTTATAAAGATACATAGCACTCCATTTGTACATGTGTTCCTCCTTAATTCATTTTTGAGAGGGACATCTGGTTTGTCTCTAGTATTTACCATTACAAACATTGCTACAATACAAATATTATCATAACTTTGAATACAAGTCATTTCCCAGAATAGAATGTAGGAATTAGAATGAGAAGGAAAGAGAAATGGATATTGTTGTGCCCATCTTGTGGATATTATGTCAAGCAACATTGGAACATTTAATAAACAAGAAATACTCCATTCATTAATATATAAGAAGAAAAGTTTTGGCATATCATTTCAAGTTAAAAAGGTAACCATAAATTGCATAATTATTACAAATTTAGAAGCGGGTAGGAAAGGGCATTAGGTTAGTATGAGTGTTATGGGACCAGTACGAGCAAACTTGTTCCTGGTTTTCACAGCAGGAAGTCAACAGGGGTGCCAACTTGGTAAGTTACTAGACAGAAGAAAACCTGTGATTTAGAATGACGGTCATCACCATCAGAGGAGCTGAAACTAGGAGAGGAAGTAGTAAAATAGCTACTTTTGTGGGGTGTGATTGAATTGTGAATCCTGACTAATCACTTATTTTGATCTTAGTCTCAACTATGTCTGTGTGTGTTAGAGCATGAAGAAATACATTTCATAATAAAAAATAATAAAACTATTTTATAATTAAGTTTAGAGCCACAATATTTAAAGCTATTCAACAAAGATGGTTTGCATGGGAATAAAGTTGAACAATAGAAGTGATTCTTGAAAATAGTTATCTTTTGAACACAGAAAAGTTGACCTTAGTGGATTAACTAGAAAACTAATGTTTCAGACAAGATGTTTCTCTTAACATGTTAAATATGAACATGTTGGAAAATAGATCTTCAAGTATAATTATATTACTCATTAAAAATGGCATAGTGTTAATTTCCCCTTGCTTAATTATAGCTAATGTGTACACCTAATCAGAAAGGCTAATAAATTATCTCTACTATTTGACCTTACTACATCCCTCAGGACAATTCATTCAAGCAGTGATGCCAACAGAGAGAATATTAATGTTTTTCCCCATCAGAACTGATAGAATTCCTGTTGTAAACAAAGAAAAACTCTCTGTGGTAGTATAATAAATAGCAGAGGGTAACTGAGTTTGGAGACAAAGACTGCAGCCCGCAGAGTATGCTGAAGTTAGTCTATAAGTATCTGTTAAGGGCTCCAGAGTGCAAAGCACTAATCTAGATACTTGAGCTTGAGGCCAGTCAGGCTAGAGAAGTCATGAAATGAAAACTGTGACAAAGCATAAAATTAAGGAATTAAAAAGCTCAAAATGACTCCAGAAGATGTTTTAGAATTATTTGGGGGAAGGAAATGAACTTTATCCAAAAAGACAGTATTTTTTTTCCAAATATCAATATTGTAAACACATTAAAAAGACGATATTTAGATTTAGAAATATATAGATTTAAAAATAATTTTAATATATACTTACAGCAACTTTATTTTCATGCAAAATAAAATACTTTTACATTGAAAATGTTATTAAGATATGTTTCTCCATTAAACTAGTAGCTATTTCACTCCTAATATATGACTCTTTCAGTGTCCCTTTCATTTTCCCATTATATCTATACTTATATCATCTGTATCTATCTATATCTATCTATCTATATCTTTATCTATCTATATACCTATATCTGTAACTTTAGTGAGGTATAATTGGCATGTGAATGTTGTATATTTTTAATGTATACAATTGTACAACTCAGTTACTTTGGAGATAAGTATATACCCATGAAACCACTAATATTAAAGGAATAGACACATCCAACATCTCCCAAAGTTTCCTCTCATCCCTTTTATTATTATTATTAATTAGTGTTATGATGATGATGATGTGTATGTTAAGAACACTTAACATAAGATCTGCCCTCTTAGCAAATCTTCAGTATGCAATACAGTATTGTTAGCTATTGGCACTATGCTATATAGTAAATCTCTAGAGCTTTTTTAGCTACAGATAAGTATATGCAGGTGTAACTAAACCTTTGTACACTTTGACCATCACCTTCCTTCAACCCCTGATGAGCTTCTCTGCTTCTATGAGTCTGGCTATTTTAGATTCCACATATAAGCGCGACGATACAGTATTTGTATTTCTGCGTCTGGCTTGTTTCACTTGGCATAATGTCCTCTAGATCCAACCATGTTGCTGCATATTGCAGAATTTTTTTTTCTTTTTTAAAGGTGAATAGTATCTTATTGTATTTATATACCCCATTTTCTTTATCCATTCATCTGTTCATCTGTCAATACACACTTAGATTGTTTCCAATAACGTGGCTATTGTGAATAATGCTGCATGGACATTTAGGATCAGGTATCTCTTCCATTCTGATTTCAGTTCTTTCCATGACACATTGTTTTAATCACAGAATAAAATTATTTGATTCTTATATGGATTCTTGACCATTTATTTTGCTCCAAAATATTCAGGGTTATTATGTTGCCTCATTATCTTATCTTTTCCTTTAAAAAATCTACAATTTATAACTTTCTTGTATGTAGTACTCACATATTCCTTTTTATCAGGAGTTTCAACAATTTTTGTTCATTTTCAATGACTTAATATACAAAAATTAAATACCCCCACAATTTTTACAAAATCACACTTTGCATTTTTCACTGACTACTATATATTTAGATGTTTTCATTTTTAGCTTTTCACATGTATTCTTTATTTGCTGACAATCTTTTCTATTGAAATTCTCTACAAAAAATGATACCCTAATCCTTTATGGTGATACTATCTCATATGTTTTATGGCTTTAAAAAAAAAAAGTCAGTTTTCCCTGATATCTTGTTGGGTTTAAATGACCGATTCTCAAATTCCTGGTTGAATTTTCAGGAAAGATCCCAGTACATTATTTTACGTGAGAATGAATGTGATATGTTTTAGTGGTACTCTTCCTGGCTCTGCTTATTCTAGTGCTCATTCTCATATTTTAGTAAGTGGAGATTTTACCTGAAAACCCTCTATATGATTCATTATACTGGTGAAATAATATTAAGAATTACTGAGGAAGAAATGCAACATATGGCATGCCAAATTGGCTGATCCATCACCTATAAACTAGCAGGTCAGTTTAATAAGTGAAATTTCTAGGCACATATCGGGTTAAACTATGTTGGATATTCCATTTAACAAAAACAAAACAAAAAACACACAAAACTGTCATAGTTAATTTCATTTCAAGGTTAGAAAGATGCACAGACTTGCAATGATTTGGATTTTGGAGCAATCACTTTGTAAACTTGCATGTGGATTCACAGACTATATACTAGATTGCACGAAAATAAACAGTAATAATTTTTGAATTGAGGAAAACCCAGGAGAGGGTGCAGGCTGAGATTCAAGAGTTAATTTTAGACATTGGCTAAATTATATACAGAGAGTTCGTGAATACACTAACTATCCTTGTGTGTATAGTTCTTTTTAAACTGCAGAGTAATGTTTTATTGTATAATTTTATTTTATAACCTTATTCTCCTTTTGATGGACATTTAGGCTGTTTTCTTTTTCTTTTTCCCTTTTTGCTATTACTAATAATTCTGCAACGGATATAATATGTCTGCCTAGTCAGATGCATAATTTTCGTAGGACAAGTATCCCTACTATTTTCACAGCACAGGCTGTATTAGAAATGTTAACCTAAGTACTGTGCAGTGTTTTAACCATATGAATCTGCTCTTGACTGAAGGGAACTGGTCTGAGCTAGAAGAAATACCTCCTGCACTGCAATCCATTTGCAAATAGCAGTTGTACCATAGATCTATTTTATGGCACAAGAAGTTGGGTTATAATATGGATTTTTTTCTTCTTTCAGTTATATTACATAGCTCCTATGTCAGAGCAGAAACAAATAGTAAAATTAAAAATTTTTCTCCTTTGACCATGAATTCCCTGCTTATCACTCTAATTCTTTTATCATTCTTTTCTTCATTTTCTCATATATCATTGTCTTCTCAACCTATTGTAATCTAGGTCCCACACTTATGCTTCACCAACTACTCTATAAATAGTTTTTTCCGTGTCTTCAATAATCTCTCATTAGACAAATCCCTAGATAATTATTCAGTTCTCATTTACTTAAATGTTTTTACAAACTTTGGTACAAATGATCACTCTGTGAACTCCAAACTTCCTCGTTTTCTATGACATCAATTCTTTGTGGTTACACATGGATTTCTTTTATTGGGTCCTGTTCTTCAGCCACTGCTTAAATGACAGGCTTCCATGGGTTCTACATTAACCTCATTCCAAATCTCTTTTGAGTGTGTCCATCCCCACAGCTTTCTTCATTAGTTGAGTAAATATTCAACAATCATCTACAATGTATGAAGTACTGTTCTAGTCATTAGAGATGGAACAGTGATAAAACCAGTCAATAAATTTCTTCCTGACTATAGCTTATGCTATTACAGAGAGAGGTATTCAGTAAAAACCCCAATGAGTAAGTAAAGTATATATCACATGACGGGTGCCATGGAGGGGGAACAAAGAGGAGGGATAAAGAATGTTGTAGGAATGGAGAGAAAAGATTTGCTCTTTTGAGTATGTTATCTGGCAAGGTCTCACTGACAAGATGATACTTGAGCAAACACTGAAAAAAGATAATGGAGTGGGCCATGCAACTATCTAGGAGAAATCTGTTTCAGACAGAAAATATAGCAAATGCTAAGGCCCTGGGCCAAGAATGCTCTTGGAGAGAGGTTTTGTCCTTGAGAAACAATAGAAACAATGTCCCTGGAGCTGAGTCAACGATCCTATAGGACTTTGTCATTGTCAAGACTTTGGCTTTTACTCTGAGCTAGAAGAGCAGGAGAGGGTTTAATGCAGCATCTAAGTTACATAATCTAACATATGTATTAAGAGGATCAATCTAGCTATGCTGTTGAGAACTGAGTTGGGGTGGGGCAAGAGAAGAGCAGCAAGATAACTTAGGGGGATCTTGCAATTATTCAGATAAAGTCTGAGAAAGTCTTGGGCCAGAGAGTTTTCTGTGAAAGAGATAAAAACATTCACATTCTGAATAAATTTGGAAGATAGAGACAATGGGATTTACTCACGAATTCTTTGTGAGTCATGAGATAAGAGGTGAATTAAAGATGCCACTAAGAATTTTCCCCTTCCAAATTGCTGTGAGATGTGATGGAGAAAATTCCAGAAGGATAAATCTCTTGGGAAATATTTACTTTTAAATATTAAACACCAAAAGATAGAGCATAGACAGAAATGAGATCAAGTCATGAGAAGGAATCAGCAAATGAAATCAATCCTTCTTCCATTCATGGTAAAAAATTTTAAAGTACTGTCATTTCTCATAGCTGTCTCCTATTTCTCACTAGGCTTTGCTGACACAATCTTCTCTTGGTTTTCTTCCTCCTTATTTTGGATGCTCATTCGCTTTCAGGTATTAAACCTCAAGTCTTCGGTCCTTTTGTGTCTCATTCTTTCTCTCTCCCTTGGTGATTTCATATACAATCAGAAAGTCAAAGCCACCTCACAGATTTCATCTTTTGCCCAGGCATTTCCTCTGGGCTTCCATTGCCTACTTGACTTCTCCTTTTGGACATCTGAAAGGCACTTCTAATTCAATATGTTTTGAACCACATGACTTTCCCCCTTCAGAACCTGGTCTCTGCTATTTAGTTATAGAAGTTATAGAAGAGACCTTTCTTTTAAAATGTAACCAGGGTAATTCCTGTTTATTCTCTATCCATATGTAATTTTTCATTAATATGATGACTACTGTGGAAATATCACTGGAATCACTCTACTTCTCTCCAACTACCACCATTTAGTCTAATTTCTCATCACCTCCTGACAAGGCTTCTGTGTCAGCCTTCTGGCTGTTGTTTCTGCATCAGCACTACCTTCTCTCACAATCCCCTGGAATCCCATTTCTCTACCCCAAGCATTTTAGCAATGTTCTTATTAGGTGGAATTTTACACATATTTGTGTGATTATTTGATTAATGTATGTTTCTCCCACTAAATTTTGTAATCCCATAATATTGTACAGTGTTAAAAACTATTTAAATGCATGAACAAAGATGTTTTTATATGTTTATATGTTCTGAACATCAACTTTCTAAGACACAAACTCCAAATGTTAGTATCTTTCCTATTTTATAGATTTGTGTTGTTGATGGGTAATTATGTACAAAGACTTAATTTTCTTTGTTTATTAACCTAAATTTTTCTTGACACTTTGATTTTTAGGAATTTTAATAATAACTACTATACATTTAGAACCTTACATAGTTAGGCTTTTTGCTTGAAACTTTAAAATGTAGGTTTTAAATTCTTAGAATATTTAAGTGAGGCAGGATTTGCATTCACTTGTGACAGATAAGGAAACTGAGACTCAACCAAATGATATTCTCAAGGTCATGCATTTTCTATGTGGTAAAGTCATGAAACTAACCCAGGTCTTCCTGATTTCAGTCTCTCTTTATTTTATTACACAGAAATTTTTTCCTCTTGAAAAGCCATGTAGACATTTAACAAATTATAGAAGCATAGACATCTGCTAAGCTGAATCTAACCAATGGATCAATTCAGTAACTTTTCCTGGATAGATAAAATAAAGGGAGAATATGCTTGATAGATCCTGCATTAGTGACAACCTTGGGTACATCCAGTTGTTTCCTAATAACAATAGGCTCACTTGACTGCCCTTGCTGGTCAATTGTTCTGACAAAACCATGAATCATGAAACAGAAGACAAATAACACGAGAAAGCATGTCATTAAAAGTTTACCATACTATGTTAATATAAGATTATGTGCCATATGAATCTGGGGGTTTATAATATAGAAATACAAATGAAAAAAATAAAGAACTACCAACTTTTACTTATTAGAAATGCAAAATTTTCATGCTAATATATTCTGTATTATGAAAAAGTGGAAGGGATGTAAATGGGACAGCATTCCTGGAGACAGTTGAGTAATATGTGTAAATATTTTAAATGTTCATACTTTATAACTGATCAATAAATCAAAATTAGGGGGAGAGAGAGCTAAGGAAGTAATAAGTCAAGTAATCAAATATGTACAGAAAGGTATTATTTATAATAGTAAATTTTCTAAAATAATCTATATAATCAGTAATGCCAGCGTGGTTAAATAGTATGAAATGTCACACCACAGAATACTGTATAGTTGCCAAAATATAACCTAGATCTATCTATTCATAAGATATTTTTACACAAACAGATGCATATATATTTTGTGGGTCTATTCACTGAAAAAATACTTATGACATATTGTTCTGTAAAAATGTCAGGACTTAGCAGAATCTCATTTTTGGTAGATATATACTTTGATATAGATATTGATATAGGTTGTGATATGAATATGGATTTGGACATAGATAAAGACATAGTTATGGATACAGGATTAAATATATATGCATAATTAGATATTTGCATGATCATGTACATACACATACGTTTGCAGATGAGAACCCTCAAATTAACAATGCTGTTGAAACAGCAATATGAGCATGCTTGTCTTGTGATCAACGAGTTCATAATAGTCTTTTCAATGAATGTATAATTAAGGAAAACCTCTATTTTATAAGGTTTTTTAATTTAGATTTTTTTATCAAAAAATTCTAAAGCTACAATCTACAATACAGACAAAGTTGGAAAAGTTTAAGTTGGTTCCCTGTAAAAATATATAACTAACCATTTTCCTCTCAAACACAACAACGTAACCATGCCTCCATATGGACTCTACTAGTTTATTAGACCAAGACAGTACTGAATCTAAAACACTAGGTTTCATACATATGGCTCCTCACCTTCACTGTACACAACTTGAAGAAGCCTATTCATTTTTGTCTCCCTTTCAATACTGAAGATAGTCCCATATGTATCATTAATATTTAATTAAGGCTGGTTGAATTTAATTAACTAATTACCAAAGGACATAGCATATTAGTAAGTTAATTGCTGGCCTTCCATTTAAATTTTTGCATAATCCTTCAATATTATAATATGCAAAACTTGACATTTTCACAGATAATGAGATATCACATGAAAATATTTTAGGAATATAACTTAACAATTTCTTATAATATCTAATTGAAAGGAACATAAATGAATAATAGGAAAAATATGAATACAAAATTCATAGCAAAACTTTGAGTAGTTGGTGGACTGGTTTATAAGCAGCATGCTTTTTGTCTCATTTGTCTTGCAATTACTCTTGATGACAGTACAGATACGGTGATTTCCTGCAGAACTATTTTCCCCAAATTTTACTAGATATCTAAATTAAATGTGATGTTTGCTTTTCTTCATAAATTCATATCTTCCCTTTTTTTCATTTGTACTTTGGGCAAGATAATTCAGTACATATATTACCATTATTAAACTGAAAGAATGTTACCACATCAGTGTTATGAAGGTTGGCATATGAAATGAAAGCAGGAGCACAACATCTTTACCCTCCTGATGGGCTAGATGCAGAAGTCATGCTATTTCTTAATTATGTAGATTGTGTTTTGTGAAAAGAGATGCTGAATAGGACCAGCAGCAATAAAGTGGCATTAGATATCAATGTTTAATATGCAGCAGAGGCTAATTTAGCAAATAAAACCCACCAGAGGAACATAAATTTTCAATAATGAAGACTTTCTTGGGCATCTAGGTCAATTCCCAAACTGGTGATGCTATTAGGGTAAAAACACACAACCTGGTGCATGTCGCTTACAATGGTTCATTTTTACCCATAGGAATTTTCCCTCTGCCAAACATGCACCTCAGCAAAGAGCCTAGAAAATTAAGCCAAAAGCAATGGTCTGTGTAAACAAACTAAATAGCTTTATGCAACATACTATAATTCAAATATCTTAGAAATTTAAGAATACACAATGTATTTGTAAAGTATACATTACTCACCAAAAAAAAAAAAATCAGGAATAATTAACTTGTTCAGTCTTGTGACTCCCATGTTGTTCCATACAGTTTCCCACTTTTTAAATACAGAGTGTTTCTTTTCTCTCTCTCTCTCTCACTCTCTCTCCCTCACACACACACACACACACGTTTATGGCAATGTACTGGAGAAAAAGGGAGATGTGAGGGTTAATTTGGCTGTTGTGAAAGCTATAGGTAAACTTTACCAGATTTTTTTTTTTTTTTTGGTAGGTAAGATACAAGTCAGGCTTAGAAAATCTTTGTAAAGAAAGGAAATATAAATAATTTCAATTGACAAAACATATTCCACAGCATTCAACTAATGAGGAAAAAATCAGAGTTTAAATGGACAGGCAACAATTAAATTATGTGAAATGCTTACTAAAGGTCATAGTAAAATAAGAAAAACAAAAAATACAAAATTTTCTAAAGATAAAGGAGATAGAAATCAAACATCATGTTCTAATAATAATAGTGTCATAATACTCCTAAAATGCAAAAACTAATTGAAATACTTATAATAAGTGATAGTAAAAAAATAAAATAAAAACATTCAGGATTGTCTATAATATAAATATAATTAATCCATAATATAAACAGAATGTTTTAAAAGTAGTGAATGATTAGGTAATAACCGTTAAAAATGGAAAAAAACCCTGGCCAGTGTGGCTCAGTTGGCTGAGCATCGTCTCAGGCACCAAAATGTCCCTGGTTCGATTCCAGGTCTGGGCACATGCCCAGGTTGCTGGTTAGGTCCCTGGTCTGAGATGTGTATAGGAGGCAACGGATCAATGTTTTTCTCTCTTGCCTTGAGGTTTCTCTCTCTCTCTTCTTTTTTCTCTAAAATCAATAACTTATAAGTAAATAAATAAAAATACTGCCACATTATATTTAGTCATAATAAACTATGAGTCAGATGTTACTATCCAAGTTCTATAGGTGAGGGAGTCAAGATTAGGAGAAGTAGAAACTTTGCTCATGTAAGAAGTGAAAACTTGAGACTCTGAGTCTGATCTTTCAATGTGAAGATCAATGCTGTTAATTATACCAAAATTGCATCCTTAACATAAGGCCTGATTCCATTGGCAACTGCTCCAATTTGCACAGCCTTTGCCTGTCCTCAGTTGTTACTGTCTAATCAAAGAGCTCATCCCTCAGCTGAATTTTACAACTCTTTAAAAACCCTTTGCAGTTTAGAGCTATGGTGCTTCTCACCAATCTCTAGCCTTGCTGTGCTCTAGCTCAGGCAATAGATTATCTGTACTTAAATTTTAGTTCCTTAATTAATTACTGCTGCTTCAGAATGGTTAGTCAATGGCAGAATCAATCAAAATTCCTTGACCTTTGTTTATTTCCCCAGGTGAAACTCTACAGGGAATGAAGTATCTATGGTTATCTCTTTTTCCCTGATGGTCCATGAATGTTTTATAGGCAATCAAAATCATAGTACCAGCTGTTATCTCCAGAAGGCACCCTACCCTTCCATATTCCAAAGAAAACTCAGTACTGCTTCTCTTTCACTACTTTAGCACTAGTCCAGCTAGAGTTTCTTCTAATAAATCAGCAAGTATTTATTCAGTATCTGCTAAGGCCCTGGTATCTTCTCTGCACTGTGGCTATGTTATTGAATCAGAAAAATGGATTCATTGTCTCAGGGAGTTTACATCTAGTGGAGAAATTGTTTCAAGGGCTTCTAAGGGTTATGATGAAGATATAATAAGATAATGTGGTAGATAACGTCTGTGAATCCCTTACAGCTAGGAAAGTCCTTTTGAAAAGGCAACAATTAAGTGTAGATCTCAAGAAGAAAAGTAGCTTTGTGAAAATCTGTGGAAAGAGGGCTTCAAGCAGAAAAAGTAGTAAGCACCATGGTTTTGAGAGAAAAATCATTAACGATGTTCGAGAATTGCATTTAGTGCAAACCAGAGAGAGGAGGCCTATGATATCTAAGAGTTAGGCAGGAATAAGGAAGGTCATGCAAGGTCACAGGCCATAGGAATGATCCTAGTTTACAATGGGAAATGGGAAGTAGTTATAATACATTACGCTTTAAGGAAGAAAATAAGATCTTCGACGCTGTGTAAAAGATGGACCAAATAGGGGAAGCAATGAGAAAACCAGATCATTGGGCAGGCTACTGGTGGGCAAGAAACGGTAGCGGTTTAAACTACCATTTCAGTGACAGAAATGTTGAGACTTGTTTGGATATGGAATATCTTCTGGACATAAAGCTAACAGTATTTACTGGAAGACTGAATATGGGATGCAAAGATAGAATAAAGCCTCCTAGGTATTGGCCTGAGCAACCGAGTGAATAGAAGTGTCATTTATTGGGATGCTGGTATAGACTGTACTGTGTCTCTCCCCACCCTAAATTCATACACTGAAGCCCTAACCCCCACTGTGATAGTATCTGGACATGGGGCTAATCACGTATATGAATCTGAAGCCCCAATGGGGGCTTCAGTGGGGTCTTTAGGAAGTAATTCGTTTTAGATGAAGTCATGAGGTTGGGGGCGACATGATGGAATTAGTGCCCTAAGAAGAGGAAGAGAGAGAAATCATGCCAGCACCCTGATCTCAGACTTCTGACCTCCAGAACTGGGGGAAGACAAATTTCTGTTGTTTAAGTCACTCAGTCCAAGGTATCTTGTTATGGCAGCCCAGGCAGACTAAAGTAGATGTGTAATGACAGGGGGTAGGCAGTGCACTGTGATATGAATCTGAATAGTTCTATGGTGTGCCTAGAAGTTTGAGATGCTTTCTAGATATCAAAGTGAAGATGTCAAGTAATCAGGTATATTTTACAAATACGTAGTTCAAGGGGAGTTGTTATTTGAAGATATATTTTTGAGAGTCATCAGTGTATAGAACACATGTAAAATTGTGAAACATGATAAATCACAAGGGAAAGAATTTAGAGAAAGGTGAAAAGAAGGGAAGGAGAGGGGTGGGGAGGGACAAGGAGGGGAGACATGGGAAGGGAAGAGGAGGAAAGGAGAGGGGAAGGGAGGGGAGATGAGGGGAGGGGAGAGGAAGGGAGGGGAAAGGAGAAGAAAAATATCTAAGGACAAATTCTTAATAATTATGAAATTTAGAGATTCATTAGAAGACAGACCAAAAAAGAGAACTGAGAAACAGTAACCAGTTGGAAAGCAATGAAACCAGCCAAGTGTGGTATCATCAAGTCCAGGAGAAAAATTGCTTTTTAAGGATGAGGGAATGGTGGGATTCCTCATTCTGTCACAATGATGATTCAAATTCCCTGAGCAAACCATCTGCAGCAACAATTAAAATGGTTTAATTAAAATGGAAAAAAAATGGACAAATGAACTAATAAACAGATGAGAAACTGCATATCCAAATTGGTAATAAACAAGCTATATCTAAAAATAAAACTCTGACCCAAAACCCACAGCAACCTGCCCTGGAATCCATTTTCTACAATAACCAGCCCAGGAAGCCCACTAGCCTTGTAAGTCAGATTGTAGAGACTGCCATCTCTAGTAACAATCCAGGAAGCCAAACTATAATTCTGTAACAATCAGCCCAAAATGCCAAGGACTTGATTAATAGATGACAGCTTCCCTAATAATTGTCCCTGCCTCCAAGTTAGGACCAGCCAGAGAAAACTAAACACAGTGAGCCCTCACTTAATGCCGTTGATAGGCTCTATGACTTTAAGTGTAACAGTACATAATGAACCAATTTTACCATAGGCTAACTGATATAAACAGGAGTTAAGTTCTCACAGCATCTAATGAGCATTATAATGAAATAAATTTGGTGACACAATGTTATTTGAGGATCTGCTGTATGCATCTCTAACCAACACAGAGGATGGTTGCCCTGCTTCCAGTTGGCCTGCCTCCAGCTTTCTCATGTCAACAATGTCCAATCACAGTGCGCCTCAAGCCTTGCCTTTCTGCACTATAAAACTCTCCACTCCTCTGCCTGCCTTTGAGAATCTGCCAAAACGCAGGTGATGGTGGCTGACCCCCTTGCAAGCTCTGAATAAACAGCTTTTGCTTATTCACATTTGGCTGGTCTACATTTATTTCCATACAAATAAACACTATCTTAAATGCATTAATAGGCTGGTCAGAAATAAGGGGGGAAAACAAACTATGTTATGGAACTAAGTGAGGTAAGAAGAACACCAAATGGGTTATTTACTATAGGCAGAAAATTGCCATAATTAATGACCTTGAGATTTATTTATTTTTATTATTTAAAAAAAATATTTTTATTGATTTTTAAAGAGAGAGGGAGAGAGAGAAAGAAATATGGATGTGAGAGTAAAACATTGATTGGTTGCCTCCTGTATGCCACTTACTACTGGGAAATCAAGCAGCTAGGGTAGCCTGGACAAGAAATTGAACCAGCAAACTTTCCATGCCCAAGTCAATGACCAACCAACTGAGCCACATGACCAGGATTTGAGATTTATATTTTATTTTATTTATTTATTTTACTATATTGTATTGTATTTACATCATGTGGTAAAGGAAACAGGAGGCAAGCTGAGGTTCAGTTGGCATATGCATCCTAATAGAATAATGTTTTTGGTTTGTTTGTTTGTTTTTTATCTTATTGTTGAAAGTATTACAGATGTCCCCTTTTTTCGCCATTCACCCCCCTCCAGCCCACTCCCTCCCTACTGCTAGGCCTCCACTGCACAATTGTCTGCGTCCATGCATTATGCATATATGCATAAAAGTTCTAGATGGTATTCTTCATCATTAATGTATAACTGAACTAAATTGAACTTACATTCTAGGACACAGCAAAGAAAAATGCCTGTCGTTGATGAGGCCCAGTTGAAAATTATTGTGAACTGGAGAAATCCTGAAAAGTAAAGAAGTGACCAACCTCCACCCATCCATGGCCCCCACATTATCCTTGGGACCTAGATGGCTTCATGTTACCAAGTCCACCAATGTACCATTATCTTTGAGCTATTGCATTTTGGAGCCTCCTTTCTGCAGCGCTCACCCTCATTAGGCAGTCTTTACCTCATTATAACAGATCTGACTCTCATTTCTAATGCAATCATTTTAAAAAGGTATTACATGAAAAAAAAATCTGTGATTAAGTAAGTTTCTATGATTCTGGGATCAGCACAACTAAATAAGTGTCTTCTACACAGGTCTTCTCATATACTTGGATATAATATAAAATAATAATATTCTACAGTTTCTAAGACAACCCAATTCCAAATCTAAGATATCAATCAGTAAGCCACTATGAACAATAGTAAAATCTGAAAACAAAATTGCTATCCCATCTCTTTTTTATAGCCACAGTGCTTTCTGTTTTTATAATATACCACTCCTAGATAGTAAAACTGAGCACCTGTCATTGCCCATCCAGGAACACTCCTCCATGGATGACCCTATATCCTGCATCTTTAAGCTTTTGTTCGCATCCACCTTAGCTAAGAGACAGGAGAAGCAATCCATTGAGAATATAATTCTCCTCTTTTCCAGCTATGATATCCTTACCCAGCTAATTTTCCTTCACAGGGCTTACCATCTTAATGAACACATATGTACTTGCATATTTCCTTACTGTCTTTTTCCTCAGTAAGGAAGAAAGCAGGTGTGTCTTCTGGTCTGTTTATGTTATATTCCAGCACCCAGAACTGGGCCTGGTACTGAGTGGGTTTTCAACTAATATTTGTGGAATGACTAAATCAGTCAAAGCAAATATTAAATTCCCTATGTGGGATTTTGAGGATAAAGTGTCCTAGATATAGCACCATTTATGGCTTACTTGTTCCTGCTGAAGGTACACATTTGTTGGCAGATACTATATATGGGAAAATTTAAGAGCAATATATATGTATACACTGTGTCTACTTATGATTAATGTGTTAATTCTGAAGACTCTCTTTTATGCTGAATAGCGGCTGAATAATTTTAGTGCCACTATTAACTGTGATTTTTAAGAATTATTCTTGAATGCGAATGGGATGTAGCTGACATTAATCATCTCTACTGACCTAGATTATAAACTACATAGAAAAAAATTTGCATATTCAGAACATAAGTCCAACTATACAGAAATAATATTGGGGGAGATTTCTCCTTATATGTAAGCATCTTTGTCAGTCTCCAGCTGGAAAGAGAAATTTCTGCAGCATCTCTTTAGGAAGCCCATTAGCCCATCTGTGTGTGCTGGCATAAATAAAAATCCGTGGATGGCAACCAAACCAAACCTGACATTTGTGCACGAGGAGGCTAGGGAGCCCTTGCCTCTGGTTTGTACTGCCAAGTAGGATGAATGAACAAAGTCAGAACAAGAATGCAGGTGCCAAAATGCTTATGCAGCTCACTAGAAGATGCTCCTTATAAAATATCCATGAGAGAGAATAAATTAGGAAACTTAAATGAATCCCACATATTCCATGGTAAAGCATTTTCATTCATGGTTTCACAATAGGACCTTTACTAACTGCTGTGCTACGTGGTGAGCAAGACTGACAAGCCACTGCTCCCATGGAGATGATATTCTCAAGAAAAAGGGAAATTATTAAACATATTTACATTGGAACTAATAAGTGAAAGCAAATAAAACAGAGGGTTGGGGCAAGAATGACTGGTGGAGAATTATTGAGAATTAGGTGGGGGAAGTCCTTCCCAGAAGGTAACAGACTTTCACAGGACTTGAAAGACACAAAGAAAAATAGTCTAATTTAGAGAAAGGAAGAGCTAGTTCAGAATCCAACATACAGAGATGAGTTTATTATGTTCTATATAACAGCAGAAAGGCTATATAACAGATTAGTATGCTCTATAAGCAGGTGATTAGAACATAGAACTTGAGAGAAAGGTCATGATATAACAGAGTAGGCAGGAGGCAGATCATGGAGCAAAATATGGTGTTTAAATTTCATTCTGAGAGTGACAGAATATGCTTGGAATATATGAAACATGGAAGCTACTAGTGTTAGTTAAGAATCAATTAGAGAAAACTGAGCAATAGGGGTAGACTGAGCTAGGATGGTGATAATAGAGCAACAGTAGACACTTTCAGAATGTTGGTGAGACATAAAGTTAGACATTTAGGTAAGAGATAAATGAAAGATAAAAGTTAAAAATGCATCCTATATTTTTGGCCTGTATAAGTTTGGTAGGGACAAGAGCAGGGATGGAGCGGATATCAATGCATCTGCTTTAGACATGCTAATTTATAAATCCCAATTCGATTTCCAAGTGCAGATGTCAAGTAGATTGGCTAGACACAGCGGGAGTTCTGCTGAGAAATATGAGCTACAAATACAAATTTGAGAGTTATTCTGGATAGGTGGAATTTGAGAAAAATAACTCAGAGTGTACAGAGAGAGGAAATATATGGGAGGAAGAAAAGGAAGGAAAGAGAAGAGTAATGGAGAGAGGTGGGCTGTGAACAGAACCTTGGGCACTTCAACATTTAGAAGCCTGACAAAGAAAGAGGGATGAGCAAAAGAGACTGAATGGCAGTACTTGTGCATGCTAACATTAATTTCTTGTTTTATTCTGCCTTTTCAAGTAGGAGGTAATAGAGAAGGGAATAGTCTAGGATCTAGGCTCTATGATAAAGTGAGAAATCAAGGGAAAAATTGGAAGTACAAACTCTTTAAAATCGATGGCACAACTAGAGAGATTAACCATTGATAAATTCTGAGACACTTCATCTTTTGTAAGTAGAAAGCAGGCGGGGGTGTAGGCACATATAAATTTGCATAGATAGATTTAGTAGGGAGAAAGGCAAAGAACTTTAATTTAATTGCTTCTCTTTTCTTTGTGAAGTATGAGGCAGATCAGGACTTGAAAATGTATGTAAAGGTTAGGGGGAAGAAAATGGTTTGCATTTGTGAAGGTGTGCAAGTGAATGGAAGAAAGCTAAAGCTGTGAAATGGTTATTTGGAAAGAAAACATCTAACATTGTATATTAGTGTCATTAGACAATGAGAAGGGTGCAAATGTCATGCTCTGTCAAAATGATCAGTGTTGTCTTTAGGGGCAAGGAGGTGACACTAAAAATAGGTGATTCCAGAGAAAGGCCCTGCCACTTTACACAGAGAACATAAGGGATCAGTTCACTTATCACTAAAATTGCGTACAACTCTTGAGCAATCCTGAAGCTGGGCTAAAGCTCCTCTATAGTAGGATAAATTCTCAGGAACATATATAATCTTCAATCACGAAACCAGGAGGAAACAGACAGATTAACAAAATCTCAACAGACAGATTAATAGAAACAAAATTAAATCAGTAATCAAAAAACTTCCAACACAAAAGTCTAGGACCAGACATCTATTCAAAGAATTAATACCATTTTTTCTCAAACTCTTAAAAAATTGAAGAGGAAGGAAAACCTCTAAAATCATTTTACGAGGCCAACATTACTCCAATGCCAATCCAGACAAAGATACCACAAAAGAAGAAAATTACAGGTCAATATCCTTGATAGATTTACTATATTAAATGAGATACTTATCTTAAAAAAGAGGGTTTTTTCTCATGGTCAAATTCAAAGGACAGCTATGGATGCTGATGGGACAACTTGGAGGTGAGGAGGAATGGCACACCCTGTATGGTTTTGTCCTAAATTGTTAAATTAATCACTGTGGCAAGAAGTGATTAATTTAAACCTCATTTGGTTTCCAACCATGTCCCAAAGTTGGAGAGGGAGATGGCATTAATCCCACCCAGACTACACAGCAGTGAGCAATTAGCTACATATCCACATGCTGTAATTTCCCACTCGAATTCAAGCCATAACAATTCTATTTTACTGACCTCTCCCTCAACTCTGAACATCTTATCCATTCTAGGTCATAAAATTGCTCTTGGAATTTAAAAACATATTCAGCAGCACCACTAACCACACCCACCCATGCCCCAAAAGTATAAAAGAGAGAAGGTTAATGTAGACTACCAGAATTGCTCCCACTACTAATGACCTAAAATACACTTTAGAAAACAAATTTGTCTTTAAGTTCTAAAGTGTCTGACCTCAAGTTTACATAATCAGTCATTAACTATAATGGTTCAGGTCAAAGTTGGCTCAGATATGAAGGCTAAAGGCACCAGAAGCCAAATAATCACAATTGTTACATGGTTGTCACTGTCTTTAAACAAGTAAGGGAAGAGAAAAATCTGATTGAGGCCAATGCAATTAGCACAAGATGTTCTTGAATGATTTGACTGCAATGCCTACAAATTTAATACAACTAATATTTGGATCAAGAGTTAGTGTTTAGCATTTGATATTACCAAGGATCCTGGAATAGATTTGAACCAAGAATATGTGTTTCAAAGAGGAATGAGTTCATTTGAAGAGAACAAATCCTGATACAACGGAGAAAATGAAGAAACACTATAGGAAAGGATTTGGATAGTGGACCACCTATTCAACATAAATGTGTAAGGTAATATACTTCAGGCAAAAGATAAATGGAGACTCATATTTGGGTATATAATAGAGGTGTGACATACTGAATAAAAGAGATTATTTTTTCAGAAAACCAATATTGTGTGCAATTCTCAGCCACAGATTTAAAAAATAATAATAATTTTTTTATTTTTTTTTTACTAGAGGGAGTACAAAAAAGGAAAATGAAAATGATATAACGTTTAGAAAACTGACCTATAAGTAAAGTTAACAAATCTGCACTGTGCCTCCCAGGAGGAACACGGAGCAGCTATTGGAGCTGTCTGTAGAACTCTAAAGAACACACTCAAATGGGGCGAGGGACCTGCTGTCAGTAGCCATTCTGGGCAGTGAACAATTGTCTGTAATGACAGAGCAGGGAGAGTGTCCTGTTTAATTGGAACACAGGGGTTGCAAACTGCTTTATTCAGTCATATATGTTTAGAACATAGAGTGAAAAACCACAAAATAGAAAATGTGTGGTTATAAGGAAAAGCTGGAAATAACCCTGTTTTAGGGGAAATGTATGTGATATTTCACATACATTTTAAATATAGACATCTTTAAATCAGGAAGAAAAATAGATCAGCTCTACCTTGGCTAATTAGGGTTCCCTTTTCTTCCATAAGCGTGATGAAACCTGTGGTACTGAAACAGTGAATAACAGATTAGGCTGAGACGCTTGTTCCCCTGGGATGTCTGGAAGCTCACTCAGGAACCGGGCGGGGTGCTGTGTGTGCCCTCTCCTCCAGACACTCAGCTACACTGTCCTTCCCCCGCGGAGCACCCCAGGGGGAAGGTGCTAAGACGCATAAAAGGACTTCACAGCAGCGTGAAGCAAAATGAAATTTTGGCTGCTGGAGAACTTCTTAAACTTATTCTGGTGCCAACAACTATTAGGCAGGAGTTTGGTATTACACAGCTCCTGGTAATCGAAAGTACTTTACAAGGCACCCTGCCAGGATCCATACAGACAGGGGGAAAAATAACTTTTATTCATCTTATTAAATTTCACATTGCTTCTCCCCAGTAGCAAAGGAAGCGGAAAGGAGATAGAGTGATGAATTACGGTCCCGGCAGGGAGGGGTTATTCATGGTCTCTGTAATGGTGGGAGTTGGCAGGAGAAGCAGAAGCCCAGAATGGGCAGGCTTGCATTCCCCCCTCCCTGTGCACATCTCCACTGCCTCGTGAGGTGCAGGGCAAAAGGCCAAGTGACTTCAGTCACATGAGAAATGCGGCCATCTCCTAGAAATGCATTTTTAAAATATGCGGCATGCTTTGTTGAAATGTATTTTGAAATGCTGACTTTGGATGTAGCCGCAAGAGGCTATTTGTTGCTTTGAAAATTTATCGATAGCCTTTAATTCATAGCCAAACTTCTTTCATGATATTTCTTTACTTTTCAGACATAGGACTTTCTATCAAGGGAGAAAATAAATGTGTGTTCTGTGGGCATGATGGGCTGCAGGCAAGGCAGTGAGAAACGGTAGTCGTATAAAAATATGAATGTTACCATAAGTTGACTATTTTGTAATGAAAGGATCCTGGTTGGTGATTTAGTCTTTTTTGGGTGTTTTTTTTAATGGTTCAGAGGATAGGCTTTATAGAAAAACAGATGTGAGTTTGATTCATGTTTTGGAAACTTATAGGTGTGGGACATTAAGCAAATTGTTCAATTTCTCTCACAATGTTCTCATCTGTAAAATGGGGATACAAATATCAACTTCAAATGTTGAGAATGAGTATGAAATAACAGGCCACAAAGTATTTAAAGTACAATGTTTGGCACATGGTAAGTTTTCAAGTAATGCTAACTATAATTTAAATTATTATTATTATTATTATTTACAATTAAAACTGTTCAAGGTATATGCCTCTAGAATCAGGAAGTTTGTTAATTTCAGATCATGTGATCAAAAATAATCATTCTCCTGTGTTGGATAAGTAGAGGCTGTTGACCGGAAGGACAGAACTGAGCTGCACCGTCTGGGTAAAGGGGCCGCTCAGCACCGCCCCCTCAATGCAACATGCAAGGCGGGGCACTTCCCAGGGGGGCCCAAGCTCCTCTCCCGAGCCAACTGTCTCCTCTGCCCAAGGAGGAGAATGAGACAACTTTGTTTTGAAATAAAATGTTTAAATTCTTATTTAGTTGTATTAAAAGGTGGGAAAGGACAGAGAGAGACACACACAGAGAGGCACAGAGAGAGAGAGAGAGAGAAAGAGAGAGAGAGAGAAGGAGAAGTCTGATAACTTTTTAAAGTATTAAAAATAGCCCTTCAGCCCGGCCGCTGTGGCTCAGTGGTTGAGCATTGGCCTATGATCCAGGAGACTGAGGTTCGATTCCCGGTCAGGGCACATGCCCAGGTTGTGGGCTTGATCCCCAGGAGGGGGCATGCAGGAGGCATCTGATCAATGACTCTCTCATGATTGATGTTTTTCTCTCTCTCCCTTCCTCTCTCTGAAATCATCAACAACAAACAGCCCTTCAAAAAAATTAAACATTTTTTTTCTAGTTGTATGGGTTTGTGATATAACTGATTTCAAATAGTTCTTGGTGTCAGTGAATAGTGGATCCCTAGCATAGTCATATACATGCGCATTCCCCTCATGGCTAACTTAGAACATTCTTTCCTCACACAGATATTTGTACCAAAATGCTTCTAATGGAAACTATGCATAACAATTTGCATTTGTCTTTTTCCTTAGAGCCCAAGTGATGTGGTGTTATTTTCTATTTACATAATGGAATAAGTTATGCAAAATTAACCTGAAGACCTTGAAATTCTTTGCAAAATAAGTCTATTCCCTTGTACCCTTCAGCAACTGATCCAAAGGCTCTGCAGAAAAATATTGTTTCTACAAAGTCAAACAAAATGGGATACGTAGCATTTGATAGCTGATGCCTTAAATGACGGCCTGGAATGGTAGGGAGTGCATTTAGAAGGCATCATACACATAAAAAACTACCTCGGCTCTGTAATTAAATGTGTCTATATGACTTTCTCCATAAGACAATGATATATACACATTCTGATTCCAAAATACTACATAAGTTTTGTTTCAAGTTTCTTTTATCTCCCTAGAAAAATATCATTTTCAATTCTTTATGTAGGTTCAGATAAAATAGGGCATCACTGATCAATCAGGGGCTAACCATGTTAGAACTTTGTCAGGAGATCCGGGACCTCTCTGAGGCATGTCCCAGGAAGCGCCTTGCTCCTGGAGGCCAGCGGGAAGAGGCGAGCTTTGACATGTGCTCCCTCTGCTCCCTCCTGTCCTCTGAATCAGGGGACAGGCCAGGTTCTCACAGCAGAGCAAGCAGGAAACGAGCAGGAGTAAGCCTACTCCTTTCTCCAAAGGATTCCTTCTCCAAGGACAGCTGACCTCTCCTCCAGGCAACCCAGAAATCAGTTTATTTTCACAAGTTTATCTCGGTAGAGCCAACTCTTTACAAGATTCCAGGCTCTTGATCTTCTCTCAAGTGCAAACCAAGATGCACTGACACCTGTCCCCTGTCTCCGAAGTCTCAGGAGTAGTAGAAGTCTGTACACATCTCAGTAGAAGATGTGAGTTATGTTGGTGTCAGGGACACAAAAAAGTGCATTAGAAGGGAGGAGGTTGGAAAAGAAAGGGGCAAGTCACCATCTTCTCCATGTCTCCTTTCCAGACTTGGAAGATACGGCCAATGCCTGCAGAAGGCATTGAGCGCCACTAAGGAATCTGAGAAGAGGCAGGGATTTAAGATTCAAACATCAAATTATAAAAAGCAAATACTGGATCAGAGACAAACTAAGTGACAACTGCAAAACCTTACTATAAAATAAATAAAGGAAAAATTGAATAAAATGGGATAAGTATTTTGTTGCCAGAGGAGAAACATGTACAAATATGTTAAATGTCAGAGTTAGAAAGAAAACTTGACAGATTCTAGAAGTCAGCCTTCCCTTTGTTGAAATATATGTCAATATACTATTTATTTTCTTCAGCTTTTAAAATATTCTTAGAATATTATTTGGGGTTTTTTTGTACATACATATGTACTTTATTTTTGAAAATCATACTTTGTGATAATGTTAATTTTTATTTGGCCCATGGATACAATTTATTTATTATAAAGCTTTAGAGAACTTCAAAGGAAAAAAATGAAATCTCTAACCTCTATTAGCAAGGTACCTATCTCCATGAAAAATGGCTGAAGCTCATGCTTGAGCACATGGACACACACACACACACACACATACAGTCTCTTAGTTCTATTGTTATTTAATTATAATAAACCCTTTGGTTAGCAGCTATAGAATTTTCCCCTGATCATTGAGACTATTTTGATATTAATATAATCCTTGATTTGCAGTGGGTAAATGAGAAGATACTCTAAAACCCTTTGTTTTTCTGCCAAGAACACGTGTTCCTGCCTTTCCAGCAGTCCACTCAAAAAAATAATTAATTCCAAGCTGCTTTGAGCTAGTCAAGCCAACACCATGGGCACCGAATGAAGCAGCTTCAAGAGAACTGCTACCTCTAGCCTCACATGGATGATTTTCCTTTTGAATCAATGTTCATATGCTTTGAATGTCTGTGTGTAGTGTGTTTGTTAAGTAGACTGTAATAACTGGAGGTAGCACCTGCTTGGTCTATTGATCACCTGTATTAATGTGGTAAAATACACCATCTTTGATTTCAAAAAGATCTTCAAAAAGCTTTCAACATAAAATATGACTTGAAAATTGCCAGATTCATATCACTAAGATTTAGTTTTCAGATTCTCAGTCCAGGTGTAAACTGATTTAGGTTGCTCATGAAATGGTAATTAAACATGGGTTGTCCTATTTTAAAAACTTCCCTTAGTTTTATTTACTTTTATTTTTTATTTTGTTTTATTTAGACATCATAGCATTGAGAATCATAAGTCTTAAAAATATTATTTGTAAATTTAGTGAAGTTCCTTTCATTGTGCTTTTTGGTTCCCATTCCCATTTTCCTAATATTCAAGCAACAATAGCTTGATATAAAGATTGTTTTTAAGGAAAAGGTAGGCATAGCTAGACTTAAAGAGAAAGAAGCTAATTGAGTACATAAGAGTATGCATGAGTGTGCATGTTTATGTGTTAGCAGAGACAATTATATGACTAAACTTTGAGAAAAATGATTTTCTGAGTAACAAAAATCTGCTTTTAAATATTAACAGTTAAAACTCTGCAGGAAATTAGGTTGAATAAATTCTAAGTACAAGGAAACACAAAAGCTAACCTTGCCTACCCTGGATGAATGTGTCCACAAAGGGATGGTAGTGGAAGTGTCACTTTGATTCTTCAAAGTCCCCATTGAGCATGCATGAGACAAACTCCCCTATTTTTGTCTCACTCATCATTGCTGATGTGTACTTTTCGTGTGGTATCTGGTAAACCAGTCCATGCACTATATGTTCTTCTACCCTAACATTTGGACACCTCAGGTTGGCCATCTCTCTCTTTCTCTCTCTCTCTTTCTGCTCTCTGTTCCCCTTTGGTTGGGGTGGACTCCGCATCTAATGGTTAAGGTCACTGTTAAGGATGTTGAGGTATTTATTAGTCTTTAAGGATGTGTCCAAGCCAATCTGTAAAGAAGCTCCCTCTATCCCTGAGTTCCTGTTAGAAAAATGAGGCCCAAATCTTACATTATTTCTACTTTGGAGCTCTAAACACTCTGAAATCTTAAGTGTTCAATTTCCAGGACTGAGACCTGAGGTCAGGGTTATGGGCCCGCTAAAGTAGTGCTTCTCAAAATAATGCTTAATGTTTTGTTTGTTTTTAATGTCTGAGCTATCAAAGATGGATACATATGTAAAATGAAAGTGAGTTATAAGTAATATAAAATTAATGGACAATTTACATCTCATGGGTACCTAAAGAAGAGTCAGGATCAGCATCGTAATCTATCTACAATGCTGATAAGGAAGATACTGGGCTTCTGTGACCATAGCTCCTGAAGTCTTACCAGTGTTTAAGAGGTTGACTTCCAGCTGCATCCCTCTGCCTGAGGCCTTTCTCTGCTCTGAGGGTTCCTATGTCAGAAAACTTACATCCCCTTCGCCTTTGCCCAGTGGTCTCAATCAAAGGTAGACGATAGTTAATGAATCATAAATACTCCCTCCCTCATGTTTCAGGAGGAAACAATAGAGGTGCATTGTTAGAAATTCCCAGAATTTCCAAGCAGGAATAAGTCCATTACATGTATTATTGACCTGCTTGATAACCGCATTTTATTGACTACCTTTCTTTCTTTGTCTTACTTCCTCACTGCTCTTCCACTATCTCCTGGGTTCCTTTTCCAAATAAACATTTCTGCTTGAATTTTCACCTGAGGGACTGATTCTGAGGAAACAAAACCTAAGATATCAATACTAAAGGTTAACCTTCCATCCAGAAATATGAATCAAAGTAAGAGTGGGGAGAAAAACTACATTTGACTGAAAATGTACTCAATAGAGCATGCATTTTAAATTAGAAATATTTATGCTATCTTACCTTATCCTTACCTTACCTTAAATATTACATTATCCACTATTGAAAGGGAACGTGATCTTGAGAGCCTAAGTAAAATAACATTGAATCTTTCCAGCCATGAATTATGTGGCTGGTACACACTTCTGCGTAACCTTCTATGATTATATGGATTACTACTGATAAATTGAGCTTTACATTTAATAATTTAAGTATGAATATCAAAGGGAGGACAATAAAAAGGGAAGTCTAAAGGCACTGACAATTGTTATTTTGTATAAGGTAAACAGGAAAAATCTAATAGCATGTGAGCAGGAGTTCAGTGAAAATAAGAAATGGGCAAAACCTCTTTCCTCACTAATCTCCCTCCAGTCGAGTATATGCAGGGAAAGACATCAACATAGAGAACAAACTTAACTGAAGTTAAATTCTTATTAATTCCTTGTTAAAAAATAAAATCATGTTTTATAAAGTTTCAGCATTTTAAAAACCAAATTACACCTAAAAATATATATATAAATTATGATTATATATGAAATAACCTAAAAGTACTGTAGCATGTGCAGAAAGATAGAAAAGATGAGTTCTCCAAAATAATCATTGCAAAACCCATTATTTTCTTGTCTACAAGGAACAATCCCATCCCATCTCTTTAAGATACAAATTATGCTACTGCTAGAGTTGGTACAATATCAGTGGAAACAACTCTATCAGTTTTCCCATTATAAACTATAATTCTAGGCTTTATAGCTTGGCTCTTTCAAAGTAAAGTATGTTGGGCAGAGACTAAGCATACAAATTGTAAGCCAAAATACATTAAACTGGTTGAGCTGTCCTTTTTTGGAGAATGCAAATTGGAGCATTCTGCCCTGCACACAGCTAGTGCTTGGCATGGGCCTGCAAGAATGCCTTCTGGTACCGTGACCAAAAAAAATGTTTAAGTGGCAAATTTTGAAACAGATTGGTTATTATTTCAAAATGTACAAATTCTGAGTAGTTACAGTTGAGGATTTTAGTTCATGAAAAAGTATTTTAACACCAAATAACATAATACACATAATCCATTTAGTCCAAACTAATGAAAAAATGTCCACCTGATGGTGTCCTTGTAATTAAAGCTCTGGAAGGAGTCATTAACTCTGGTAGGGTCTATGACCACTGTCTTCAGTGGTAACTGAGGGAAATGGCTTAGATTAGCAGACATCTCATATCTAAAAGGTCTGTTCATGCCCGGCCGGGCGTGGCTCAGCAGTTGAGCATAGAACTAGGATCCAGGGCATCGTGGTTCAGTTCTCAGTCAGGGCACATGCCCGGGTTGCGGGCTCGATCCCCAGTCGGGAGCGTGCAGGAGGCAGCCGATCAATGACTCTCTCGTCATTGATGTTTCTATCTCTCTCTCCCTCTCCTTTCCTCTCTCTGAAATCAATAAAGATATATTTTTAAAAAATTAAAAATAAAAGGTCTGCTTATGATTTTGCTTCAGAGATATAGGAATAAAATAAATATTTCAACATGAAAGAGTTATGGACATATCAGTAAGTTTAAGTTTTGTCCCTTGGTTATCCTATACCTACAAATCCCTCTAAAAGAGTTCATAGAGGTTGATCTCTTCTTTTTCGTTTCTTCTGCATTGTAGTATAGTAATGGAAAATTATAGTAACAGGTATAAGTCTAAGGTAGTAGTCAGTAGATCCAAGAATACTGGTCAGCTGATGATTCCGTCTTTTTCCAAAGTTACATTAAAACTTGACAGTCCTTCATTCATTTAAGAATATTTATTGATTTTTTTGTATGTCAATCACTGTGGAAATAAGAGAAAGATGAACAGGGTCCCTATCTTTGTGGAGCTGGTATGAATTTGCAGTTTTATTAGCAATACTTCTGTTGGGTTGTCAGACAGCTTCAGGGAACCGAAGAACAATTTTAGATCATATAAACTAGTAGAATCAAGCTCACCCCTGCCTAACTTTAAAATTTTATTTTAATACTATAGTTGTAACATGAATTTTTAAAAATGAATATTTCACCCTTTTTTAAATAAAACCTATACCTTTTAACAATTGTGGAAAACTTTTTTTTTTAGTTGACTATGAGTTCTTTGTTCTTTGACATTTGTTGATGAGCGTAATATTTTCTCAAATATAAAACTACCTTAAATTTGTATTTCCTTAATATCAGATTTGGGAACTCTATGATAAATTTGTTCCTCCACCAGCTAATAATGATGTTGCCTGCTAAAAATCAATGAACATGAAAAGTAATGACCTCTAACAATTTATTTTTATTATAGCTGGGAGAGTTATATCTCTTACCCTGCACCTCAGTCTCCAACCTTATTTTACTTTTTCTAATCACCACCTTGTTTTTCAGGCGGGAAAGGAATGGAAAGTGAGGCAAAATTCCACTAATGCATCACTGTGACACTTGCGTTGTTCGGTCGGTGGTGTGCAGCCTGCTATTTCTGATATAATAAATGTTTACAGTGCTCCTAGTTTAATGAATGCCCTAGGCTCCAGGACTTGTCTGTGTACTTCCCCGGCATATATCTTTAGGGAGAAGGAGATGGTGCTGTCTTTTTAACCTGATAGAAAGTAAAGCTGAATGGAAAAATTAGATTCTAGGGCAGCTGCCTCAATGCAGCTTGCCCAGAGGATCAATACAGAACCGCGGGGAGCCCGTCGGGGCGAGCGGCAGCTGTGGAGTCAGTCAATCACAGCCGAGGCAACTGAGCAGAGGACTGGCAGGAAAGCGGGCACCACTCGGAGCGAGGGAGGCTCATTGTTTCAATAACCAAGAATTCCCCCCTTTCATTTGCAAGAGCTACATAGAAATTTCCTCACAGAAAGCCTAAGAAGGCAGCGCCTCACCCTCTGCCTACCGGAGGGACATGTCTCAGAAAAGTGGCAAGGTAAACTGAGGCAAGTGCGGCAAAATAAACGTATAACACAAAACAGAGGGTTCGAGGTAAAACGATCAACCTGACATACCTAAAAAATAAATTAAAAGAGAAGTAAAAATCTAGAGAGTGTCTCTGTCCAAAACAGAATCATTGTAAATAACTGGGGGTAAACTTGCCCCTGAACCCCCCTCTTCATTTGTTCTGTGTGCGCTGTGGGAAGTTGTGGAACACTGACGCAGGTTTCACGCAAAGTATTCCTCTTTTAAATATTTTTAATGCCAATAAGGAAAACAAGAGTTTCAAAATGAGTTTTCGTCGCTACACTAAGTAAACATGGAGATGAAATCTGAGTGCAAATCTCAGTGACTCCACTGCAGACCTGAAGGCGGGATGCTGACAGTGCTGGCCACGCAGCTCAGGGAATCCGATGTTCATTCTTCCCAGTAAACCCTTAAAGACCCCTGCATGTACCTGCGCGTACAAAAGATACTTTCTTAAGCTTAACCGTATATCTTAAACCAAAAGCAATTCTCATGACTAAAATGGCAAGTCATTCTTACATCGCAGGATGCGGGTGCCTCGTGGCAGCTATTATTCCATATTGTTCAAAACCAGTTCGGGGAAATTCAAACACTGACCAGCTCCCACTTTGCTGAAACGTTATCTTCTAAAGTTCCCAGGATTCCTATCAGCCGGTCATTTGAAGTTCCTCCTCCGCTCCTCAGTCATTATTATTATTATTATCATTCCCCCGCTAAGGCTCAGGCTACTCGTGCTGTTATCTGTTTTCTGCATAGACACTCTCCAGAAAGCTTTTATTCAGCCTCAAGCGTTTTGGTGCCATGTGCCCGCTAATAAATAGCTCTCAAACTAATAGCTCCAGTTTTCACTTCCCCTTGAGTTCCAGGCCTTTTTCAAATGTAGATGATCATCTTTACTTAGATGTCTAAAGGGAAATAAAAACTGATATAAATTTACACACACAGATTCTCTTGATCTCATCACCCTACCAAACAAACAGAAACGTACACAGACACGCAACCCCCAAGCAAGACGACTCTAATCTGCTCATTTTCTCAACTAAGGAAATAGACACCTTTTTCTGCCCCAAATAGGGGACTCTTTTGACTTCATTCTAGGTGATTATCACTCTCCCACCTCCAACATCTAATCTACCACCAATTATGCCTCCAAAATCAAACTTAATTCTATTTTCAAATCCACTGACATAACCCAAATTAAAATTACTTCTCTCTCTCATTTAGATTCTACAATAGCTATTTAAATGGTCTCCCTGGCTATATTCTTGCTTCCTCACAGTGGACAGAATTGTTATATTTATATTATGTAATGTACATAAGAGCCCTTAATCCTTTCTTTTTTTATGAATTAATTACTGCATTAGAATAAAATCTAAACTTGTCCACTAAGTTCTATAAAGCCAGGCATGATTGGTGCCCCTGCCTGCTGGGCCAGACCCAAAATTACTCAGCTCTAGTTCTAGTGTCCTCCATTCCATTTCCAAAAAAACATTCCAAGCCTTTCTATGACTTCTGTATAAGGGTGGACCTTTCTTTAGATCTGAACTTAAACATTTTAAAAAAGAAAATGTAAAGGAAATCAAGGTATATACAAATAATGAAATAGAATATGGCCATAAAAACACTTTAAATATGTTTAATGTTAATGAAATATATAATAAATTTTAAAAAGTAAAAGGACTATATTCATCATTATATTAATACCATGAATATATTGGATTTTATTAATAAATATGTATAAAGTATCCAGGAGGATATGCCAAAAGCGTCCAGGTTTTTGTTTTGTTTTGTTTTGTTCTGTTAAAATTTGGGGGAAGATAATAAGAAACATTAATTTCCTTTATAAATTTTATAGTATTTCAAATTTCCTTCAATTATTATGCATATTCAGAATGCTGCTTAGGTTACAGTTTATTTCTTAAATTATATCATATTTAAAATTTAATATGACTTATAATATTGATGTTGTTTCCAAATTAAATTAGGAAAAACCCCAAAATCTTTAATCTTGGGGAGAGTATATGACAGGATAGTAAGAAGCTAGGAAAATCCTGGGCAAGGGGAATAGAGAAACTGACACAAGAAAATTAAACAAGGCCAAACAGTTTGAGCAGTTTACAGCCAGCTTGCGAATCTCAAGATCTTATCTGCCCCAACCAAGGACACTTGAGAGCAAACGGTTAATGCCTCTCCTCCCAACCAGAGAGTGCATAGCTTCAGTCATTCTGGAACCGCTAAGGAAGGAATGGAGAAGGGGGAAGCAAAAAAGGGTAGTTTTATCCCACCCACTGAACAAAGAAGTCAGTCCTCTTGGGACTTGCCAAACAAGATGACCATGTGAATGTGAAAACATCCCAAGAAAATCCACAACAGTGTAGCAGGGAACTTTGAAACCTAATCTGCTACCCAAGGTATCTGGCAGAGGAACCTTGAAACCTGCAGATGGAGAGTATAAAACCCCTTTAACCCCCACTGGGTGCACACTCAGATTGGCTGGGTGGCCCACTTGTGCTATAGGCCAAGTGTATTTTTAATAAATTTGCTTGCTTTGCTACAAAATTATTGTCTGTCATTCTGATTGTCACTCTTCTGAAAACTTTCTTACAGGAATGACAAGAACCAAGGAATGGACAGCCCTCCCCCTCTGACTCCAGGCTGCCTGATATGAAATATATATTGGTTTTTAATCTATAAATTTTCAAACATGCAATTAACAGGTATATTTTCCCACATAAAATGTGAATAAATCCTTTGGATTACTTATTGCATTAGAACGAAATTCAAACCCATCTGTCCCACTCTATAAAGTATTTGCATGACTTAGAAAAAAGCATGTTATGTTAAGGTAAAATGTAAGCTAACTAGTACAGAACAATAAAAATATAAAGTTTTGTAGGATTAAAATGGTCACATTTAAGTGATAGTTGATGATATATAGCAGAGTATATAATGAACAACTACTAAAATTAAAAAATTTTCAAAAATAAAAAAAAATTATTCCATAAACTTTGATGTGTACCCACTGGGTGATATTATGTAGAAGACACAATTAAAACAATAACTCTATAGATCTTGGCACTTTATCTATGTGAAAGAAACATCTAATTCTTTAGCTCAAAGAGGTTTTCAAAGTCATGCAAACTACTTTGCTAGCTATTACTTACTTGAAGTTATCAGAATTTCAAAGGCAAGTATCTGAGTTTAGAATTATTTAAACTCTATTACAAATAATTAATAACTAAAGAGTCTAAAGAATCAATTACCTTCAAAGAAAGCCAAAATTAATCTCATCTATTTCTCAGTATTATCATATAATTATGACACTTCTCAGCATTTGAAAGGATAAAAAGAAGGATGTGTTGGAATGTTAGAACAATATAATATTTCTAAGACTTTGGGTGTTAATGAGTAATCATATTAATTGGTTTAATTAAATTAATAAAACAAAGCAAAGATAGAAGAGTTTTTTAGAAGTAATTTCAAAATAAGTGACTTGGTGTTATTTTCATACTTAAGGCTCTCAAGCCTGTCGAGTTAGTTTTCTTTATGTGAAGAGCATACACCTGAAGATAAAATTTACATTATCAGGGTAATTTGGATTTCTGATGTTTTAATGATTTTCACTATGTGCTTGAACTGTTAACATCAAAAATAAAAACTAAATTATTGTCCAAATATTTCATTTTGACTTTAAAATGTCATAGTTTATTTTAATGATTGACCAATGCACACTAACCATTTTTATCACATAATGGCTTTACGTTAATAGCAAATGGCTGGAAGGAATCTAGACAATAGCACGACTATAACATTGTATAATGTTAGAGTTGGAAGAGACTTAGAATTGATCTATCCTTACCTCTTTATGTGCATGAAGGGACCCAGTGTTTTGGTCAAGATGCTAGCGTTTTGAAAGCTCAACCTGCAGCTTCATCACTTATCCCCCTTACACTGTTTCTTGGTACAAATCATCTGATTGTTTTAAACTAGAATAACACAATTTTTTGAAACTTGCTCTCCATATCTAGAAAGACTAGTTACACTTCTCCAGTTTACACACATATTATAAAATTGTAACCTTTAAAACAAAAACAGAACACAAAATGAAATGAGGGCCTCCTTGTAATCATGATGAAAAGCCATGCTGTTCAGAGTGGAATACATCTCTGTAATTAAAACTTTCCTTCACTAGTGATTTGTGAGACTTTTTCCCACAATGAGCATGTAGAGAACACTTTGCCTTATGGTATAACCAAAACACCACCATTTCCAGAATGTTGTTTGAAATACATAGGTAATAAGCAATGTTTACTTTAGCTGGTTAGCTTCTAATTCCATAAATTATTCCTTTGAAAGAAACTAAAATATATATTCATATATATGATATTGTGATTTATAATAAATACATATTTTATCTTTGTCCCTGATTCTAGCATGGAGCTCCTGAACACAATGGACTACTTAAGACATCAGAAGGATTAAGTTGCCTTTTGTTATGTTAACGAGGTGACGGTTGGAATGGAAGGTACCTAACGAGCCAGGCTCAGAGAGAGCATGGATGCTCTTGGCCCCTTCCTCATACCTGGCCCTAAGAATCTCTTCCATCTCACTGTTTCTGAATTATATCATTTTATAATAAACTGATAGTGTAGAGAGAAACCTGGTTTCCTGAATTCTGTGAGGCACTCTAGCAAATTAATTATCTCAAGGAGGGGTCTTGGGAACCTCTGATTTATAACCAGTAGGCTAGGAGTATAGGAAACTATCTGGGCTTGCAACTGGCTTTGAAGAGGAGGGGAGAGGGGTCGAGGGTTGTGAGACAGTCTTGTAGGACTGAACCTGTAACCTATAGAATCTGACAATATCCTCAGGCAGATAGTGTCAGAATTAAATTGAACTGAATTGGACACCCAGTTGGTGTCTGGAGAATTGCCTGATGGCAGGGGCAAAATATGCTCTACCTAAATTGGAATTTGGTGGGAAGGCCAAAATACACACACACACACACACACACACACATATACATATACACACACATGCACTGACATATACATATAGCACAGATTCCTGGGAAATAGAATCCTTTGCTAAATTCTGGACCTTACTGATATTGCGACTTTGTATATCTTACCAGTCTTTCTCTGTTCTTTCATTACTGGTTTCTGCTTCTAACCCTCTCTATGCCAACAACCTCAAATAATACGAATGTTAATAAAACATGAAACAGGAATCCATTATAATTGCGTGGGTTTCATCAAGATTATGTTTAAAGTGATCAAATTTAAGGGATTTTAATTTAACCAGAGGGCATTCTCTTGAAGAAGAGGTGTTTCTATAAAAGCCTAAATGATTGCCACTTAACTCAGAGTGTGTACAGAGGGGAACAGGATATAGAAGTCCACATGATGAGAAAGGACAAAGAGTGTTTTAAAAATAGGCCAAAAGCTCCTGTGGCTGGTGTAATGGCCAACAATGCTGATGACTCATCATCAATCGGGAGAGGTGGCAGAGGCCAGACAATGGAGAGTCCTGTAGACCACACTTATGACTTTGAACTTTTTCCTAATGAATTCAGTGAATTCAGTTTTAAGCATTGCAGAAATCACCAAATATTTATTTTTTTAAATATTGCTCAGGTATAAAGGGTGAAAGGTTGGAGTAGGACCAAAGTGGATGCAGTGAACAAAATCACACAGCAAAATGAGTTAGGAGGCTATTGGAATATTAAAGAGAAAGAGATGATAATGTTTTAGGAAAGGTGGTAGTAGTAGGAAAAAAGAGAGAAATGGAAAAATGAGTTATTTTGTATAAAAAGGGAGCAGACTTTTTAGATAATAAAAGGGGAAGCATATAAGATGACACTAAGGATTTTGCTTGTGGAAATAATCAGATGGAGTGATATTTGCCAAGACAGAGAATACAGGCAACGAAGCAGTGTTTTGAAGGCATATGAAAAGTTTGACTATGTGAGTTTGAAGTGTTATAACAAACTTAAGAGGAGATGCTTAGTAAGCAGTTGGATAGATGTTTAAATCCAGATCTCATAAGAGAAGCCTGTACTGGAAACATAAGGTATAGAGTTCAAGGCTGATTGTTTTATATACCATAAACAGTTTAGAAACATTAATGTCATTGTCTCACTAATAATGATAAGACAGATATTATCATTTTCCTTTTACAAAAGAAGGCTTAAATAGTTTAAATAGATATCCCAACATCATATATTAAGTTGGTAGCTGATCATAATTTCAGTTACCTATTGGTGCAAAACAAACTACTCAAAATATTTAGTGGCTTAAAGCAATTTTTCTTCTTATATTTCATTATTTGGGGGTTAAGAATTTGGACAGGACATGTTGGAAATAACTTATCTTTTCCTACAGTTTCCTGGGTATCAGCTGGGATGCCTTCAGTGAGGGGTTTGGAGCAGCTGGGAGTTGGCTGAATATCTCCTGCTCTCTTCACAGGGCCTATCCATGTGGCTTCTCCAAAGTCTAACCATGGCTTCTATAGGGAGTGATGCTTCACAATAGTCAGACTTCTTACCTGCAGCTCAGGGCGCCAAGAGGAAGAAAGTGCCAACTGCTAGTCCTCCCCAAAACTAGAACTAACAATGGCATAGCCTCCCCGTCCCCCACCCCATTTTGTTGGTCAAAACAGTGAAAACTAAACCAAATTAAAGGGGAGACGATAAAACCCTTCCTTATCAATAAGAACAGAGTGAATGGATTGGTGGTCATCTTAACTCACCACACCTGCAGCGGAAGCATTTCCTAGTCACTCTATGTTTCTATCAATTTCTGTAAAGTACACAGCAGCCACGTGCCAGACATTTAGCAGGTGATCAAGAAGCTTTGTTGAATGAAATTATTCTAATGTATAGACCATAGCTTTGTTGATCATAAGAGAAATATGCCTTTGGATCATTTTAGATGCTCCATCATTTTGGGTACAGGTACTAAGGTATTTAGGATGCCATCAAAGGACAGTACTGCAATTCTCCGAGTAGCAGAGTACAAATGTCTGTGAATTATTCAAGCTGAGGCTCACAGAGAAAGGTCTTTCACATTCTGCTTGAAACTTCTAATTTTGGTCATGTCCTCTTGCAAATATTCTCACTGACTGACTATATCAGAGTAGTTTGCAGAACTTTTCCTTAATGTAAGTGATAGCTTGCTGCCCACTGAATGTTAGGAAACTCAGCAGCAAGATGACTTTGTCTTTGGCAAAGAGCAAGCTCAGCACTGAGAATAAGGCCACTTTAAATTAACCTCTTCCTCTGCTCTTGTGACTGGCAGTGCTCTGGCTCATGGGGATGAGTAAACCAAATTAAAAATGTTCTCAGTTTGCACAATCACCAACATTGTGGGAAAAATGGAATGGCTTTGATTAGCAATCAGGAATATCAAACAATCAAATATTGGGCTTTAATTTTCTTTTTACTCCTCAGAACTTTTAAAAATAACATTTTATATTGTTTAAGCACTCCTTATAAATGATTTTACAAAGAATAAATATTAATGTTGAATCAGTGTGTAATACCACTCAGCTAATTAAGAAAAAATAATATAGTAGGTATTGAATTATAACAAATTCTTACAGAATTATATAGTTGCAAGTCATCAATAGACATACAACTACTTATTAAAAGAGAATAGCAGTTTAGTTGTTCTAATGTATTTAGCAATGATGTGCACTGTCAGGAAGTATTGCAAGTTAAAAAAGTGTGGGGGGCATTACAGTTGGGGTCCTGGCTCTTCCAGCTTCTTGCCCTATAATCTGGAAAAGTCACTCAGTCTCTCTGGGTCTCTAATTTGTCAGTTGTATGTTAAAGTTACTGTCACTCACATTAAAGAGTTACTGTAAGGATAAAAGCAAATTATAAATTCAAATAGTATATCACAGTATCAATAGCTAGCTATTAATTTTATAATTATCAATTATTGTTGAACAGAAAAACTGTTCTCACTGAAATGTTTATTTTCAAATGCATGAGAGAGAGAGTAAGGGTATTAGGTGATTAAAACTTAGAAAAATAAAAGATGAGAATATCTGAGAAAAAAATATTTCCAGGGAAATGCCTTTGATATCAATATAAAATTATTTTCTAGGAATTTAAATTATTCATTACTGATGTTATATAAAATATGTCTTTCACGTCCAAGATTATGTAAATGTAATGGTTAGTAATGCCCTATGCTTTACTCTCTATTCGTGTCCACTTCCAGTGTGCCATTACTATAGAAAATGAAACTTCCCAGGCATCTTGAGAGATCTTGTCTGTATGTTTCTTTTTCTTTGCTTTTTATACATCTAAATTACTCTTCCATTGACATGTGTTATCCAAAAGACTGATATGTTTGTTGGCTCACTTAATTAAATTTATACAGTTTGCAAATATTTTTATCATTTAAAATTCAAACTAGGATTTCTTTTTGTAGCCCTGAAGTTGTCCTTCTCACAGCAAGAATAACAACCTAAATCAACTCCATCTCAATTAAATTACTTTGGAATAAAATATGTTAAAATTAGAGACAACCTACTCATTTTTTACAGAAGCAGCTGTCCTAAGCTTCATCCCCGTATGAGGACCACCAATTACATATTTAGTTACCTAAATAAAAGCAGATCTTCCCCTCCCCTTGTCTTAGGCATGCTTGTCTGGCAGTCTCCAGGGGATATTCTCCGTTCCCACATTTGTCTCTCGAAATACTTGCTCAGCCACATCAATATGTACATCGTTTTGTAGGCTTCTGCCTCCACTGCACACACCCTCAGGACAGTCATTGCTGGAGAAACTATTTGGTGATAGGAGCCACTCCGCTGCAACAATTTGTAATGTACCCAAAGGTTCAGAAAAAATACACAAATGTGTAACCCAGTTTCCTACCCTCCCCATTTGTCTCCTGGACACCAAAGGTGCTATTTGTCCCATGTTTCTAAGTCTTCCTCATGGAAAAGCTTCCCAACTTCTGTTATTTTTTTTCTCTTCCTAGACTATAGAAACTAAGATCATAAGATCTTAAAATGTAAAATAGGTAATATTCTGTTCTCGTTATTGAAAATTTATTTGAGTTAGGTAACAAAACTCTCTATATCTCTGGGAAACTAAATCCTGGTAGCACTGCCAGACAGTTCTTATATATGTATAAGTATTTTTAAAATTTTCTTGGAGCCACTGTAGACTTGCTATCCTCTAACCATAAAACATTTTTCCTCCAAAGGTATAGATCTCTAAAGCTAGAATCTTATTTACCTTATTAATTAGAAAAACAATAATTATTGCAAATGCTATGTATTTTTTGCTTCTGTCTTAAAAATTGAGTCAAGTATAATTAACCCAATGGTAAGTTTATATAAGTGCCATCTTTGGAAAAGAGCATCTATTAGCAGTTAAGATTGATACATATTGATGTTTTCTATATTAAATTATAAAAATTTTGTTTCGAAATCAAAGAAATATACATCTTTGTATTTTCTAATTCAATGTTGCTGCAAAATACTAAACTGCAAGATGATTATCACTTTAGTGGTTTATCATTTAAGTGAAGTGAGACAAAGAATGAATACTTATAAAAATCAACTCTCTACTTATTTTACACATAATCTTACAGAAAATTATTACTCTAAATAATTATGTGCTTTTAGTTTATTTGTACAAAATGAATCTTAGCGATCATTCATGTATAAAGCTAGAAAATAATAGAGGTGAAGAGAAAACCAGAGTAATGAATTTATACCCATAGGTGTGCCTGTAATTATAAACAGTAAGCATCATACATTTAACAAATAATAAAAAACATTAAACTTCATGTCAAACCAAAATCATATTTTTATTAGATCCTTTTTTTCTTTATGATAAATTCATGTTTTTCTAAATTAGATTGGTTATATACTTATGAGATTTATTAATTCAACAAGTATTTATTTATAATCTTCCATGTGCCAGATAATGGTGTCTAGTTGTGTTAGAAATAAAATATATGATGAGATGTGGAAAACTTTAATAAGACTTGGGATATTCAATAAATCTTTCTACAAGAATATTACCTATAAAAGATCTATAGGACAATTAGCAATTCGTCAAGCAAAAAGGAGTTCTAGGTAAAGAAAATAATGTATAACAGTGTTTTGGGACAAGAAAAAAAAGACTGAGTGAGAGAGAATCACATAGTATGAGAATAGGAATAGTTAGAGATTAAATTTGACATTTAAAAATATTAAGAGCAAGAGAGGTTTCTGGTTTTGGTAATGACCAAGTAGACTACTATTAACAAATAAAACCCATAAAAATCTGTACAAAATGCAACAAAAACAACAAACAACAACAACAAAAAGTTAGGTACTGGAGAGTGATCAAAGGGAATAGCACTGGGTGAGTTTTCTTTTATCAAAAATTCTAGGTAAAGGGCAGATTCTAGTCACCAGCACGTGGGGAGCTAAGACACTGATAGAAAATCTCAGTCATGCAGGCCAGGGGAACCGGAGAACAGAGCAACCACAGGCTTGCTCTGGGCGATGTAGCCCCTGGAGGTTGAGGGGGCGTTGCCAGAAGAAACTCAGCAGAAACTCCAAGTTCTGTACATAAACCCTGCCATTAAAGAAACAGTTTGGAGTTTAAGTCCAACCAGATTAGTTGCCGCTAGAAAAAAAGAAAAAAACCAACACTCTTGGAGAATATAATGGCATCTACAACGTAACATTCACAATATACAGCATAACATTTTAAAAGTTAGTTGATATATGAAGAACAAAAGAAATACGACCCATATTCAGTAGAAAGGGAAATTAGTGGGTCCTGATCATGACATGGCCCAGGTGTTCAAATGAACAGAAAGAATTATAAAGTAGCTTTCAGAGCCAAGCTCAACGATATTAAGAAAATATTCTTGTAGTAAATGAAAAGAAAAAACTGTCGGCCGAGAAATACTGAGAGCCACTCAGACCGTGGCAGCCCCATTCTCCCTGGTCAGCTATTTCTTCTGCAACTCCAGTGCCGGTCCATTTAAATTTCATGTCAGCATTCAGCACTTTCTATTTCTTTACTGCTCTTATCTTTCTTGAGTAATTCTCTTCTGATTACCCTTTTTATTCTTTTGTAAAATACCACCTAGGTTTAGCACAGGCGATAAGGGAGCACAGGCCTCCTCCAGTGGTTGCCCGTGAGCTGAAGGAGGGCTCACAGGGAAGGGCCAGCAAACTGCAAGGAGCGGTGCGATCGCTCATCGATCCCGCTGTGTATCGATTATTTACGTCGTGATCTGCGGACTCAAGAGCTAGCAGCGAGTGTGTAGTTCATATCATTGCTCATAGTGATGGTGTTGTTGGGGATTTGGTACGACTTAACTATGGTAACTAAAATGCATGTGCATAAGAACCATGGAAAGAAAGGACTGATTGAATATACTGACTGGAAGACAGAAAATATAAACTTGCTTTGGAGATTTTACCCTGGATTGGAGAAAACGTGCAATATGTCACCGAGAAGAAAAAAGTACTTAAAACAAAACCCTGAAGAATACTAAAAAATAAGTATAAAGGAGACTAAAGATAGAAGGCCAAAAAAAGTATGCATGTATCAGAAAAAAATAAAAACAACACAAAGAATGTTTCATCGGAGGTACACAGTCAGAATTTGCAAAGCTGAAAGTATAGGTAAAAGAAGGATGTGGCTACTTTTAGAATTTTTTAAAAAGAGTAAAATCTTTGGTGCCTTTTATGATTACGTTCAGAAAGTAAACTAATTTTGAGAATTGAGTGGGAGGTAAGAATGTGGATACTACTCAGCCATAAGAAAGGAGGAAACACTGCCATTTGCAACAGCATGGATGGGCCTTGAGAATATCGTGCTAAGTGAAATAAGTCAGCCAGAAAAAGCTAAGAACCATATGATTTCACTCACGTGTGGGATATAAAACTGAAACTCGTGGACACTGTGGTGGTTGCCGTAGGAAAGGGGGTGAGGGGGGAAGGGGGGCCTAATATGTGGCGATGGGAGATTTGACTTTGGGTGGTGGGCACACAGAGCAATATACAGATCTTGGAAGCTAGAAACTCACACCTGAAACCTATATGTTCCTATTAACCATTGCCACGCCAACAAACTTAATTGAAAAAAAATAAAAGAATGTGGATAAAGCACTGTAGCTCATGATTTCAAGACGCTGAGAGTTTGTTTGTTATCTCAGCATAGTCTACCCCATCCTAACTGATACAGGGTTTGAAAGCCCAGAAGAGAAAAAAGGTAACTACAAGTGTTATGATTCTGAGGCAGGCGACGCGGCAGCATTCAGAGCACAGGCAGGGTTATTAAGCTTTTAGAGTAAGAGGAGGTGCGAGGAAAAGAGAGGACGGTGAAAGACTGTGTTTTCGTGTGAACTTGTTGAAGAAGCTATAGCCTCTTGTTCCTATTTCCCTGTGAAGTAACAGGCATGGGCATCTGCTGAAAGTGACGGGAAGAAAGAGGATTATATATTATTTTTAAAAAACAGAATGTCCAAATAGATGCTATGGAGAATGAGAGGGAGAGCTAAAACGCAGTACAATCTGTTAGTTGCAGTCTGAGGTTAGGTTATTTTTTTAACCATCCTAAATCATCCATATATAAACACAGAGAAGATAAACTGTTATATTGATCCATGTTAAGTCGCAGCACATATGCTTAAAGACAAGTCAAGTAATCTACTGTCCATCATCTCAGCAAACTCTTGAAAATTAACATATATATATTCAAGAGTCAAATACTGGCTATTAGGAAATTCACAATTCTTTAAATGTATGATTTGAATTCAAACCATCATTCCATCTGCCGTCTCTATAGTTTCTTGGTATTAATTAATTTTTAAATTTATTTTTATTGAATTTATTGGGAGATATTGGTCAATAAAATTATATAGGTTTCAGGTATACAATTCTACAATGTGTTGTTTGTTTGAATGCATATACCTTAGAGAAGGAGAAATAAATGAATTTAAAAATAGAAAAGAGGCAATTTTTAGAATTCATATTACCCTAAGGAAAGCCTTCAGTGCTGAAAATATAAAATTACAAAAAGAGATATTATTTCCAGAGTAAATTCAATGAAGTAAAGGTACCAATTGGTAAGAATGATCCTCCTATGAGGAAAGAACAGAAATAACACTAAGGCAGGAATGTGACCTTGGTGCTAAATTTAGTGTAAATTCCAACAATTTAGGGTTTTGTTGGAGCCCAAGCTGTGGGTCAAAGATTGCCTGTCTCCTCATCATTGCTCTACCACTCAGTAGAAGTGAAATATAGTGCAGGTTACTTACTCTGTTTCATCTACAATAAAGGTTAACAATAGTATCTAAATCGATTAAGCTAATATGTGTGTGTGTGTGTGTGTGTGTGTGTGTATATGTATATATACATATATTATTTAGAAGAGTGCCTAGCATGCAATGAATATTTAAGAACTTTTAAAAATTATTATCAATCCAATGGTGATTATTCTATTGGGTCTCCCAACTCATAAGTGTTATAAAGAATACAATGAGATAACATAGATAATAAATTCTTTAAAAGTTTGTTTTTGTTTATAATTCATGCAATGTATTATTAATACCCGACATTATCAAAAATTTCATCGACCTTTTAAGATTAATAGCAATGAACTCTATTTCATGGGTAAATTTTATTTTTATTTCTAGGTATGAAATGCTAATAAGAGACTCGAGAGCTAGAAACTAAACCATTGGGGTAAAGATAAATGCTATGATTTTTTTCCCCCTAAAATGAACTACTTTAAATGTTTTTGAATTCCATGCAAAAAAGAAATATAAATTGTCCACATAGATGTATGATTTATACTGTGATGACTTGTGCTCTAGAGAACCTTTAGGATACTTACTGGGTTATATCCTTTCAAAATAGCTCAATTATTATATGTCAGGAGTTAACAAAATTTTCTGAAATACTAAGTGTATATCCAGATAAGATTTGAAAATGACTTACGTTTATGTAAAGGATTTTATATCCATATAATTTTCATAAAATATAGCTATGCAAAGAATACCTTTAACATAGAATGCATATGTGAATGACTACATAATTTTATACATGTGCCAAAAATCATGTCAGATTCTTTCCTGGTGAAGCCATTTCTCTAGTTGACAACTGTCAAAGCCATCTCAAAAACCCATGAATACTAAAGTACTGCTCACTGGCACATTTGGCATTTTGAAGTCAGGCAAATAGAACTCATGAAATATGAAAGGAGTGCTCCATGTTGCTTTGTAGAAAATGTTGCCATTAAGATGATGTATGAGGAAATTCACACCTTCATCTGCTGGGCGTGCTCAACTGTATTTTTAATCAACTGTATTACTTCGCTTTGATAGTGTTACCATTGGATAATATTCTCCTTTTGCCCTGGTTTTAGGAGCTCCCAAAGCTAGGATTAAGTGGAAATTTTTAAATTATTTGCATGCATAATGTATGTTTTAAACACATGTGCATTGTTTTATTAGTTGTATTCCAACAATTAATAGAGTCTAAAGTCTTTCTATTTTAGCTACTAGTATTAGGTCAGAAATGTTCCTGGGAACAACACCCATTGCCAGTTTTTATTCTTATATTACTGGTTTGGGGGATTCAAATTTATTAGAAAACTGTGATGTTTCTTTCATACTCTAGCCTTAGGAAACTTGCCCTGCCTACATTTTTTACCTGCTTTGTAATATTATAGACATGTCTATTATCTCAAAAACTATGCCCTTGACATAAGGATTTTTATTTTGGAATTATTTGTAAGAAAATAATAATTTTATTTCACCTAGTCTGTATTATTTTGAAACATGCTCGTTCTAAGGAAAGAACAGATATAAATTTACCACAGACAAACTAAAAGTCTTAAAAATTAATTTTTGTTAAAGTGGAAAATTAACATATATATTAATATATATCACTATAAAATATAGACAGACAATTAGTGCAAAAGTTCAGGAACTGCATGTATTGCAATGATACATAAACATATTTTACATCAAATTTTATATATTCTGCAATTCTTTACATTTCGCAGCATGAAGTCTTAAAATTACTTTTCCTTTAATACAGAACATGTTCATGGCTCTTGTGGAACAAAAGCTACCTAAGTCATTACGCACTTAATTCTAGAAGACGCATCTTCTGTAACGCTTATTTTTATCATGCTCTACAGGATCACTATGCTCCATTTTTGCATAATTAATTGTACATAATTAAATTATAACTTTATAAATGTAATGTTTTATTGGAATTTTATATACATAGTTTCTTAAAATAAAAAAAGTGTTTAAGTAAACTTTTGCTTGCTTGTATAACCATGAATTTGTGAACTCACATTAATTGGTCAAAATATAAGATGGCTTTAAATGAAATGTACATATGAGTTCAAAGAGTCTAACTTTCAAAACAAAATTAAGTTCAATATACAACCAAAGTGCATTATTGAATATTCTCATTCATGTTTGAGATTTCATACTTTTATTCATTTCTAGATTATAAATGTGAATGCACACACACACACACACACAGAAAATCTCTCTTAAGGTAAAGTACCCAGATCTGTTCCTGAGTTATGGTTAACTTGCCTGCTTCTGTGATCTATACAAATACATATAAAAAGGAAATCATGGCGATAGTTGATTTTTCCAGGTGTCTTATAGCTCAAATTATATAGCAGGCTAAAGGGTACTCTGAGAGCCATGACCTCTCAGGAACAGAGGAGGTTAGTTGATGAGAAAGTCAGGAATGTGGATTATGAAATATATTGTATAGATGTATTACATTATATATATATATATATATATAAGGAAACTGGATGGTTTAGAACAATTTTTCTAGAAAGAACTATGCCTTGATAGGACAATAAAACATCTTCCTTGGGCCCTGACAAGTTATTGGAGACACTGTTTTGAGCAGCAGTATTAAGTTCATGCTGAAAAATAATTTTGGATTGTCCAACTGATAATCTAGTATATTTACAGTTACTCATAGAGCTGGCAGTCCTAAGCTGGTAGTAGTAAGATCAAGAAGTTTTTACGATATAGGCAGAGGATAATTAAGGAGTTCCCCAAAAGCCTGTTAGTCTCCTCTGGAAGATTTATCCTCGGCCTATCAAAAGAGTCAGCAAATATTTTTAGTAAGAGGCCAGATAATATAGTCTCTGTCGCAACTACTCAACTCTTGCCTTGTAGCAGGAAAGCGGTCAGAGAAAGTACATAAATATGTGGCTGTGTCACAGTAACTTCATTATGGAAAATTTTAATTTCATTTAATATTCTCAAGTCATTTAATATAAAACCTATAAACTTTTTCAACTATTTAAAAAATATATAAATCGTTCTTTGTTCATAGACCATAAACAAAAAGGTGACAGGCCATAATTTGCCAATCCCTGGGCTGAGGACACGTTTTCCCGGGAAGTAATAGTTCCTCACATCTTCTTCATTTGTGTAGCAGGTGACTTGGTTTGGTTTGGTTTGGGAACACAGACATTTTAATTATATGGTTAAAGACTAAATGAGTTAGAGAAACTCTGAACAATAACCTCTCCTCAGATATTTATATAGACTATGCCCTGATATGCATCTGTCCCCTCCAAACTATGGGGGAAATTTAAAGTATTTATATTTATAGATTGTCTTGATCTCACTATGGAACACAAGCATTTTGACAAGTATACTCTTGAAGGTCACTTATAATGGACGTTACTGTTAGAAACTAATTATACACACACACACACACACACACATACAGGGTGGGACAAAATTACATTTACAGTTGTTTGGATAAAAAATAATACCATAGTTAATAAATAATAATACAAGAATAACTTTGTGTCTCGCACACAACTGTATGTAAACGTACTTTTGCCTCACCCTGTATATATATATACATTTATCAGACAATTCTGGTTTTTTATATATAAATGTAATGAAGTTGTTTGGAATGACTTTAGTTTTAAAAGAGACAAGATAAGCTATTAGAAGATGATAGTTGTTAAACAAATGAACGAACAAAACAAACAAAACCAAATAGACACAGATAAAAGTATGGCAGTTACCTGGGGGAGGTGGGAGGGAGGTAGTAAAGGGTAAAGGGAATCAAATGTAGGTGACAGAAGAAGATTTGAGTTTGGGTATTAAACAAACAATGAACATACAGATGATGTAACATATAATTGTACACTCGAAACCTATGTAATTTTATTGATTAATGTTATCCCAATAAATTTAATTAAAAAAATAAAGTGTGCAATTCAAAACAAAGACAATAGTACTTTTATAGATAAGGTTATACAATAAAAAGTGACTGAAGCAACTCTTATACTAATTAGAGAGAAACTAACTTGCAATATTCAGGTAGCTACTTTATAGAAAGCCCAAAAACTAACATCTAATTAGTAGAAGGTAAGCATATGTGGTTGTTCATAGTTTTGACACACTATAATATTAAAGTATTCTTCCAATTCTTTGGTTTCCTCAATCAAAATTTTTTTAAAAATCAAGGTCTGAGTAAAAAGGCAGTAACTAAATGGTGATTAAAGCCCATTGTAAAATATTTTAAGAAAACACAAAACCAACCCTTTCTGCCAGAAGTAGACTTCTTTTTTTTTTAAATCCTCACCTGAGGAAATTTTTCCATTGCTTTTGAGAGAGTGGAGGGAGGGAAGGAGGAAGGGAGGGAGCGGGAGAGAGAGAGAAACATCGATGTGCACTCACCTGGACCAGGGCTGGGAACCAGCCTGCAACCGAGGTGCCTGCCCACGGCCTTGGCCCACACTCTAATCACGGAACCCAACCGCCTAGTGTGCGAGCAGACGTTTCTTTTCTCCTCAACTGATACCACCCATATCATAATTTGATCTATTTCTTTTTTCAGGAAAAATAATCAAATACAACACTTCCAAAATCTGTTATTTGAGAATGAAGTAGTAATGTTAAGTCAGCATTAAAATACACTATAAGCATTAAAAGATAGCTTGCTGTTTATATCCACAGAGCACCCAGGACAGGCTTTTAGGAGTGTGAATAAGGTCAGAAAGTTGTGTTTCTTAGACATGTTTATGTAGGGAACATTTTTATAAAACAAGGCAGATAAGAATTAAATATCCACGTAGTACTCACCCACCACCCTGGTTACATGAGTCAATGATAACATTTTCATCAGCGCTTACATATTAACTTCAAGATTGGCCCAGTATCATGTAATGAAATGTAACGGTTCCCTTTTTAAAAAAAATTTTCCCCGCAGTAAGAAAACTGACATAATTTTAATGATTCTTAATTAATTATGACTAATTCTCACATCGTAGATATTTTGATGCATTGATACATTGATAACTATCAGGCCCATTTTGTCTCTTTAAAATTATAAGTAAGAAATTTGTACTTAATTTTAATTCAACTTTCAGTCATCAAATTTACTTTTCTTCATGCTATTTCTGTTTAGGCTGATATATGAAAGTGTATGGACTATATGCTTTCTTCTGTTTTCATGTTAATCAGTTCATTTGTTAAAGTATTTTATACTCACCCAATCTTGTCTGTTTGCTAAATATTGTGCTCATTTATCGGCTTTATGGCAGTAAGGTCTTGGCTGTGGGTGATTTCATCTGAGTAGGTAGCAATGTTGACATAGGTACTCCTTTGGGAAAAGACGGTGCTTCTACAGCATGAAAAGTGGGATGTGCTGCAACCTTAAATGATTTAGCTCTGTGTTTTGGCATCAAAAAACTCTAATTTCATTTTCAGATAAAATAAGTCTTCAAGTTATTATATCGAATATAAACATCCATCTGTGGTATTTTATATATAAATTATTTCTCTGAAAAGAATTGAAATTAAGATTTCAACTTGCTTGAACAAAATCTCATTTCATTGAAATGCAGTAGGATCAGTATTTCAAGGAAATAAGATTCATTTTCACACTGAGGCAGAGGACTTGAACGCCAGAGAACTTGGCTGCCCACCAAATGGTAGAGATAACTTGATATATAGAAAATATTAAAGGAAGTAAGACGTTCTTACAAATATAATGTTTTTTTAGTACTTCCCTGCCACTCAATAAATATAACCTTGACTAACATAATGCGTTGATTTTATCTTTCTAGCCACAAAACAGTGACAAAGACCTTCATCAGTTTTAAGCAGTACCTTCTTAACATTTTATATGTATAGTATATTTTCCCTCAGCACTAGCAACAATAACCATTTTTTTTAGAACATATTTTGCACGTTTTAACTAAAACCATTCCAATTTGTGCTCCATTTGGAGTTTGTTTTTAATTCCTCCCTATAAGCATTTTTCAAGGTGCTGGACATTTGTTCAGAGATCACGCTGGCATCCAGTGTAAAGGAGTAAACATGTTTCTATCAGTTTTGTTTGGCATTTCAGATCTTTCAGGCACAGAGAACTGCGTGTGGATCCCTCCCATCAGATGAGATTCCTCAATTCGTCATGTTTATACATGGCTGGAACCATACACGGACCAGAGTCACAGAGATAAACCAGGCGTTTACCTGAGGATCTTGGACACGATCACAGCTCTTGCCTTCGTCAGGCTTGGCGACGGAAGGGGGGCATAAATCTGAGGCTGCACAAACATTACTCTAACAAAGTGAGCCTCTGTTTGCCGTCAACGGGGGGTTTTCAGACTGCCAGTGTTTATGTAAACTTTATTTCCAGGTAGTATAAAAATAAAACATATGAAAATGTATATGTATATATTTTTTCGCTTCTCCATGTTTTTAACTTCCTTAGGCTATTCCTTTATTCCCGGCCTAGAAGGCTACAAGGTGCCCTCAGGCTGCTCCTGGTTGCCTGGCATGCTTCGTGATTCTATGCCAAGGGTAACGATTTAAGAAAACATAAGATTATATTCAGTAAGTGAGCAAATGACCTGACTCATCTACGCTTTATTTAAAAACATACACTAGAAAAAGCATCCTGCACTTTCTTATAATTTGTAATGTTTGCTTTGACTGAAGGTTAAGAAATTGAGTTGTCTACTCTCTCTTTAATCTCATCTGAATTTAAATCTCACAATGTTCTCACTAGTTCTGTCTGGCTCAGAAACTTGCTCTTGGCCTCAATTTTAGTCCCAAGTAGGTATTCTGTTCTAAAAGAAAGGATTTAATTAATAGAGGCTAATATTTGTTTCTTTGTCTTACTGATTTTCTCCTAAGAATTTTAAATGCCTTCCTGAAACCTTTGTAAATAGTCTAAACACACACACACACACACACACACACACACACACGAAAAACCTATTCATTTATTTACGATAATTCCGCTGTGATTCTGCATAAATCAAGGTTTCATAGCCCAATAAAAAGGTAATATACTGAACCAATATTTAGCAGTTGGGTTATTAAATTCTTACTGCTCAACTAGACTATTGATTTCAAGCTGACAGGAAATAAAAACACAAAATTTTAAACTTCATTTTAAAAATAAGTTTTAACAAAACCCTCATGTGCTGGTTGGGTCTAAATCACTTCCATGATTTTTTATGATAAAATAGTCTATAATATATATTTTCACATTCTTCCCTTTTAAGATTTCCCTTTGAAAAGCCAACAATAGCTCCAGGCAGTCATCTACCATGATTAATGACAGAGGCAGTGGCCTTTGTGTTTTAATGTTGTACCTTTACTAGAGTTTTCAAGGTCACTATTTCCTTCTGAAAGGTTCAAAGTAAGTTAAATATTCATAAAACATGACCTGATTTTATGAGAGGTGCCATATTTGTTGTTTTATGACAGCCTATTTTAATGAAAAGAAAGGCAAAGACATTTTCCTTCTAAGTATTTGACTATTCAACTGGGAATGTTATTGAAAAGCTTTTTATGACCAAGGAAAATAAAACATATTCTTTACGAGCTCCTTATTATAGAAACTTTATTTCCTTTACTAACATTATCTGCAAAAGTTAGATGTCTTTTAACCTATCTAAATGATAGTCTATTGGTATCAGATGTGCTAATAAAAAATCAAGCTGTGAAGCACTGAGGATCACTTTAAATGAATGCTTTAGTTGCCATTCCAAGTTGACGGATCACATTTACTGGAAAGATTCCTCTTGAATGGAGAATATTGTGTTCTCAGACTCTACTTACTGAGTAGCAATCTGATGGATATCAAATGATAGGGTGGGGTGGGGGGAGTTCTGCCAAAGCTAAAATTTGTTAATTGACACAGAAAGTATGTTTTCCCTTTATGTATTTGGTAATATAGCCTACATCTGATGTGCTTCCAAATATATCTAACTTTGTAATTATCATTCCAAATGACAAAAGGCTCACAGCACAATCTTGTGGTAAAATGCTATCCCAAATAATATAATATAAAAGTAATCAATACTAATCACCCAACCTTGATTAAAATTCACTTAATGCAAATGTATTTTATTTAAAAGTTATATAAGCCAAGTATTTTTCTCTTGTCATATACTAAAATTTGAAAGGCATTTTATTTCCATTTGTAATTCCTCTTTAATTGACAATATCTCCTTTAATAGGCAAAATCTGTCAGTTTCTCAATCATGTAATCTTCCTCTACCTCTGTCAAATTATTACTATTCCATAAAGACTGGCTTCAATATAATTGAAAAATGTACTAGTTAAATTAAGCCTAGAGACAAGACTTTTAAAATAGTAATAAATCATTCAATCTAAAAGAAATATATGTGTGTACTGAACAATACAAGCATAAGAAAGATGAGTATATTATGGCCCTTGCTTTCAAGGAAAGTATGTTTGGTATGTATATATGTAAACTGATAGGATAAGAAAATATCTTCTCATGTGACAATAAATTACAACAAAGTTTAATGGAAGCATAGAGGAAGAATAGAAAAAATTAATTGTCTAATGAAATAAAGAATTAATGCATACATTGGCATTTACTATTGGCACAAGAACCTTAGCAGTATGGAATAGGGTATTTAGAGGAGTAAAAAATAATAAGCACATTAGGAGCTGAGTTTACCTCAGTAGTTCAGTTGTAATTTTCATAAGTAGATTGTCCTAATAAAGAACTAAAAGAGTTTCTTAGAAAAACATATGCCTTGAAATTTTCACCACTTTTCTAAGGTGTTTGATCTTTATAATTTTATCCAATCACCAAGGGTTATAAGCATATTTGCATTAAAATATGAAATTCCTTGGATTTATGTTTTGTCAAAGAAGATAGGGTAGGAATATATAACTTGCTAAAAGTAAAGAATGGTCCAAACTATCTTTAAAACATATATCTACCACAAATGAGATTCAACACAATTTATATCAAGCACATGTATGAGTATGATTTGAAATGACAAAAATACATTGATTGCTACAGATGAATTTTAAAATATTATAAGCTAGGTTGCAGTAAAAAAAGAGAAATGTACTGAATGAGTGAATGAGACATCTAAAAAATAAAACAAAGAATTAAAATAGGGAAGGTATTAATAATTTATTTTATATTTATTTACTTATTTCTTTTTATTTTATTTTATTTTATTTTTTTAAACAGTAAAAGTTAAAAAAAAATTGATTTGATTTTTTTTTTTAGTTCTTTTTGTTTGGCTTAGATAAAAAGGTATTCAACATAAGAAAAATGCTTACTTTTTACCTGGATAATTGCATAGCAATTATGGAAAAAGCAAATGTGAGTATAGATAAAAACAGTTTTGACTTATTTATAGTAGAAACATATTTTATGTTAACCTATAATAACATTCAACAAAAATCAACTAAAAATATGTAAACATATATTCACTAAAATATATTAGAAGGCATGAATAATGGTAAAGCCATTTTCTTTTTTATTTCATATTTTCTACATCCAGTTTAATATACGAAATTAGAGAGATGAAAGGTACACTATTTATTGAGTGTTTGTTATGTGCCAGTTACACTTTACATATATCATTTGATTTAAACTATAAAATATTTGTAGTAAATCCATAAGATTTATTCAAATGTGTTTTTTTATCTTATTATATTTTGTGCTTCCATTTTATTAATTGCTTTTGGTAGAGCAATAGCAGGCTAGATATGGTCCTTATTTCATGAAGCTTAGATTCTAGTAGGGAAAACAGATATTATATAAATAATGAACTATATCTCAAGTAGGTTATGGGATCAGAGTCCTAATCTAGAGCAGGACCCACGAATCCTGAAGGAAGTAATATTCAAGTTGAAATGCGAATGATGAGAGGGAAATAAGTTTGGGAAGGGGCATAAAAAGAAAAGAAGGGACAGAAGGTTTAACTAGAGAGGCAAAGAGATTAAAAATAGCATGCCTCAACACCCGGAGGAGAGAACAAAAGGAGCCCGTGGTGCCCAGAGCATAGCATTCAAGGTAAAGGATGGCTGAGACTGGGGTTAAAGAGGTTGGGTGAGAGAAATCACGGTGATGTCCTCTCTGCCATGTCAAAGGTTATGGACACTGACAAGACATCGTTTTAAAAAGCTGACTCTAGGTATAGTGCAGGAATCAAATGGATGATAGCAGACAAACTTAGAGGCTATAAAATAAGCTGTAAAAAAAGTGATGAGATTGGCATAGGGTGTTGGTAGTAGAATTAGAGTAAATTAAGTGGATGTGTCTCTTAAGCAAATTTAATTATTTTTCTTGATTAGATGTAGGAAATTTAAAAAAAGGAATAAAGCATGATGCTTAAGTTTTGGGCTTGAAAAACACTGCATATTGTCAATATGTACTGAGATGTGAAAGATTGCAAAAGAACTTAATTTTAGGCTTTGGTGAGAAGATGGGAGATAATGAGTTTGTTTCATATATATTGAGTCAGTTGTGACAGTGAACATTTATCATAGAGTTTTCACAAGCCAATTATATACAGGAGTCTGGTGCTCAAGAGAGAGAGTGAGCAGGAAATAAAAATTTATAGTTGTCATAATATAGATGGTTATTGAAGTCAAGTTAGATAAAATCTTCTAAAGAAAGTGTGTAGGCAGAGTAGAGGAGAGAACTAACAGTGCAGCCCTTGTGTTGGAACATCTACATTTGAGATATGGATAGAGAGGGAAGAATAGATGAAGAGAAAATGGTAGAATTAAATAAAGAAATATGATTTTACAGAATCCAACAGAAGAAAAAAATCCTGTAGGAGGAAGTGAATACTATTATCAAATGCTGTCAAGAAATTAAGCAAAATTAAAATCTAAAATCCCCATTATTACTAGAATCCTTAAGGGAAATGGATTGAACGAATAGCTTCAGAAGATCTTAGGGAGCAGGAAAAAAATTGAATTGTTTTAAAAGCCAGTGATAGGTACAAAAGTGTGATATAAATTTGGCAGTAAAGGATAATAGAGCTATACCAAATTAAGGAAAGTTTGCTGTTTATTTTCTGTTGATTGGCAAGCTGGTTATTTGGTTGGTTTTTAAGACAGAAGAGAATTGACCAATTTAATTGTTTTTTGGGGCTTTATTGTTGTAAGTGATCTAGAGAAATTACCCTAAATAAGATAATGGACACTTCTTCAATTGTAACAGTATGGGAAATTTTTGTCCCCATCATATAAAAACCATCTCAAATCTTAGTTTTTCTCTGGAAAATGACCCTTATAACCTTGTCAAATTATTTCTGAATTCTTAGAAGAATTCAGAATTCTTAGAAATTCTTAGAATTCTTAAGAATTCTTAGAAATATTCTTGTCAAATATTTTCATTAAGCATTTTTTTGTTTATTCATTTTTACTTATTTTAGAGAGAAAGAGAGAAACATCGATTTGTCGTTCCACTTATTTATGCATTCATTGGTTGATTCTTGCATGTGCCCTGACCAGGGATCAAACTCAAAACCCTAACTTATCAGGACGATGCTCTAACCAACTGAGTTATCCAGTCAGGTCAAGTTCATTAAGCACCTGTCTGACATTGCTAAGTATCAGCACTCATAAACGAGTTTCATCTCTAATTAAAATAACGACTAGTAGAAGATGCTGAAAGTGCTTTATTTTCTTTGTACACCATGTTCTTCGCTGCTGCCTTATTGTAAAATAGGGTAGTTAATTGATTTTGAAGATCTTGAAAGAGTATACTTTTTTTGTATTTTAAAATTTTATTATAAGAAAGTGTGTTTTTATTGACAAGAAATTTGTATATAATCTATTCCATTTAGCAAATGCATTTCTACCAGGCTCTTTTTAAAAAAATCTTATATATTAGTTGGAAATAGAACAGAATTTGGGCAAATGAAATAAGAATGAATGTAACTCCTGAAGGACATAAAGGCACTGTCCCCTTCCACTTCCCACTATTATTTTCCTCGATTCTATTCACTTCACAGTAGAGTTATCAAAGGTATTACTTAAATGAGGCTTTCCTCAAGACTGTTTAAGGAAGCTTGTCTATAGCCTGTTATAGTCCCAGTAGTGTTTGGGGTTAGGAAAAAAACCCACATGTTTTAATGAACCCTTTTCTTAGAAAAGCACAACAAATGTACTTCGAGTACTCATTGCCTAGCTTTAGCTGTCTCAAATGGCAACTATATAAAATATCTGACTGCTCTTGTAATAAAGAAACTAAAGATCCCACTGCTCTCTTCCTAGGCAAAGGGAGCAATAAAAGTGCCATGTAGTGAACTCTATCCTTTCTAGTTAATAAAATACACCATGCAGGACGTGAAAGAATCAGAGTTGGTTTGATCCTCAGAGTCTCCTAAAAACAACCAGAACAACTGCATCTTCTCCCTAATTGCTTGATTGCTCTGTATGCATTCCAGAATAGAAAAGGACTCATCCATAGCTCTCACCTGGACCATGGCAAGATGGTGCATGTGGTCCTCTGAATATGAGTTAGAGTAATGGACACACTGGTTTGTGAAGTTGCTCAGGTTGCTTGGACTGTAAAATACCAGAGTCAGTGGTGTGGTTATTTAACTCCCTATTTTAATTCTGGTTAGTATGTACCAACAGCTTCCAAGATGAGAAAATAAACCACAGAGTTACCAGCCCAGAGCTTACAAAAGTCATGAGAAAAAAAATCGGTAGAAATTTTAATGAAAGCAGGAATGTTAAGCAGTTTAGTATAGCACAAAACCACATTTGTTCAGTCATCAGATATTCGGAATTCATGATAACTTAGATAGGGCTTAAAATAAAGTTTCTTTGCACTCCTTTTGAGAAAAGAGTTTTCTAAGTAAACAAGAAGCATAATCAAGGATTCAAATGTGTTTAAAAGCCAAAAAGTGAGCCTTCACATGTATCAAAGGGCCAATTTTCACAAAACAAATGCGAATTACCAGAGACAGACACCATTTAAAAATCTTTGTTACCTAAGTTGTATGCCAGGACTTGCAAATATCTGTCAAGAGCCAGGTTGGACTTGAAGCAACATTCCACAAACCATTTGAGCTACAACAAAGTAGTCATAAGAGCATGTCCTGGGGAATGAGACCACCTGGGTGCTCATCACAACTCCCCCCTCACCAACCAAGCAAAGATGGGCAATTCCTTTAATTATTCTATGTGTAAAATGGGAGTAATCATGGAAACTATCTTGTACATTTGAATGGTGATTAAAGAAAACAGGGAATCAATATATGTAATTCAGTTTTACAAGTGCTTAGCATTTAAGGGATATATATATGTATATAATATTGAATTATGTCTACAGTTCAGCCATTCATTTAAAGGTTCTAGTAGAAACATGTATATATATACATACATAAACACACAAGCATATATATGTGTGTACATTATATGTGTATATAGATATATATGCATATATATGTTTTTTCTATTAAGGTCTTTAAATAAATGGCTGAACTGTAGTAATAATTCAATACATTTTCTATATGTTTATATGATTCTGTCTTTCCATCAGTGAAAAATAGTCATGATATTTTGCTATATTTGCCTTTCTTTCACTTCTTCCCATATGAGGTGCCCAATATAACTTGGATTTGAAAGGAAACTAAAGTGGTCTAGTAGATACAGCCTTGTGTTTCCTACACAAATAAACTGATGAAAAGAAGCAGATAATGATAGGATTTAGTAGGTACAGGAAATGTCAAAAATTGTGGAGTCATAAATACTTTAAAAGATATGTATAAGATTGAATTAACACATCAAATGCACCTGAGCATTTGTGGCACTTAATATTTCTAATGAAGACAGACATGCCAAAAATACACTCAATTCTTCCCCTCTCCCTCCCTTCCTTCTTTTCCTTTTTCCCCTCCTTTTTTTCTGTTTTGATAGATAGTTAAAGCATATTATCGATCTTCATGTAACTTTTTGTTTATTTTTAAAAACTTATCACCTTCTCAGCTCTACTACCATTCAAAACCACAGCAACCACCACCACCTGCTGTCTAAAGGATGGATGTAAATTTGCAAGGTTGGAGGCTGAAGCTGGGGCTGGCTGAATTGTTCTGCTGGGGAACATAGGAAACATCCCAAGGCTGATGGAGGGATGATGCCAAATCCAGGAGTCTGGGGCCTGAGGAATAAGACAGTGAGAGGACAGCGGGGTGAAAATGATCCTCGACTGAGCTTACGAGAAGAAAACAAGTACTTTTTATAAAATATGTTTTTATTGATTTGTTTTTTGAGAGAGGAACTGAGAGGGAAAGAAACACCTCACCCTGACTACGGACTGAACCTGCAACCTGGGTATGTGCCCTGGCCTGGAATCAACCTGTGACCTTGTGGTCATGGGAGGATGCTCAGCCAGCTGAGCCACACCAGACAGGGCAAAAACATATACTTTGGAGGATGTTTATTAGTTTGCTCTTGGTGGTTTGAGGTAAAATCTTCACCCACTAATGTAAAATCTGAATCTACACGGAATGCTGATATTCCCAGAATGTGAGGTAATTTTCTGAAAATGAAAAGAGATGCTGAGTTGAGGTAAGAATAAAATGAGACCTTAAATTAAGACAAACAAACAAAAAAGGATGACAAGGGGTGGGGAAAGGAGATGCAGAAATGACTAAAACAAATTATTAGAGACCTAATGTAGAAGAAGACCTGGGGACCATACACTAGATTGGTTTTCTCTTTACAAATAGTGAAAGTTTACAGCCCTTACATTTTAAAGACATGGTAGAAAGAGGTTGTTAAATCAGTCGTAGGAGCTACAGTACATGCATGTGCAAACACATACAGAAAATTTGACATCATGAAGTAGATTAATATTCAGGAAATGTGATTATGTTTCAGTTTACATTTTAAATAGTTTGGATTCCATTAGAAAATTTTAACATTCTTATTTGTAATTTGTGTGTATGTGTGTACATGCACGTGTGTGGAAGACATTAGAATGCATTCACCAACTTAAAATATAACTTGTTTCTTTTTAGTGGAAACAGCTGAAAATTGGTCACAAAATGTAATTATTCTGTTTTATAAAGCCTAATGTTATGGCTACATAGAAAAGTATGATTTTAAACGGTCTAGACACAACAGAACAAAATGAAATCTTAGTTCAGGTATAAGGAAATGGCTGGAGTCCAAAGCTCTAGCATTTTGAAAAGAAGCTAATATAAAGATCACAGAGTAACAATTTGACCTGATTTTACTAAAAATCTGTTATCTCCTCTGATCCTCCTGGAAAGGGGGGAGTGTTTAATTTAATGGCAGGCCAGGGGAGATACCCTAAAATGATAAAAGGTATGCCTATGCTTTTGCTAGTTGGGCTATGTGTTCATTAATAATATTCAATAGTCTACATTTAAGTGCCTTGAATAGAGGTTTTATAAGGTTAATATTTCACTGAAATTTTAATTGAGTAATTATCCTAAATTCTAAATTAGGCACTAAAATGATAATCTTGTTCAAACAGAATATTTGAGGGCACTGGATGATTTTTAATTAGATTGTTAATTGATTCTTCTCTTTACTTTTTATGATTGATTGATTATAGTACATTCAATTGCAGTGGATGTTAATTCCTTTTATGACTTGGTTCCACGTACTGAAGTTCATTTGCTTTCTACTCTATTTTCCTATTTATTTTCATCAGTGCTGACAGTTTTTATAGTACTATATTACTCAGTTTTGTTGGTCTAGATTAACAGTTGCTTATCTAAGCTAAATATGTTTTTCCATATGTCAGTTATACTTTATGATCTTCTTGAATCCCACATAGCTTTAATAGATAATTTAACAAATCTCACATGAAATGTTTTTGATTATTCTTGTTATCAAAGAAAAATACAGCCTTCATGAATATTATGGAAATAGTGTAATGCAAATCATCATAGCTAATATCAATGAGTTAATTACATGTTCTCGGGCTTTCTCTATGAGGTGCTCTTATCTTCAGCCAAACAGACACAAAATATGATTCTGCTTAAGGAATTGAAAATAACCATGGTGGCAATTTATTTATCTTAGATCACTGGAAAATGAAAGGTTTTCCTTAATAAAGTTTTTGCACATAGATGGCTTTTCCAGGAAACCAAATTTTATGCCTTTCAATACTAACTTTTAAGTTTATAACTGGTTTTATGGATAGATGAATACTATGTTTCATCTACTTTCTTGCCATTTAACCAGTGGATGCTGGACAGATTTAAAGTTCTCTTGATGACTGAAGGTCAAAAAATGAATACAAATTATTTTAACCCCCTTCAATTAAATGACCTCAGAGGCTAGAAACTCTTCCTAGATTGTTTAGCCTGCGATGAACTTGGCTATAATGCTAAGAAACTTATGTAAAGCTACTCCATAGTTAACTGGAGAGTCAGATTTCTCTCCTTGGGGGCTTTTGTTTTGAAATTCAATTGCTGCAGCAAGTTTTGATTGTGAATGTCATTAAAGCCTAAAGGGCATAGGGAGAGGGGACATTTGCATGTAGGGAAAACAATTCTTATCCTTCCTAAAGTAGCAGAGGCTTACAAAGTCCAGGCCAGAGCAGCAATTGTAAACAGTATTCAGGGAAATTTTGCATTCCAGCAGAGCATCCTTTATAGAAGTTCTCAAACTTCACGGATTAAAGAAAGAGGAAGAGATAATAGCGTGACTAGGAGACAAGCTGATATTAAATTCAGATTGTAGCAGAATGCTTCTGGGTCTTTAAACAATGGCAGCCAGAGGGACGAAATTCTCTCTGCAATTAAAATACAAGATCTGATAATAGAAAGTTAATAGGATTTGGGAAAGCAAATCGGTGTATTTCAGAGATGTGGGTCCAGTGGCAGATGGAGCCATGATAGTGGGAAAAGGTACACCAGATCATTGCTGGCCCTTCAACAGCCTTTCAAGCGAAGGTTTTTCACTAATTCCCCAGTAAAGAGGAATTTAAATAAAACACTACAGATATAATTTATGTTTTTCAATTTCTTATTATTCACCCTACCTCTATACATTTCCTAGAAGAGTACAGATTTTATTGATTTCACTATGTTGCAGTACCTCAGGTTAAAACATGTCCCCTGTCTGAGAATTTTGAAAATACTATCAGACATGTATGTGCATGTGTATGTTTCACAGTATATATGATGTGTAATGGGGTGTATTATGAATGGGTGTGTGTTTGTACATGTTAATAAATGTTATTCATTCTGTAGTGTGGGCTTTGGTTGATCTCAACTTATTAATTTCTTCCTTTTAATATCTCTACTTAAAAGTGTTCCTTGAAGAAATTTTAAGAAAAACTAAGTGAAATAAGCCAGGCAGCGAAAGACAAATATGACATGATTTCGCTTACACGTGGAATCTAAAGAACTTAATAAACTGATGAACAGAATAGATTCAATGACATGGAAGCATAGACAAGACTGACGAATCTCAGAGGGATGGAAGAGGGCTGTGGGTGGAGGGGGAGAGAGTAACCAAAGAACTTATATGCATATATGCACAACCCAAGGACACGGACAATGGTGGGAAGAGGGACTGGGGAGGGGGACGGGATGGGGTGGAACTGGTCATTGGGGAGAAAAAGGGACATCTGTAATATTTTAAACAATAATAAAACTTAAAAAAAAAAAAAAAGTATTCCTTAAAGAAAGAACTCTATATTAAATAGTCAATTAAAAGTACAATTTGTGTTTGACACAATTACTTTATAACACAGATTAATTTTCAGACAAATGTCCGTTGCACATGTGAAGACATTTCTTTCCTTCTTCACTAACTTGCTTTACCAAATCATTTTCTTAGACTTTGTTCTCTGCACCAAACTTCAGAAATCTCTCTGCTTCAGGAAAACCCAATTTCTTTCTAAATCCCATTGTAAAGTGATCATTTCTCCTCTTCCTGGCAATCTGCATTTCTGTCTTCTTTAGTAATTTCCTAACTAAAGATCTGATATGATTCATTTCACCTTTAAAATACTCCTCTTACTGCAATCTATACCAAAAGCAGGTGCATCATGTAACAAGGCACATTAATTTGTGAAAAATTTATGACAATTCATGCAAAAAGTATATTTGATTACAAATATAAATTAGCTATCTAGAAATGAGTTAAATTCAGGGTTTTAAATTCTCTTCAGTTATGTTATTGTTATTTTGTCCAAGAAAATTTGATAAAGAGGTTTAACTTTAAAAATGTTTGGAAAAGAGAGTGATTTACTTTCTTTCTTTCCTCCCTCCCTTCCTTTTTCTTCTTTTAATCCTCACCTGAGGACAACATTTCTACTGATTTAAAGGGAGAGGGAAGGAGAGAGAGAGACATAGATGTGTGAGACAAACATTGATCAGTGGTCTCCTGCACGCTCCCAGACTGGGAATCAAACTCACAAACCACCTGGGTATGTGCCCTGAGCAGGAATCAAACATGTCACTGTTTGGTGAATGGGATGATGCTCCAACCACCAAGTCCACTGGCCAGGTGAGAGAGATTTCTGAAGAACACGAAGTCTCCTTTAACAATGTTTTAGTAATTTTTTTTTGTTTTCTTTTCAAGATTTTTTTTAATTGACTTTTAGAGAGAGAGGAAGAAAAAGGGAAAGAGAGAGAGAAAGACTGATGTGAGAGTGAAACATCCAGTGGCTGCCTCCTGCACACACACATCCCGCCAGGGGTTGAGCTGCAACGCAGGCATAAGCCCCAACCAGAATCGATGGGCAACCCTTTGGTGCATAGGAGGGCACCCAACCAACTGAGTCACACTAGCCAGGGCTGTCTTAGTAATTTTTAAAAATTTATCTTTATTGTTGAAAGTATTACAGATGTCCCCCCTTTTCCCCTCCATTGACCCCTTCTATCTAGCTCCTACCCCCTCCCCAGGCCTTCACTGCTATTGGACATAAGAATTTATTTTCCTATCTCCATAAATGGTTGGTAATACTTTATTACTCCTAAGTTTTAACTAGATATTTTTACTGTAATCTCCCTCTAGGATATAAAATTAGAACATATTTTAGAGATTAATCTGAACTCATCTGCTCCTCTGCTTTATTTAATTTTCTAGTTCATATTCTTATGTGTGCTGAATTTCATTAAAATATTTCCAATAATTTTTGGCTTCAATAAAATAAAAAATTAGTACAACTGAGCTGATCAAATAATTAAATAGAAAGTACTTCATCCAACGGATCAAAAGTGGGTGATGTAGTTGGCAGAATTTGAGAGGACCCAGGGAGGTAGAAACAGAGCAGTTTAAACTGCCTCGAGGAATAGCAATGCCAGTAACTAATAGATTTTTAGAATTCCCATCATTTTAATGGTACTTAGTAACATTTACCATTTTTATCTGCCTGGGTCTGGAAAGAGTTCCACAAGATATAACAATTAATTAAAGCTTGATTCATACTTTCTGAACATTTGTAGGAATTACACTCAAAGGCCAGAAATTGACCAAAGATAGCCCAATAAATTCAGTGCTGTAGTCATTACCTTTAGAAGTGCCAATTTACATTGCTTTGGTTGTACTTTTCTTTCAGTGCAAAGACCTATGACACTGCTGCTTAGACCTAGTGGGCTGTTTAGACCTTCTCTTGGTTAGAAATATGCAACATGAACAATATGATGGGAACGGCACAAATCCCCTAAGTCCAAAACTGGGAAGATTGCTAAAGGCAACACAACTGAAGATATGAACTGAGGGCATATGTACCCATTTTAGAACCAAATTCATCTTTCAAAGGGGGGATGAAATAAAAGCAATCAACTGTAAAGTCTTAAAGAATTATCTGACATAGGAAACTGGATTAAAGATGAGTGAGTATTATTTGGGTGACACTGATAGCTTTTGAATGTATGAAGGCTTAAGAAATAAAACAGCCCTTGACTAAAACTGAGAGTATTCTCAGTTAAAATGTATGAATACTACCAGGAGAGAATATAATTAAGAGCAGATGTGAGGGATGGCATTATGACTTAGAGCAAACATGAAATGGACAAAAATTATATAATAACATTTATGAGAATCAAAATTATCATTCTATCATAACTGTACTTTGAAGTTTATTTAAAATAATTGTGTGTTCATTTTTTTCCATTTTAGAAGATCCTAGAAATCTAGATTCAGAATGTCCTGAAGAAATAAAACATTGATATATATGCATAATGATTCAATTATGCTGATAAGTTCAAATATTAATCAGTCAAGAGAGTTTTCACACAGCTCAGAAAAAGTGCAAAATTTTTTATGTGTATTTTTGTTCAGACAATGATACAGTAATCCAAATACTAAGGCGAAATTTGCTAAAAGTCATCAGAAAACTAAAAGATGTAGATGGAACAAGTAACTAGGAAATCTTTGAAGATACAGGGGAGAAACAGCCATTATCACCTTGCCTTCTTCTTGCCTTGTTCTCTTTGATTACTGTTCAAGAAAACAACAACTGATGGACCAGCCAAAATGACACAGATTTTAAGACACCTTTAATTCTGTTACCTCTAGCCGAAGAGGATCCTGGATTTCCTCCCTCATTGCCTAGTATAAGTTTATGAGGAGGAATCTATTATTTTTGCCACCAGATTTCCCACTGAAGAACCACTCACTCATATCACGTTCTCTGTAGGAGCCCTATCTTCCAGCTTAGATGGGAGGTCAATCCAAGCATGGCATTTTCTCAGCAATTATTTTAGGGATAGTCACATGACTCAGTCAGGATCAATGAGACTTTTTTGAGACATTGAGAGAATAATTATTTTTCTAACTGGATTTGAACAGAAGAAATGGTAGTTCTGACTAAGACTCTAGGGAAAAACAAATTAGTGAAATACAGGGTAGGGCAAAAGTAGATTTACAGTGTGAGTACATGAAACACAGTTTATTCTTGTATTATTATTTATTATTATTGTATTATTTTCCATACAAACAACCATGGATCTACTTCTGACCCACCTTGTATAATACCTAGTAGAACTTAGAAATAGTAAGCATTCCAAATTATTGATGAACTCTTAACCTCCTACCCTCTTGATAATATAAGAAAGTCTAGCCTGGCTGGCATGGCTCAGGGGTTGAGCATTGACCTATGATCTAGGAGATGAAGGTTTGATTTCCAGTTAAGGCACAAGCCCAGGTTGCAGGCTCAATCCCCAGCAGGGAGAATGCAGGAAGCAGCCAATCAATGACTCTCCCTCATCATTGATGTTTCTATCTCTCTCCCTCTCCCTTCCTCTCTCTGAAATCAATAAAAATATATTTTTTAAAAAAGGTGTATTTGTGGATTTTGCAGGATGATTTATGATGAGGTTTTTCTTGTATAGTTCTGTGAGCAGAACACTTTTCCAGAGAGAAAATGAAGGGTCCACTAGAGAAAAAGTCAAAGCAAGAAGCTTATAAGTCCAAAAAACAAGAGCTGTCTTAAGACAGACTCAGTCATGTAGAGACTGAAATTCAAGTCCTCTCATATCTTTATTTTGAACGAATCCTCTCTTAATTCCATCATGGAAAAGAAACCATCTGATTACCTGAGAATGAGGCAACCCAGATTACAGAAGCAAACATTAGGTAGTAATGAATATTTGCATTCCTGCATTAAGCTATCCTGATATCTAATCTACTCTGAATTTGTCAGTACCTAAAGTAGTGGTTAAATTAGTCTGAAATAAAATCAACAAACAACAAGTATCAGCAAGAATGTGGAGAAAAAGGAACCCTCATCATTGTTGATGAGATTGCAAATGATGCAGCTACTATGGAATACAATATGTAGGAGGTTCCTAAAATAATTAAAAATAGAACTACTTATGACCCAGCAATTTCACTTAAGGGTATTTATCTGAAGAAATCCAACACATTAATTCCAAAAATTATATGCACCCCTATGTGCATTGCAGAATTATTTACAACAGCCAAGAAATGGAAGCAACCCAAGTGCCCATCAACAGACAATTGGGCAAAGAAGAAGTCATACATACATACAATGGAATATTACTTAGCCATATAAAAGAATGACATCTTATCATTTGTGATAACATGGATGGGTCTAGAGGATATTATTCTAATTCAGACAGAGAAAGACAAATACAATATGGTTTCACTTATATGTGGAATCTAAAAAACAAAGTAAATAAACAAAAACAGATTCACAGATATAGAAAACAAACTGATGGTTGCCAGATGAGAGAGGGGTGGATTGGCTTGGGGAAAAAGGTAAAGGGATTGAGAAGTACAAATTGATAGTTGCAAAACACTCATGGGGATGTAGCATATAGTATAGAGTTATATAGTCAATAATATAGTCAAAGGTGGTAAATAGTAATTATTTATGGTGCTTGGTGGGTATTTGACTTATCAGGGGGATTCACTTTGTAAATTATATAAATGTCTAACCACTATGCTTTACACCTGAAACTGATGTAAATAATATTGAATGTCAACTGTAATTAAAAATATACTTTTAAAAATTATTTTGAGATAGGATTTCTTCTATTTTACATTCAATGAAACCTAATTGGATATTATTTGGGTAAGAACTTTTTTCTCCTTAATGCCAAGCACTTATATTTATAAAAATGGCATCTTTGGGGGAAGATTCTAGATATCTCAGTTTCATTTTGTTGTGCATATTTCCTATAATACGAAATATTAGAATGACTACAATTACAACTATGTACTATTAAAATTACTAGAATGACTAATATTATTTCCAGTAATTACCAGAATGATGACATATAAAATGCAGTAATAATGCTTACTAGGTATACCATTTGCAGCCAACCATCCCCAGCCACCTGCAGGTAAAGCAGGATTATGTAACTAGTTCTGGATTGTTTTTAGTTGTGGTGTGGTACGCCACTTTCAAGTTGAGGTACTAAAACTCTCCTGCTCAATTTTCCAGCATCTCTGCCAAGTTATGCAACAGAGAAGACCATGAATTCTAGGAAATGGAGCTGTAAGGTGTTGGCTCCTCCATTAGCCTGCATCTCTTACTGACTATGCAAAGCGAGCTCCTTTCCAACTTATTTTAGTTGTATTTACAAATAAGCCACTAGATCTTTGTGAATTTTTTCTTACCATAACATATTATAGCCTATAATAACAGAAACTGCCAGTGCTCTTTTCACCTGCTTTCATTTTATCCTGGAGCTCATCTGCAGATGCTTCTCTTATATACAAGAATTTTCCCACTTTTCTCAGCTTCCACATGTTCTGAGGCTGCTGGGAGTTGGAAGTGATGATGCTTTGCCTACATCATAAATCAGGGGAACTGATAGAACATAAGCAACTTTCAACTTACAGAGGAATGAAAATTGATGGATAAACATCTCAAATCCTCACTTTTTGGTGAGACGATGTAAGAAGTGTTCTACAATCCTCAAAGGGTTTCCTATAGGACTGACCCAAGTTACGCATAGTGGTAATTCACACATTAACACCCTTTACTGGCTTCCCTTCCCCTCCTGCCTTAATTCCCTACTCCCTCACAATGCTTTCTGGAAATAACATCTTTAATAAAGTACTTGTAACAAATCTTTATAGAAATTTTCTCTTAGGAGAACCCAAACTAAGGACCATAAATAACAGATGTAAAACTGCTAAAGTCAAGGATGGCCTTCAAAAGATCAGGTCTGCCTCACTCAATTGCTGATTAAGATTTCAGTCTTAATCAATATAACATCTGGTTCCTTTTTATTAATTTATTAGTATAGAACATCTATTAATATACATTATACACTCTTCATAATGAGAATTTAATGTATTAATTATCAGTTGTTTAAATATACTTTACAGCCATATTGAATAATAGATGGATATCTCTGTGAGAGGTTGTGTGACCTGAAACCATGGGCATAAATATATCCCAGATTTACTCAAAGGTAAATGATTTGTTCACATATATTGAAGAACAATAAAATACCTCAGAGAGTCAAAAAGAATATAATATTCTATGGGCTAAGAGCATTTAAACCTCACAGGAAGATCAAAGGAGATAGTAGTGATGAGGTCACTATGAGGTCACATCAAGAGCAGTGCTTGCAGAACTCAGGCAGCAGGAAGGTAACGGAATGGAGGTGTGAGGGAAAATGAACATTCTATACTTAAGGGAAAGCCTTGGAGATCTACCTCCAGGGATTTGCCAAATTTAGTGAAAGCAAAAATGTATGGGGGGTGTTTAGTGAAGAGGCCGAGAGTAAAATAAAATTTATTTTTGTGTTTGTATTTGGAATGTGAGTTGCAGAAGAAATAGAAAAATTAAGATGGAAGGAGAGGGTTGGGTGGTTTGGTGCCATCGCGGAAAATTAAGACTGAAAAGGTCTGGATATTAGGAGCTGACCAAGACAACACAAAGCATGGAACTGGAGTTCCTTGAGAATGGTACAAACTTGTGAATATAAAGAACAACAAGAACAAAAAACTAAAAACATGCTAACCTTACACTCACTCTAAGTTTCATCTGGGTCCGTGGGATAGGCGGAGGCGGCCGAACATCGAAGGGCTAGTCAGCCCCGGTTCTGGGGTGGGCAGCTGGGCGGGCAGGGCCAGGGGAGTCTAATGGGAGCAGGAAGCAAAGCACAGCGGTGCCTGGGTTTCCGAATGTGATCCGTTCCGGAGACCGGCCGAGCTCTGAAACGTCGGAAAACCGAGGGATCCACAGCCAACATCTGGGCCTCAGGGTCTTGCTCTCAGCAGGACCCGTGGGGCATGTTCAACATCCGAGGCGTGTTCGAAAACCGAAGCATTTACTGCCAGATTCACGGCGTTTGTAACCCTAAATGTTCGCCAAAGGAGACTTTCAAGACCCGAGGTACCACTGTACTAGGGTGGGTAGAAGCACAGTACGATTTTTGTTTTTTACCAGACCTAGTGAGAGGCTTTTGCTGAATCTGTTCCTTTGTATGAGCGATGGCACTAAAGATTCTGACCCAAAACAACTCATTTTCCATACTGTCAGACCTGTTAGTCATAATTGTCAACCTAGGTTTCTTTTTTATATATAATTAAGAGCACAATAAAATTGTTTTCCCATTCTATGGCTCTGCAAGATATATACTGAACTCTACAAGTTCGGGTTAAGGCACTGAATACTGGGAGTTCTTCCTCATTGCTGCTTTCTGTTCTTTCCCCCAAGGTCATAAACATTCATCTCACTAAATGTTCACACTCTGTAGATACTGATGCTACCATAGATGCAGGACCATCACAAGGTAAATAATTCCCCAAAAGAAGTTTTTTCTTTTTCACTACATTCCATAAACAAATAAGCAGGTTGTTTATAACATGATGAAAATACAAATATATTACATATTAAGAACTTCAATGTTAAGGTATATCACTAATTGGAGACCTTTGAGGATATATTCAGATGCAAAATTAAGAGCTATAACTTTTGCTTCAAACTAAAAAAAACACCCATTTTCCAAAATAAATAGTTGACAGCAAAATTAAAGAGGAAATAAATAGTGTCTATAAACAATTTTCAGTTTTCTGTGGATGTGTCATGTTTTTTATCAGATATATAAGAACCTGTAAAGTAAAAATAAAGCTAATATACATGTTGTCATAAGTGGGTGTCAGTGCTTCTTGATTTATAATGGTAGCAGAAAGTTTCAGATATTTTCAAGACACTGGAAATGCAATTGAACTCTCATTGCTCTCAGTTAAAATGCAACACTATACCCAGTGAACAAACAATCCATGGACAGGGAGCTGATATTTAACCAACTTATTTTCTTGTGCTTTAAAGGCATTGTAGTCACTGGACCATAATTTAATATGGACAGCAGAATAAATATTAGTCTTTCAATATCGGTCTTTGCAACTTCTCCAGAAATAGCACACATTTGCAGGGAGCTGCTCTTCTCTCTGTGCAAAATATTCTGCATTTAAATATTGTGCTCAAATGTAGACTGCAAGTTACATTTCCTTTCCACAGACAATTATAGGAGTCATTATGACGCTATCCCCAAATCTATTCCACCTCTCTACCACTATGTGTTTACTTTGAGGGATTGACTATGTTTGGATCTTGGAGTTGATCACTAATGAATCCCTCATTTCTTTGCCCAATAAATAATGCAGGGATCTAGTTAAATTTATTGATGGACATAGAGGACTGCTTCAGGAGTGGGTATAAGCCCATTGACCTAAATAAGACAAAGTCCCAGGAATTTCCTAAGGGTTTCTGGGACAAATTTCCTCATTTTTAAGAGCAAGCCTTGGGGAAGTACACTTGCTTTTTCCTCTGAATGTTATCACTTGAATGTATGAGGCTGTAGCTAAGCTGTTTTAAGAGGCAGCCTTAGGACAAGGGCTGCATGTAACATAGGACAGAGCTGACAGAATCATAGAGAATCAGAGCCAAGGCCACTGGATTAAACCAACCCCGAATCCTCCCTAAAGACTGCTTTTCCAGTTTTGTGAACCTGTGCATGTTTTTGCTTTAAAAAGTCTGTGAGACATTTGTTTGTTTCTGTATTTGTTTTTCTAACTTATGGTTCAGGCAGATATGCATGTTTTGAATGCATGCTTCAGCATTACCTCCAAATAATTCATTGTAAAATAATATTTCAATAATAACTTGAAGTAGAGAAACATAACTTCACTACCAGGCTGTTAGGAGCCAAACTGTGTCCTCCCTGCCAAATTCATAGGTTGAATTCCTAACACCTGGTACCTCAGAATGTGGCTATGTATGGAGATAGGACTTTTAAAAGGGTAACTGCATTAAAATGAGGCCATTAGTGTGGATCTAATTCAATCCAACTGGTGTTCTTATAAGAGATCAGGACACATTTTCAGGGACACTTGTACATAGAGGGGTGGCCATGTAAACAGGCAGCAAGTGGACATCTGCAACCCAAGGAGAAAGATTTCAGAGATACCAACTTTGCCAGAACCTTGATTTTGCAAGCCTCCACAAATGTGAGAACCAATTCCTTAAACTAAATCTCTCTTTCTAAATAAATGTATTTATCCATCATCTACCTATCATCTATTTATCTCTCCCTCTCTATCTGCACACACATACACACACATCCTGTTGGTTACACCAACTAAATCACACTTATTTCTAAATGTATCTAAAAAATTTGAAGTTAAGACTGTATGACCAGTAACTACTGAAGCTTAGCTTTTCAAAAAGTGATTTAGTTTTGTGGATTTTTGTTGTTGTTTTTAAAGATTTTTTTACTGATTTTTGAGTCAGAGGAAGGGAGAGGGAGAGGAAGGGAGAGAGAGAAACATCGATGTAAGAGCACAACATCCATCAACTGCCTCCTGCACGCCCCCTGCTGGGGATCCAGCCCTGACTGGCAATTGAACTGCAACCTTTCTGTGCAGGGGACAACGCCCAACCGAGTCACGGGGGCCAGGGCTTGTTTTGTTTTCATTCACAAAGCATGTGAACGACCTCCATTTAACCTCTCTCATTTCTGTCATGAGGTTGAAGTAACATGGGGAATGAACCCATGTTACACTATGATGTGGCCAGCCTCTAAGTCTTCCTCAAGAAACACTTCCAACATAACTTGAGCCTCATATAAAAGAATAAAAACTACTGATTTTGCTTCATACTGCTGTGGGAGTTAATGACAGTATGGAAACGTTTTTCTAACTTTTCCTCACTAAAGTCCCTGCCCAGTGATGATGCTTAAGAGCCTAGAAAAATGGCTGTAATCTCTCTCTCTCTTTCTCCACCCTATGCTCTTTCCTTAAGATGTTGATTTAGGCTAATATTTTCATTCCTCTTCAAAGAAAATGTTTTTTTTTCTTTCTTTATATTTGCTGTGTTCAACAAATTGTGGAGATTAGATTCCATTAAAAGGTGAAGCAGGGAAGTATGGAACTAGGGAAGCTGCCTTCTCTTCAGGGTCTCCTGAAACAAGTCACCAAAGCATGTTTCCCTCTGTGGGCCTGTAGATTCTCTGAAAGTCATTTGCACACATGTTCAAATATGTTTTCCAAAGGACACACTTAAATGAACAAAAAGAGATCCATTCAGTCTCCCTGTTTGCTGAGATAATCAAGAACAATCTGCAGAGAGATACAGTTTTGTTTCTGGTGCCCTTCCCCATCCTAGCCTTGGACAGGCAAAGAACTGGAGTTGTTTAGAGCCAGCAAAGAATGATGTTTGTTAGTCTTCTGTCCAACCAGAGACACGTTTCTAAGTCAAGTTGTAGTTCTATAAACAGCTCTAGTAGTCATTGCAGAGAAATGTATCCAGATGTTCACTAAAAGCAATACTATTACATTAAAGAATAAAATAATAAATTGTTAATAATACTAACAGTAGCAATAATATCTCTTAACATTTTTTTCTTGCACACATACACATTGTCTTACTTTTAATTATAATTTTAGCACATGTACTAGGAAACTTATAAACATATTGCACATATATTATAAAACTGAGCAGTAGTTGCAATGAAGGCACTAACAAAACTTAGGTACTAAGTATGTTAAGAATCTTGCTTATAGAGTAATGGCCCATGAAATATCACACTGATACGAAGCAAAGTAGATCAAGGGCAAACAAAATTGTTATTGCTCAGGTTAAAAACTCAGAGAATTGATCTACTGTTTTTGAAATGCACATCAAATAATGTATGTATTTAGAAATTGCTTCCACTTTACAGAATTTTCCATATGCCAAATAAAACATAACATTACATGATAAATATATGTATAGTTCCTAAAGATGTGTTTTACCATTGCAGAGAAGCGACCACTTAATGTTAAAAGGACTGATTCAAGTATATGGGCTGTTAATTTTCTGTTTATGTAAGCAAGTCGGGCAGGGTGACAGCAGAAATGAGCTTGCAGGAGGCCTTTTAAAGGACCCATATGAAATGAATCTTAGTAGAAAATGAAAATTTCATGCCCCAATTGTGGGTAATACACTTTTATTGGTTGTATTAGTTTATTTTTCCCCCGTAAGAAAAACTTATGGTCATAAGTACTATATTATCAATCTTTTTAACATTGTTAAAGATACCTGAGAAAATGGAATGTGTAGTACACGATACATAACTTTTCTAAACTGGTATCTTACTACTTTAAATGAGTTCATCAGCTTTCATTTTTCTATCTCCATTTCTTTTCTCACTGTAAGATTAACAGTGTGTTATTTAATATTAAAGCATTTAAAATAAATAATAAATTGAGACCCTTTTATAATTGCACCTGCCAAAGGAAACTACTCTAAACTCTATTTGTTCCTGTATTTTTTTCTCTCATATGCTAATAGATTCTTTCTGAAAATGAGAGAGATTGCACATACTATTTTTCCACTAACTTTTGTCACATGTTGGTATATATTATCTTTCTCTGTCAGGACATTACTCCTGTATCTCACATTATTACATTATAGGGATATATCCATAGTTTATGTGACTAATTCTCTACAGAATAACCTATTTTAGGTTTTCTCCGATTTGAAGTAAAATAAACAATGCTGTATTGACCCTAATTAGACATTTTTTAAATTCCCCTAAGAAGTTTATTGAGTTGGGATTTTAAAGGAAAGTGACTTTCATTTTATAAGGATATATTCCATGGATAACATGAAGATAATTAACTGAATAGCCTCCATAATTTGGAACTGAATCTATGCCCAGTCAAAAAATCTACTCAGGATTAGGGAACATAATTTAGAATGAATAATAATTTTTAAAAGCCAACATTATGGATCAGGTTCTTTTGTTAGAAAGTTGAATTGAGGCCTTTTAGGATTATTTCAGGAACATGCATACAGACTGAAATAGCATCTATTTAATTGGCAGCCAATTCACTGCTTTCCATTAGATAAATATCCAAGCCATGAATTATAATGAGAATTAAATTTGCTTTCAAAGGCAGTAATATCTGATCTAAAAAGCTATAATGGGAAAAGTATAATACTTGCCTACTAAAGAGAAATACTTTGCCATAATTGTTGATTTTTCACACCTCTTGGCTACTGGAGAGGTATCCTTAGGTCAACTGATAATAAATTAGTTATTTTAAATAATAAATTATTAAATAATAAAGACAATAAATTATTCTTTTAAATATATTTTAATCATTAGTATTTTTATTTAAAGTTTTTAAATTAAATTTATTGGGGTGCCATTGGTTAAAATTACATGTTTTACCCTGGCCAGTGTGACTTGTCAGTAGGAGTGTCTCCCCATACAATGAAATGTCCCAGGTTTGATTCCAGTCAGAGCTCACACCTAGGTTGCAGGTTTGATCCCTGGCCCAGGTCAGGGTGGTTGTGGGAGGCAACCAATCAATGCTTCTCTCTCATACCTCTATCTTTTTCTCTCTCTCAAAATCAATGAACCTGTCCTCAGGTGAGGATTTAAAAAATTATATAAATTTCAAATGTACATATACAGATGATATATCATAGAATTGTACACTTGAATGTTTATCTTTATGAATAAGTTTTTTTCCCTTGCCAATTACATAATTATTTATTGATACAAGACTGTACTACCATTTTCTTGGTTTTTAATTCCTTACACCCTCAAATATTCACTAAAATAGAAATTATAGTAGAAAGTTTTGCTGAAATGTGAATATCAATGGGGGAAAAAAAAAAAAAAAAGATCAAATCCAATTTTTGGTCCAGAAGTAGATTACAAATAACTAGGCCCTGATGCCAATCCCTTCACATACTAATCCCTCATCTATTCCTTGGTCTTCACTTGGCCTTTTAAATGACCCAATATTTATTCATTTTAGTTTCTTTTTACACCAATGTTGCACTCTCATAATTAAGACAGCTTTAAAAAGAATCCTGATATTTTTAGGTTTGGTCACATCTTCTGCTTCTGAGATTTCTCTTGACTATTTTGTGTATTTACTCTTTGTTTATAACATTTAAAATCACTTTGAAAAATACCATAAAAGAAAAGAATCTTGAAAAGAATTTAATTGACACTGTGTTGAACAGTAGGATTTGGGAATATTTTCAGAAATAACTCAGGGAACAAATTTTGGAAAATTGACTTTTTTGGTTCAAATCCTCCCATTCATGCTTCACCTTTTTGGGGGTATCCTTTTAACTTTTTATTCAGTATTCCACATAGTTTTTCGTGTGTGTGTGTGTGTGTGTGTGTGTGTGTGTATATATATATATATATATATATATATATATATATAGGTTTCAGAGAATGGAAGGGAGAGGGAGAGAAAGATAGAAACATCAATGATCAGAGAGTTATTGACCGGCTGCAGTCCGCACCCCGGGCATGTGCCCTGACCGGGAATCAAACCCCAATCTCCTGGATCCTAGGTTGACGCTCAACCGCTGAGCCACGCCCAGCTGGGCTCCACATAGTTCTTGTACATCTTTTCTTGAATGTCTAATGTTCTCATTACTCTGTCATAAAGCAAATCTTTTTTTTTTGCAGAATATCTTAATTATTTTGTGTTGCTCTTTGAGAACTCTATTCATTTTTACACTTGGCTCTTATACACAGCAACACTGCTGAAGCCTTCATCTTTATGAACTCAAAGGAGAACTTTGAGGTCTTCTGCACAGACAGGGCTGACGAATAAAACCAGTGCTGCTTCCTTTCCAGCCTCCCACCTCTCACTCCTTTTTATTCTTGTACCACATAGGGTAAGGCACCCAGTGTGCATGGAACAGACGCTGCTTAACTGATGCCTTCTTCACATTTGCTGTCACATACGCCTAAAAATTTTCAGTTCACATTGTTTGTCAAGTTGAGTGAATTATCTTCTTAGTCTCTCAAGTTGTTGTAATGTTGGATGATTTACAAAATATATATTATTTTCTCTTTTTAACTTTGACTTTTATGAACTATACTTCTTGACTTTTTTGTGTAGGATGATTGCATCCCACACTTTCACCTAAAATTTTTGAACCCATGTTTATAATTGAAAAAGTTCATAATTTTATTTACTTTTAACTATACTTGTATGATATAGGATTCTAGGTTGAATTAAACACATAAGACAATTAGAGTAGATTTCTCTTTTCCTACATTATCTGACTAGCCATTAGAGTGATTACGAAGCGGGAAAATAATAGATTAAGGGTACAGCTCTGAGACCCACTATTTGAGATAAAATACTGGTTTTGCTTTTTATTATCTGTATGACTTCTCAAATTACTTAATTTCTCTGGAGTTCTGTTTCTTTATAAAATGAGACTAGTAAAAGTTTCAATTTTAATGGGTACTGCAATGATTCAATGAGTTAATAATATACTAGAAGATTTTCCAGCACATGGTAGGCACTCAAGGCATTTTAGCTAATTTTTAAATAAATGTTGGTCAATAAACCACATGAAGATTATAAACAAAGGGCAAAGAAGTGTGCAGTCAGGGTAAGAAGTTTAAATTTATGTGGATATGTTGTGAAAACAGAAAAAGTTATATTAGAGCGAAATTAAAATTATAGGATAGAAAGTAGAACCCTCTAAAGATAACAATGAAATATACTATTCCTGGTGACCTTGGTAAAAGGAGGCAGATGCCAGAAACAACTCATTCGTGGAGTTTGGTTATGCGAGGGACACATTTATAAATTAATCCACATCTTGGAGGAATGGACAATCAGTGAAGGTATGCATTTTTATTTAATTTTAAAACGGGAGATACTTGATCATAAATGCTAATGGTAGAGAACTTTTAGATTGAAAAACAGGAAATGTAGGCTAGAGCATAGGTAAGGGAAGGACTCGGAAAGGTGGTTAGGCATGTGATCCAGAGAAAAAGAAGAGGAATTCATAAACAGCTTCAAAGAAAAACAGTTGAGGAAGATTAGGGAGGTCTACAGATTTAGTAGCAGACATTTTATTTACATTCTACTGATGGATCCTTCTTTAAAATTGGGAAGTATCAGATAAGAGCAATAATCAAGAGTGACAGAAGATAAGGAACTAGAGGTTTGATAAAATTGAAGATACATGAGATACATATTTTTTAAGTAGCAACATTATTTATATGTTTTTTTCTTTCAAAATTCATCTAACTTCACATGGCCCGACTGAAAGCTTGGGACTTGCAACAGCTGCTTATTAAGCATGTTTTGAAAATAGAAGTTCATGTACATTCACTTGTGACACCAGACATGCACTGAAGACAAATTTGATGCCACATTAAAATGACAAATAATTTGTGGCTATCAGTTTTGTATTCCACATATGAGTAAGATCATACGGTTCTTAAGTTTTTCTGTCTGACTGAAAATGAAAAAACAAGACAAACAAACAAAAAACCATAGACACGGAAACAGTACGGTGGTTACCAAAGGGAACGGGGTAAGGGGGCAATAAAGGGTAAAGGGGGTAAAATATGACAGAAGGTGATTTGACTTTGGGGGGTGGGCACATAATGCAATTTACAAATCACGTATCATAGAAATGTACACTTGAAACCTATATAATCTTATTAACCACTGTTGCACCAATATATTTAAAAAAAGATAAAACAACCAAAGAAGCAAAAACAAAGTAAGCCAACCCATTAGAAATATTCTCTTATTTGTAGACAAAAATGCATACCAAAAAAATGTCAAATCAAGTGTAATTGTTTTAAATAATGAATCTCAGCATGTTCATTAACGCTCAGCATATGGTTGCAAATTCTTCATTTCTTCTAAGACCACCACACTTTTTTTCCATAAATCTAGTGCTACATATAAGCGGGTCATTAGTTATTTGATCAGTTAAAGTTCAGCCAGGGAAACAGAACTCATGAAAGGTACTTTAAACAGGGAATTTAACAGACACTGGCCAGCAGATAGGGATGGTAAAGGGAACTCAGAGAAGAGCAGGAAGCCACCCTTGGTCCATCATGTGTGGGAATCAAAGTCAGGGCTCACTGTTAACAAAGCCCAGCCACAGGGACTACCAAGTAGAAACTGGAAACAGAGGACAGGGGGCCTAAAATCATAGAGAAGACACAGCTGTTGATAAAGTTGCTGCCCAACATATAGAGAAAGAAGAAACACTCTAGCCTTTCACTTCCTCCTTCTTTCCAATCTCTCAGTTGGCTGGAGATCATGGAATTACTGGTTTCTTAGGATACAGAGCCCAACAGGGGAAGAGCCTAGAATGACCTGATAGCAAATAGGCAAATGATCAGCACAACAGGAAGGTTCAAGTCTGCTGTTAAAGAAAAATAAAGTGTATTTTTATTATTAATAGATATTTACATACTTCCTAAGAGAGGCAATGTTGTATGTCAGACAAAAAAGGTGTGATCCTTTTCTAATTTTTTTTTCTCATTGTTTGGCAACTCATAAAACATCAAGAGTATTAAGATATCATTAGCTAAAGTTATTGAAAATTAATTCTTTCACTATGTCTCATCTATCAATTTAGTTGAATGTATAAAAATTTGACTGTCAAAAAGGTAATATGAAACAATGAGCCAAAACAACAGAAATAGATTTATTCACTAAAAGTAATTACTGGATTTGATGTATTTAGTAGATATAACATATAGGTAAATAGTTATTTTAAAACCATGAAACTTTCTAAAAAACAAATCCTCTAGGGTATTTATGAAATAATATTTAAGAGGAGAATAAACTATCTCATATTTTATAATACTAATATGCTAAGTGTAAATCAGTAAGATTGTATATGAAATATTTCGTTGTTTAAAATATAAGCTGGGATAGAAATTAATTCTGTTCGTATTGTTTTTTATTTAAATTAAAAACAAAAATTAAATGTGGTCATATTCTCGCCTCATTGCAAAAGTTGTTGTAAAGCATAACATTTTGAGAATTATTTCTGCATCCCAGTATATTATTTCTACAGTAGTTACTTTAAAGCTCCATGACAATATAATATCACAGATACCCTAAATGAACAATTTCTGACTCATTTACAACTGATGTATTTTCAGTTCAGAAAATTAATCTTTCTGAACTGCATACAGATTAACCCATGATTAATTTATCTAGGTGAACCACAGAATTGTATGCAGTTCATTGTAAATGTCTGCCAAAAAAAAAAAAAAAGTAGTTCTCTTATCCTTGATGTTAAGCAATAATTACAGCTATTGTGTTTGCTATAATTTGATTGCCAGAGATAAATCTTTTCAACTATTTTGATTTGTTTTACATTACATATTATAATCTTTGGCTTAGGGCTGATATAAATATTTTCAAGGTTATAAATCAGATAAAACATAACAGATTAAAAAAATTTCTGTTATTTTTGATTCCTTTACTTAAAACAAAGAACTCATTTCTGAATGTTACATGGCAAGTTTGTCAATTAATATGTAACAAAAGAGAATTTTCAGCATATTCATAATATTTTCATTATTGTAAATATTTCTGATTTCAGTAGTTGAATGCTTATCAAAAACACTGAAAGGCAAATATTAAAGCCTTCCTCAATTATCCTTGATTTACTGGAGGCTTGATGCCAGAGGCCCTTGAATGAGCTCATCTGGAAGAGGCATGGGATCTTTCAAAGGAGTTATATTTATTTTTTGAATGATTGGCTATTCTAAATTCAAATTTTACCTTAAGCACTTATGAGTCAAAATAAGAGTGGAAGAAAAAATCTGCCAATTAAAAATGATCGAATAGGCAAATATGCTCATCATCATGATACTAAAAGTCTAAAATGAGGACATGTATCGTTTTTAAAAATCCAATAAGGAAATTAAAAATTGCACATAAAACAATGAGAGATTAGAAGTAGTTTTTACTTCTCAAAAGACTGTATGTAGGATTACACAGTTCCTTTGTAATTGATATCTTTTCTCTAAGGTAGATGTTGATGACAGTGATCATAATGAGGAGGAGGGTGATGATTTTATATGGTGCAATTTTACATTGATACAAGTAGATATGGATTTACTTGTATTTATCTTACTCGGAGACTTTTGTACACTTCAACCTGAAGACTTCAGAGTGACTTCACTTAAAAAATGAGGACCCATTATTAGTTTTGGATTGCTTTATTTCTCCATTTCCTTGATGTCATTTTCAATATATTAAAGTCTCTCATGGGTCTTAACTTCTCTTTTATAATATATTTCTATGGGCTGCTCTCTGAGTAAATTTCATAATGCTATCTTAACCACAGCTATCTCTTAAACTGTGTTCTCTCTAGTATGTATCCTACCAATTAAATTTTCTTCTCCTGTTTACCAAGTAAATGACTTTTTATTTATTTTATTTTTAGTAATTTTGGTGTTCTTTCTCCTATACCAGTAACTGTAACTGTTTCATGAGCCCTTTTCTTTTTCATGGTTATTATTATTTTATCCATTTTCAGAAAATAAACACTCTGATTTATTAATATTTTTAAATATTTGCTTGGAATTAACAAGCCAACTAATTACCTACTTGCCTCATCTCTTTTGGAATTTTGTTTTGCAGATTCCTCTTGAGAAGGCATCTTCCTGCCCTTGCCCCTCGCTCCCTTTCCTTTACTCTGTCCCTCTCTTTAACATTTCCTATCTAGATGTTCTATAGTTTCTTCCAACTAACAGTTGCTTTTCCTCATGTGTAAAATTAGTATTTATACTGGAAGATTGAGGATTCCATCCAATAGTGATTTCAGGAACACAGTTTATCAAGCCACTCGACAGAGGGAGGCTTGTTCCAGAGCCTGGCCTCAAGGCTCGGCCTGACCCGTCTGCTCCAGGTCTGTGCGGTAGCCTCCCGCTCTCCTCGGGTAACTGCAGCTTCCTCACCCTCCTGGTGCGACTGCAGCCTCCCACTCCACCATCCACACTGGCAAGTTGGGGACCTTGGCAACTTCTCCTAGGGTCAGGGAAACTCTACCTCTGGCTTTGTTTTCTAGCAATAAATGTGACTTTGGGTCCAAACAGGTAGGAATTACTTCTATATCCTGTTATGCTTGAGTACTGACTCCTAGGTGCCTGAAACTTTCTTTTCCCCAGAACCCAAAAGGCCCCCAGCTTCAACTCTAGTCGCTGAATTGTGTTTTTATCCAATTCATGGCCTTAGGAGATGTCTATGTAATTTTCAGCTGGGCTGTGTCAATATTATGTTTTCTTTTATAATTTGTCTATCACTAATGTATTTTGAAAGGGTGGGGAACAAAGTAATTATCCCCAAAGTATGGAATTATAATCCTTTTTATACCAAAGCTTTGAAGATTACAAAGTGGGACAATATTGAAGATAAATTATTCGCTATAATGTTAAAAACATTAATAATAATCTTTTTAAAAAATAAAAAAAACCCACACCATTTATGTGGGTGGCCATGATAGCATGCCCACTGACCTGTGTAGAATTCAGACATTCTGACATTTGAATCAGAGGCAAACTTTGAGATGTTCTTATAGTTATCTCCATTGTAGAGTTGAAGAAACCAGGCAAAGTAAGCTTAAATGACCTGCCTGATGTCCAAAAACTGAGAAGTGAGAGCAGAAATTTGAACATTTACTTGAACCTAAAACTGACATATTTTATATTATATCAAACCATCTCCCATAGTGTTAATTAAAAACTAAAAGATGTATATTATAAATATATTTCAATGACAAGATTCTTTATTTTGATTTGATATGTGTTCCAGATGTTGTTTTCTGAGCCAAATAGACAAACAAACAATCTCCCCACCATTTTGCAACAGGAAGAAGCTGGGAAACACTTTTGGTTTTATGTTGTTTTTTTTAATAAAGTCTATGCTACAGAAATCACAATCATTAAACTCAAGTTACAATTAAAGTTATCCTTCACTGTCAGAATGACCCTGGGTACTTTAAAGTTCTTTTGTGTGTGTGTATGTGTGTGTGTGTGTTTTTGTTTTGTTAGTTTCCTAGCTGGGAATGATTTCAAAAACATTATAATTAACTGTTTAAGAGTTTAGCTAAAACTCAGCTGTGAACCCATCTGTGGCAAAGACCAACTAAATGCTCATGAAAATTCTTTCCCTCCTATGCACAACTGAACTACTATAATCAGCCCCCAACGTGGCCAGTAACCCTGTCTTGTACTTGGAATATGAGATGAGCAGATGGGTTACTACTGAGGCAGTTTGGAGTCGATGTGCCTTCCCTACACTTTCTTCCCGCTCCCTAAATACTTGGTGATATCTGGGCCACAGAATGATGGGAGCCTGAATCTTTGAGCCACTTCTTGGAGGGGAGTCACAAGTGACTCAGTCAACTAAAACATCACTGAATTTACTTAAATGAAAATAAAGTTTTTAAACTTTGAGATTTTTATGAATGTTGTAGCACAAATATTAATAATTAGAATATATGACTGATCATATATTTCCAGAATCTTTTAATATGGTAAATATATAATCATTTTTCAATGTTTTATATTAATTACCTAAGTTTAAATGCATATATTTTTATAAAAATAATCCATTTCCTGTAGGTTTTCTAATTTGAGGCCACAGATTTGCCAGCATAACATACATTACAAAACTTATGTTCAAAACATGAAACTAACTTAATCTATTTTATGAATACTGATTTTTAAAAATATATATATTAAAAAAATTTTTTTTAATTGAAAATATATATATAACTTATGATATATTCCTGGATCCTAATATCCAGGAATATATCATAAGAGTTATATTCAATGACCAAACTGAGTTTATTCCAGAACATCAAAAGTAGTTTAATAGCAGGAAACTTAGCAATATCCAACAGATGCACTGAATATGACTCATGATAAAAATGCAACTTTTTACCTGTTATAGGCTAATGTGTGCCCTCAAAATGTGACTGTATTTGGAGATAGTCACATTTAGATAGCTAGGTTAAAATGAGGTCTTTAAGGTGGGCTCTAATGCAGTATGACTGGTATCTTATAAGAGAAGATGATCTCTCTCTCTCTCTCTCTCTCTTTCTCTCTCTGACTCTCACACACACACACACACACACGGAAGACCATGTGAAGACACAGGAAGAAAACAGCCATTTACAAACCACAGAGAGACTCCTCATATGCAAACCACCCTGCCGACACCTTGATCTTGGACTTCTCACCTCCAGAATTGTGAGAAAACAAGTATCTGTTGTTTAAGCAATCCCATTTGTAGCACTTGGTTATAGCACCCTGACCAAACTAATACATACCCCTCCCTTCTTTTATATTTATACAGTAAGGGTAATAATTCCAAAAAAATTGGGCATATAATTAACTTTTCTGTTCATTCTTGAGTAATAAATTGTTCAACAATTATCTTAAGTCACAACATAAAGTTTGGATTAAATAATAAATTCAACATGTTCATCAACCTGCTTCCACTGCCATTTGAAGTAGAACTTCCCCTCCCTCTTCTGAATGCCCAGAGCCATAATTGTCAGCTGTCTTAATCAGGCAAAGAAAATACCACTGGCTTTTGCTCTCTTTCCATCTCACCTATTTCCTTAGTTTCAAGCTGTGATTTTGAACATTATGGGAAAAGTGGTAAGATGACAGTACTTCTGACTTGGTTGGGTAGATTTCATGCTCTTTGGGTCTGGGAGATGGTTAAAAGTGATTTTTCTCTCATAAGTATTTTTCTTGTGTTCTTTAGAGATTTTTGTTCCTGGGGGCCTTTCACCTATGACTTTCATGTTATGGATGAAACATTCCATTTCCCAAGCCCTGGATTCATATATGGTCCACATCACACAGATTCCTGCTGTTGAAGTCTTTCCTAAATAATTCACATTTATTTCATAGAAAATACCTACCTACACATCTCATGCCCCCCCGCCCAAAACCCCTGAGAGGGCAGACTTACCCCAATGCAGTCACTGAATCCTGCTAACAAAATCATGTGCAGTACAGTAAGTTTGAGAAAATTCTGCATGTTAAATACTCTCCTTTTGACCATCACATCACCAGTTTGTGAGCATATTAAAAGGGTTAAGTAGACCCATCCTACAGAAATGTATTTGATGTTTAAATACCTATAACAAGTGTATTTTTTGCATTGGAACGTTATATGCTTACCATTTATCGATGTCCTATGGAAGCAGCGTTCCATGATGTAGCACAGTCAATGATGCCTGAATATCCATGAGCTCTTCAACTGATAAGCCCTCTTGTAATTAGGAAGGCCCAGTTCAGTCATTGGGTAGGTGATAGTTTTGGGTAAATGGCTATGAGCAGATGTGGTGTGGGTCACCCCTAGGTCAAGCCACTTACTATTGGATGCACACACCTTCCTAAGTTTCTATTACAGCGGTGCCTCGGTTGTCGAATGTGATCCGCTCCGGAAGACCGTCCGAATTCTGAAACGTTCGAAAACCGAGGCACCACTGTAAGTCCATCCTATAGGTGTTAAAATTTTTCTCCTTGTCTACACTTCAAATAACTTTTGTACATTAGAAACAGACAGCTCATTAACCGCCTTCAGTCTCCAAAGAATCTGACAATTTGAAAATTTGAATTGTTTTGCAAAAATACCTGAGGCATCACAATTATATTTACTAATACTACTTTTCGATCGTCAGATTGCCCATATATCAAGATTGAACAGTGACAAAAATATACATATTCTACCTGAAATACAGTAAATCCCCTTTAAAAGGGTCTCTCTTTCAAGAGTTTGCCTCATTCTTTTTGGGTCGGGCCCTTGCTTCCCTGGTCCCCCCAGAACGCCTTTCTTCTTTCTCCAGTATGTCTTTCAGGTGCTAATTCAACAAAAACCTAGCTCAGCTCAGCTCACTCTCTACATTTTCAGGGTAAAAATCCAGTGCATTTTCTTATTTATTGCTTGTGTAATTAATTTTAATGGTTTCATTTATGTATGTCTTCTTTGCCCTAAAGGAAAGAACACCAACTTTTACTTCTTTTTTTTTTTTTAGTCCATCCAGTAACAGGCTTAGAGATGAGTATATAGTAGCCCCATGATAACTGCTTATTATTATGATAAGTACTGTGTAGTACAATTCTTAAGAGAGATTCTGTAGTCAAATGCCCTGAATGTTAACCCTCGCCGCACCATCTAAGAGTAGTATGACTCCCAGAAAGTTATTTACTGAGCCTCATAGTCCCCAAAAAGACACTAATAATACCTATAATAAAGGCTCATTGAGAAGCATAAATGGAAAAATATATGCACAATACTTAGAACAGTGCTTAGTACCAAAGATTGTTATTGCTGTTTGTTACAAGCAGAATCAGTAATTGCGATTAGCATTTCCCACTTAGTATTCCATTTCCATAGGTAAAAACAATCTAATTGGTCACTAAGAAAATGTCAATGATAATAATGGACTCCTGTGATATTATGAAGCCTACAAAAAATACACACAGAAACCTTGCAATCAGAGACTATGAGTGCAATTTTTAAAGTGTCATTAAGGAAGCATTATGGAGGAAGTGACTATTAAAACCATATTTTGTAGAATTGTGTTCTTATTAAAATTCCCAAATGAATGACTATTTAAATATAATTTTTCATTCTTTCCTTAAAATATTATAAAATCCAAAACATTATTTATCTCTAACACACCTAATAAAACATTTTATTAAGTAGATTACTTAAATGTTTATTATATAATTAGTTCCTATAATTGGGTATTAATGCATACTTTTAGTTTTATTAGCAAAATTTAAAGACTTGTTTATAATTTAGTGTCTTAAAGAAACTTTTTTTGCCAAAAGGTAAACATTAAATTCAGAAATAGCCAGTATGTGGCCAATATGTGGGAAATTATTCTTTACATGTATTTCATTTATAAATAACCTCATCATTACCTGGGAATGTATTTTTCACTTGTGTGTTTATGCTACAGTGAATTTCGGGAAATATGACATGGGACCAGTTGTGGTAATGTGGTAATTAAGGCTTGCACAGGTGTCAGCATTAATAAGTGACTCAAATGAGGTGTGTGTAACAAACAGTAGCCTTTAGCTACTGTGGCGGGCCTGGTTTTATTGGTAATGGTATCTGGAACTGCTTCAATTCCTAATAATGAGGAAACAAAAAAGTTTAAATAAAAAGACTGAGAAATTTGTAAACCACTAGTATGTTTTGCAAGTCAAAACTTCATAGGAACTGAAGACTTTAAAGATGCATGGCATAATTAAAACAACAAAAAAATACTATTACAGAAACAATATATTGAATTTTAAGAAGGTCTTTAAAATCTAAAATAGAATTTGCTTATCAATATACAATCACTCAGGATAAGACTCATGAAGTCTCATTTCAGTTTAATACATGAGTTAATATTCGTAAAGCATTTAAAGTAGAATCTGGTACATCATAGGCACTATATATACATATCTTCTATAATAATAATAATAATTTCTATTTATAACATATAACTTATACCATTAATAAAAATATATTATTTTTGAGTATTTATAGTAACTAATTAAAGTAAAAGCACTGAAAACATTTAGTACTGCTCGCCTTAGGTTCTATTATGGGCTGAATTGTATCCCCACCCTTAAAAGATAGGCTGAAGTTCTAATCCCTGGTACCTGTGAATGTAACCTTATTTGAAAATAAGTTCTTTACAGATGTAATGAGACTAAGATAAAGTCATTCTGGATTACAGTGGGATCCAATCCAATAGGACTGGTGACCTTATAAGAAAAAGAACATTTGAACACAGACACAAAGAGGATTACCATGTGAAAATGGAAGCACAAACTAAGGAACCCCTGGGCCTACCAAAAGCTAGAAGTGACAAGGAAGGAGCCTCCGCTAGAGGTATGGCCCTGCCAACATTTTGATTTTAGACTTCTAGCTTTCAAAACTGTGAAGGAATAAATTCCTGTTGTTTCCAGCCTTCTAGTTTGTGGTACTTTGTTATGGAAGCCCTGGACAATTAATACACATCCTGCTCCTCTTTCCTCCAAAGGAAGACATCTCAGAAAACACTGGAGACTTAAAACAAAGTAGTATAACCTTACAAACTTAGAAACCCTAGATCTTACACTCCCACATACAACTTCCTTTCTCCTGCTGAATATGTAAAGTGGGCTAGACGCATTAGAAGTGTGTGTTTGGAGGGGGGGCAGAAAAGAGACTGAATTATGAACAACATTTGGTGAAAACAGAATGCACTTTAATATTTGTATAACTAGTTTCTTATTATTTTTAAATTATAGCATTATATTTCATTAATTTATAGTATGTTTCATTATTCTGGTAACACAACCCTTTTAGGAGCAAGGTTTAATAATGCTATTTTTCTATTCTGTAATTCAGAGAAATTCTAGCCTCCAGAGAGCTTTTGTAGAATATTACTTCAACAAAATAGAATTAATTTCCCCTTTATGAAAAATGCGGTTCTAGAATTACAGGAATTTGAGCATTTCTAGAACAGTTTACAGTAATGTCCAGCCAAGTATGCCTAATTTATAGATAATAATTTTTCAGTTATGAGAAGTTAATTGTATAAACTCATACTGCAAGTAAGTTCAATTCCACGTATAGCCAAATACAAACCACTAAAATATTTACCATCTATTGGTTGCTTTTTAAGATCTTGTTTCAAATAAACAGTTTTTTAATATAGTAAAAATCCTATGTTTATATAACTAGGTATAATTTGTAATCATTCTATTTCATATACATTAAATAGGCCTCAGGATCTTTTCCCTGACTCACAAGGAAACAACAAATGTAATTGTCTAAAAGATAACTCAACGTAAAGTAACAAACATAGTGCTTAGCAAAAAGGCCTGATTAACAGTACTGTTACCATTATAATTAACCTAGCTATTAATAATAGGAAAGGAGCAAAGGGAAGGCTGAATATTATAGGTATGACCTTTGGGCAGCTTCACCAAGAAGCTAAAGCTTTACACTCCCCAGGGAGCCACTGGTCTATTCACTGCAGATAGCTGGGGGAACAGGCTGGACAGAGGGGAGAATAGAGCATGCCCAGTAAAGTTGGGGTGACACTGGGGAAGGTACTTGCTGTCTGTCACACCTGGGAACAGGTCATTAGCCAGAATGGGTGTGGCCACTGCAAGGGCGGGAAATTTGGTATATTTAATCCTCTGAACAAAAGAGTTCTCTCTTGTACTCTTACTCTCTTGGTTGCAGTCTTGGTTCCTCTTATGCTCTTGGGACTCATTGCTTGGGGAGCACTTTCCTGTATTCATCCACATGGCCCATGGCCACGTGAACCCCCCACATAATGGATCAGTGGATTGTATCTAGTCTGATGCTGAACTGGAACGGAAACTCTGGACACTGGCTTTGCTTTTAGCTTTACCAAAACCCCAGCTACACCTCTATAACTTGAATGGGACTTTGAAAACCAAGGGCTGTTAATTCCATGCATATAAAAATCACTCATCCTCCAGTGTGTGTCTTAGAAAATTCTTTTTCTCAAATATTGATTGTACCCAGCACTCAGTGGGAAGAGGACACCCCAATTTCTCTGATAACAGTACTGACAAGTTAAAGGAATGATTTAGTCATGAGATTTAAACATATAGCTACCATATATTGAATTGTTATATCCTCAGACGAAAGCAGGGCAAAATATATTAGTAATTTTAAATATTGAATTTATGCCATGAAACCACATGTGATAGAAGTGGAATTTATTTCTGCTTGACAGGTGACTAGCTTTAGACTACGGCCCAAGGAGACCTCTTGAAACTGGGTTTCACCCATCCAGAGGGAATTCTCTGTCTAGACACAGGCTTTGGAATGAAAGGATGGAGAATGTAGCATCTTGATTAAATAATAGCAGCTTCCTCACTGGCATAAACCATAGGATAACCATTAATAAAGTATCTGATAAAAATGGTGTAGTGTAAGCCTTGTCATGGTGGGGTTTTTTCCCCTCTTTTTTTTTTGTAATGCAAGTGCCTGACTTATGCTTTGATTGCCCAGGCATCCATTTCAGAGGCAGCCACTTCAAAGGCTGCTGTCTCCAATCAACATATCACGAGGCAAAGATAAATAAAGCGCTAGGCCACCTCCCTGCACCAAGGCTTCTTTGTTTTAGAAATCTTGGTTGATGTAAAAACTAACCACTTGGGCACCTTGTTTCCTCTTCCCCTCCTGCTTTAAATTCCCACTCTTATGTTTGAAACGTGTCAACAAAGAGTGAGTCTGAAACCCTAGGCCTCAATCCCAATAAAGGCAGAATCCCAAGCCCATGCTCACTTGTTCCCTCTCTTTACATGGCACCTCACTTTGCAGCCCCAGGAGTGCAGCGTAAATTGCAGGTCTTCTCAGTATTAAACCTGTATCTTTTCAGTTTCCTGATGATTATTGCTGAAGGGCATCTTGCAATCATGAGAACCACAGGGCTGGCTCCAGCCACAGCACTGATTATTGATAGGCTGAGACCAGTACAAAATAAATGCCATTCCCGTTTCTCCCAAATAGAAATGGTAAATGTTAGAGACTTTACCATAAACTCCTGTGATATCCGAAGCCAAATTATCTAATTCTTTTGCTACTAGAAAATAAAGGCGTGAGACAACCCCATCCCTTCCATCCAAGAGCTTATTTCAATTCATTGGCCCTCAGTTCAGTCCTTCTCAAAGGACTCCTTAAATAATTGAGAAATTGAGGTACACGATTCTACTTAATCTTTCTTCAATTTTATTTTAATCAGTTGAATCAACTCTAAATTTCAAACATTAGAGGATTATATGTTAACTTCAATGAGTAGTTGCGCTTTTGATCATTGGCTGACAGACTTTAAAAAATAAATGTTACTTTGTAAACTGTTGCTCATGTTGTACTCTGTATTAAACCTTTTTTATCTTCCCTAAACCAAGGATTATATTTCAATAAATAAAATCTTATTGTACATTTTGTGCTCATTTCTACAATCCTGCCAGATCCAAAATAATCCAACATATTTTTTGTTTTTGTTTTCATTTCACTTAATACCTTTGTTTATAGGTATATTATAATCAATTGTGAAGTATGCAAAACCTTGGCTGGCTTCTTCAAAATATATAAAGTGGTAGACACATCCCATTCCCTAGGATCAAAAGTGACAAAGCACAACTTGTTACCTTGTTTTAACTAAAAGAAATTAAAATAAAACTTATCTTGAACACTGATATAAAATTCATGAAATAAGTACAGAAGATAATATGCCCATACCACTAAGATTTCTGATATATGTGTTAAGTGAACATTTAAATATTTAAGAGATCCATCACAAATAGTCCTATAATCTCTGTGATGTAATCATGAAAGTATAAAGTGTTTATATCTGATAGCTGATTAAGGAGAGTTTTTCACAAAATACTTGGCCCAGCCTCAATTTTGAGCATCCTGATGGACAAGATCAATTTCAAATTTACACTAGGAATTACTCAAACTTAGAATTCCTCTTTAGTTTACAGGATCTTCAAATCTCCTAACCATTGCAAGAGTGGATATAGTGATTTGGGGACATTCTATGGGAATAGGAAATATGTTGGGTTAAACCCCTCCCCTCAATTTTTATCCAAATCCAAGTTGAATTGGTAATTTTCACTGATTCTTTAAAGGTGGTTGGGAATTATTATTATATATAACCCACATTTGTCTCCACTTAATTTTTTAAGTTTGAAGCTTATGCCAAGCAATATTAATATTTGTAAGGCAAGGACAATGGTAGTCTATAATAGGCCTAAATTTTTAATGGCAATTCATAAAAATATAGTGCTATTTTATAAAAAAAAGTTCTCAAAAAGCAATACCAAATGGAAAGTAAGAACACAAAACAAGTATTTCAATGTAGAATTATTGCAGCAACTATACAAATAAATTGGTAAAACACTTCCCAAGGCATTATGAAGCAGCTTTATAGCACAGAGTACGTGTAATAGTCTACAGACACATGGTGATATAATCCTTGCCATGATCTTTGTGGAATCAAATCGAGTTCATTTGCTATTATATTGCAGGATTTGACACAGTGCCCAGCAGTGACAGGCTACAAGATATGCACTCTGAAGTACCATAGAGGGACAACTGCTCTAAAAAGACTCTTCGAGAATAATTAAGAAAGTGATATTAAACCTGAGACTGGAAGTTTGTGTAGAAAACTGGTAGGGTGAATGAGGAGGGCTAGAGCGTGAAGACCATTTCAGGCACAGGCAAAGGGATAACACCTGGGAAGGTGGAACATCATAACTAAAAGAAGTCTGGCCAGAGCCCAGAGTCCCGAGTTCAGTGACTGAGAGAGGAGACTGGCAAGACAAGAATCCGGCAAAAAACAAATCAGTTCCTGATCATAGGAAGCCTTCAAAGCCATGATGAAAAGTGTGGACTTCAACTTAAGGACAATGGGTGCTATAGTGAGTTACAGAGATTCCCTCAAAATTCACGTCCTCTCGGAACTCCAGAATATGACCTTATTTGGAAATAGGGTCTTTGCAAATATAATTAAGGTAAAGAATGAGATGAGAGCATATTGGATTAGGGTGGACCCTAGATCTGCTGAAATTGTCCTTACAAGAGACAAAAGAAAAAGAAATGCAGAGAAGAAAGTGCTGTGAAGAGGGAGGCAGAGACTGGAGTGATGTATCTATAGGCCAAGGAATGCCAAGGATTGTTAGCAGTCTCCAGAAACTAGGAAAAAAGCAGAGGGCGGTTTCTGCCTTAGAGCTTCCAGAAGGAGCTGGTCCTGCCAAATCTGCAAATTTGGTTTGTTGGCGACCTGAGAGAACTAATTACTGTTGTTTTAAACCACCAAGTCCTAATAATCCTTTACGGCAGCCCTAAGAAATTAATACAGACACCACTGAACTATTTTCAGCAGGGGAGTTCTGCCATTTAAAAAGATTAATATGATTAGAATGGTGAGAGTGGAAAGTGGATGGGACCACAGTAAGTAGAAGAAATTGCTATATTAACCCTTGCCATAACTAGTAATAAAGATGAGAATCAGAAGCAGTAAGAAAATGGAACAGTGCTATTCCCCTGGGAGGTAACTGGAAATGTGTGGAGATATTTCTGGTTGTCATAGTGACTAGGATATGCTTCAGGCCATTACTGCCTAGGGCTCAGGATGCTACCATCCTATAATTTGTTGATATATTCTGTACAACTAAGAGTTGTCTCATCTATAATCCCAATAGTACCTACAATGAGAAACAGTGAAAAAAAATTGCAAAAAATCAAATATTGTATACTTGTTTTGAGTAATTAAAGGTTTCATTTAGCTACTGGTATCATGCTTTTATGTTAAGCTTCTGCTACTTTTAATAGAAGAAAAAAAGGAAATCCAAGTATAGATGCCACAAGAAAAAGTATCATATTAGAAAAGAACATTTTTTTATATTAAATATTATTTCTGGGTTTACATTATGAAAGATATGAAATGAAAATGTAAATAGTCATACAGGTATTGCCAAATCATAATAAATTAGTGCCTAACAAAAAATAATTTAGACAGGAAAAGAACAGAATAGTAATTAGACAACAACCATTCCAAATAACTATGGCTTGTTTTCAAGGTATTTTCTCTGAGAATGACATTTCAAGTTGAAGAAATGTATCTGAGAAAAAACACTTAAAGGGGGAAACTACCATCAGACTCACTAAGCTGCTTATTCTGGATGCTAAGAGCCAATGTCTTAAAGACTCAGCTGGGAATATATGATATATAAGCTGAAAGATTAAGTATTCTTTCTAGTGGAAGGACATGATTCATAATTTACTGCAAAGCCCAAACAAGAAACAAGTACACCTGTTGACATTCAACAAGCATTCAATATACCCAAGAGCACACACTTGTTTATAATCTAGTAGCATTTTATCAAGCTGAAAACACATTTTACAAATATGTTATCAGTTATCCAAAGCTTTCTAGTGCTTGAAACAGTAATGAGAAAGCAGAAGTGGGTACAATAGATGTTTCTCGTATTCTTGTTTGCTTTTTTTCCTTACTGCTACAAGCAAATTATTGCAATAACATCTATTTTCATGGAGCTATTTGGAGTATCTTAGGCTAGGCTATAGTTTTAAAGTTTCTTAAAAATTTCAAGAAATTTTTTCAAGACAGTTTTTTGAGTGGAAGCTTACAGTAGTCCTGACCAAAAGGACAAATTGGAAACATTCTTACGTGGCTTTATACAGATCAATTCTACCTCTGTTTTGCTGTTTAAACTTATCATTCATGAAACTAAAAACTATGTGAATAAAAAATTTCCCTCTTTCTCTGAATTTATTTCTGCATGATCTTCCCTTAATTTATTTTAGGCAGATAGAATTGTATTTCCTTTTAGAGAGGAAAGATAAGATTCATTAGATAATCAGCCAGCTTTTTCTAGATGTCATTCAAATGGTACTATCCCTTTGACCCTTCTTTTGAGTAGCAGGGTCTTTTAAAGCGATTCTGGATTTTAAACATTTATTACTTGATATTCACTACCTTGTTCGGAAGACGATGTCTAGTACCATATTTTCTATATTTGTATTGACACTAATGATAAAAGTGCACAGTTTGCTTCTCCACTCCATTCAGTTCAATTAATCAACAAATGCTTATTGAGCAGCTATTATTAGAGGTGCCTGATACAGGTACAGCAAAAAAAGGAAGAGGTAGGGCCTTTCTCAAGAAGATTGCGTTCTGTACCGAATGATAACTGTTGCAGGTTGGGTCCCCCGGGAAGCAGGCTCTGACACACAGATTTGTGTGAAGGAAGTTTATTAAGGAGAAAAAGGAAAAAAAGCAGGATTGTGCTGCAGTCACAGGAACACATCACACAAACAAATGGGGGAGTCTGAAGCTCAGATGGCCTTCAGAGTTGTCCCAGTTTCAAACTGAGCCTCAGTTTCCCTTCATTGGTCATTCATTTGGCACGGGCTGCCTCTGGGAAGGAGCCATGACCTTGGCCAAGGAAGCTTTGCACGTTCAAGGGCAGCTGCCAGAACAGGAACAAGCTGAGGGCCGTCTGCTGACACCACATCCAGCGGCTCCGAGAATAAGTCACTATCCTCGAAAGGGGATCTGGACAGTGCCACAGAGCCTCCACCACAGCTGTTAAACTTTACACAAGTCAGAGTGTTCTTGAAAGATGATGAGAGAAAAGACAGAATGGTCATATATAGGAAGTAACAGAGAATAAGCCAGGGTGATGGAAAAATTAGATATGTTCAGGGGACACGAAATAAAATTGAAAAGGTAGGTTGGTGTGACATACTGAAAGAATTTTAATTTCTTGGTGAGAGTCTGTACTTAATTGGACACAAAAGGAAATTGGAACCATATAAAGGAAGGATATAAAATCCTTTAGAGAATATTTATTGGAAAAATATTGGAGAATTTTGATGGATATATGATAAAATGGGTGATGTGCTTTATAAATATGAATCTGGTAGAAGTATACAGAATTAATTGTATGGAATGAAAATATGATAATTATAAGAATGGTTAATTAGGGTCTGAGATTTTACTTGACTTACAAATTTACAAGTTAGTCTATCACAGTCCCCAGACACTTGCAGAAGACAAGAAGCACCTGGGCCAGAGAAAGTAAAAATTCCATTGTTCACAGCAATAATGATAGGCAGGATTATTATTTATGCCTGTTTCCTGATCCGTAAGCTCACTGGGCGATGAGAAAAGCGACAATAGAACATGCAGTGAATTACATCACAAGAAGGAAAACCCAAGTTTAGGAAACCTGACTCTTTTATAATAGGAATCCTGCCTTCCTTTGCCTTGGAGGGAGGCATTTTCTTTAGTATAGTAGAACAAGAAACCAAAGATATCTCTATCTTCCTTGTTTATTTGCTATAAAAAAATCTTTGTAAAGATAGTCCGGAATAAGGACACTCAGTGCCTCTGCTCTCGAGGTGCAGAAATATGTACAAGCAATCCAGGGAGCCCGGCCAGCGTGGCTCAGCGGTTGAGCACCTACCTCTGGTCCAGGACATCGAGTTTCAATTCCCGGTCAGGCACATGCCTGGGTTTTGGGCTCAGTCCCCGGTGGGAGGTGTGCAGGAGGCAGCTGATCAATGACTCTCATCATTGATGTTTCTATCTCTCCCCCTCTCCCTTTCTCTTTCTGAAATCAATAAAGATATATTTGAGGGGGAAAAAGAAATCCATGGATAGTTTCCTCCCAACGGAGAAATACTGTTGAATTTCCTCCCTACATAGAAGTATATTTAAGGCCAGTTCTTATATCCTTCTGTCAATACGGATTGTTGAGTACCATTGGTGCTAAAGTAGGCTTATCAAGATGGAAACAGATCCTGTTCAAGTAAGAAATGATTTACATTAATTTACAGTTAGGTTGGCACTACTCCTTAGGATCAAATGAGGTCATATTTTGTAATTTTTACTTTATATACAAAAATAAATAATTAGCTTAAAATGACTTTACAATAAACTTAACTGTGTGTATATATAAATAATTTATACCACTCACATTTTTCCCCAATCAATTTTCCTTTTGGGAATAAGCAAATTGCACTATTTAAATCATTTACATAAGCTATTCTTTATACTCTGAAAGTGTAAATGAGAAAAGTTCAGATCTTTTTTAAAAATCTCAGTAAAAAAAAGTCCTATGACCTGGATATACTTCCTCCTAGCTACATCACTTTTTATGTTGTTGGGCATTTTGAACATTTACATCATGATATTATGGGAGTTCTAGTCTCTTTGATATGTATTATCTTCCCCAAATTTAATATACTGAAGGTAATACACATCCTCAACTATCTCTCCCAATTTTGTTTCCCTTAATAATTTCTCTTGAAAATAGAAGAGGCAAAAGCCACTAGATTAACGCTGATGATAGAATGTGTCTATACCCTACGTGCTCTCATTGCTCATAATACTTCAACACCAAATGCCACATATTTCTGAGATGATCCATTATTTACCTTCCAAGTAAGGTTCTAAAAATGCTGCTGTTGTGCAACACTGCCTTTTTTCGTTTTAGAATATGAAAAAGCAGTCATTTCCTGAGTTTTCACATTTTAGTATATGTTTTGTTTTCAAACAGAAGCAGTTCTCTTAAATTTTCTCATTGAAAAGCAATTGTCCTCCCCATATTTCCCCCAGTAATAAAAACATTGTAAAAGTTGGTTCTAATTTTGTTTCTCTGATGTTTAAAGGCCGTGTCGTAATGAGTAAACAAATTCAAAAATAGAGGATACAGATGACAAGGCTATGACAACTGAAGAAAGACACCTACATAAAATCTGGTACTGCAGGCTCCCTTATATACAAAATAATAAACGGCCATGTCATTTAGTTTAGCCTATCATAAAGAAGGTAAGAAAAGATAAGAGGACAGGGAAAAGACAGCCAAACTACTGTATTCGCTTTCTGTTCTTCTGAAACTGCAACAAAGAACAAGATGAAACAGCCCAGGCTGGGCGGCTGAGTTAGTTGGCGCATTGCCCCACACACCAAAAGGTTCAGGGTTCCATTCCCGCTCAGGGCACGTGTCTGGGTTGTGGGTTTGATCCCCAGTTGGGGTGCGTATGGGAGGCAACCAATTGGTGTTTCACTCTCTCTCCCTTCCTCTCTCTCTAAAAATCAATGGAAACATATCCTTAGGTGAGGATTACAAAATTAACAAAAGACAAAATGGTATGGTGATTACCAGAGGGAAAGGGAGGTGGGGGGAGGTAGAAGAGAGGAAAAGGGGGGATAGGCAGGGACAGGAGGAGACTTAACTTTGGATGGTGCACACACAATACAATATACAGATGATGTGTTATACAATTGTGCACTTGAAACCTATATAATTTTATTAACCAGTGTTACCCCGATCAATTCAATAAAAATTTAAAAAAAGAAAAAAAAGATGAAATAGGAAAGTCTTCAAAAATGACCTTTGTTTTTTTCTTTTATGTTGCTAGTTTATTGTTGTTGTTGTTGTTGTGGGAGGCTTTTATTTTACTGCTGGAAAACAGGTGGCTCATTTCCACTTAAATGCTTGGTGTCATCATTGGGCATCTGTTTGTTTTGGGAAGATATTTTGACCTCACATTGCCAATTACTCTGGGATTTAATGATTACAGTGAATAAATATTTAAAGAAAAAAATTATAAAAGGTGACAACCACAGTTCTCATAAAAATCTGAGAAGCTATACACAGTAAATAACTCAAACGGAAAACTAAACACAACAAATTTTATAAATTTTATAGAACTTATATTTTAAAATAGCAGCTTTAATTTCTGATAGTAACTAAGATGATGAGATTTTTTTAAATCATTTTTAATTTTTCAGTTATAGTTGACATACAATATATTAGTTTCAAGTGTACAATCCAGTGATTAGACATATAACATACTAAGTGATCATCCCGATAAATCTAGTACGCACCTGACACTATACATAGTTATTAGAATATTATTGGCTATATTCTCTATGCTGTACTTTACATCCCCATGATTATTCTGTTACAACCAATTTGATGATGAGATCTTTTAAATTTTATGGCTCAGACTTTGTATCTTACCTTTGGGAACACTGCCTAATTATTAATTCACTAAAACGTTTGTATTCACATAAGGTAACAATTTCCAACTGAATTATAATTTTGTCAAATGTTAGACTATGGCTAATTAGTTATACTTAATATGCCATTAATTATAAAGTTTTATCTTGAAATTATATTCTTCAATCTAAACTCAATATTTTCTATTTATGAAGTTAAAATGAATCTCACATATATTGTGATAACTGTATATTTCCTAGGCTAAGGCATATTTTATAATATTCATTCTTCCAAATTATTTTAGAAGCTGTGGATAAAAGAAGGAATTACAAGTTTCCTTAATGAAAGATCAAAAAGATTTGTATATTTGTTAGTATTTTCTTTAATTAGTACATTGTCTAATTATTAAAATATTGAAGATAATGAATTTTCTTTCAAAAACTGAATATGAAATGATATATTTCTGAATCAAAGAAATATAGACATTGAGCTATAGAATCATTGTGAAAAACTGGAATTTTTCAGTGTATCAAATTTTCACCGTTGTTCCTAGAATTTACATTTCTACCTAAAGGTAATAGATTAACTACACTATGTGACAGGTAGTAGTTGAAATGGAAGTAATACAACAAAACCATCTTCAAATGTTTTTTTAATAAGTTCTTTATAAGAATAATGTAACATTTATTAATATGCCCTTTTTGCCATCATAATGTCCAAGCATCTGCAATTACCTCAATATTTATCCCAAGTATTTTAGATTTTCACTATAATGAGAAGCAAAAGTTTTGTTAGTATATGCCCCCAAAACAAAATCATGTTTTCAAATACAGAAGCAAACTTTGACCCAGAAATGAAAAGTTAGACACATAAACAACTAAATGTGGATTATTTTTTGTTTTCAGTGTGCTTTTCATTCTGTTTATAAAAGTATATTATATATTATGAACTCTTCTCAAAAACTTAGGAAAAGTATTTTATATATGTCATGCTATTATTTTAAGAATAGAGAAAGTCTTAAGAGAGAAGTAAAGTGTATGTCTGTTATATATACCAATAAAATACTGAAGTTAGTATCTATGTACTTTATAGAGACTACATGGAAATTAATAAATGGATCAGTAGACACTGATTTTCAACTTTGATTTTATTTGCAACTTGGGAGTCATATCAAGTCTGTATATTTCACAATACCCGTCAGTGCACTGCTGTTCTTTTCAATTTCATCTAGCAACTATTAATCTTCTTCTCTTATATTTTAAAACCATAGAGAAAGAAATAAGAATTCTAAACAGATCAGAATATTCCCACAAGTAGCTCTACTGGACATATGAATGCTTGAGTACAGACTCAAGAGTCATCTTTAATGCAAATTCTTAGCCAATAATATTACCAGCATCTGTTTCCATAATGAGCTTTGATATAAATTTTAGAATCTAAATATCCACACACTAAATGTCTGGAGAGTTGGTTGTAAAGGGGAAATTTTATGTTCTTTAAACATTCTGTTCAAATAAACACTTATTTCAGCTAATTATTGAAATGTAACAGTATGAGTAAGAGAGCTCATTCCCACCATCTTCTCAAGAGGCACTTACCCAGGTATACTTTTGATTTAGTAAACATTGTCCTATCACTAATATTTTATAACTCTTCTTGTATTTCTGATTGGAAGAGAACACTGAACATGCTGTAGTGGTGAAAAAAAACACAAAAATTTAAGAAGAGAGATGGCCAGAAACTTAACTGACGTACTTATTTATCAATTAGTTTCAGCAAAAGACAAATTGTTAGGCACAAGTGAGATTATAATTTTCTGAATATTCTTGAATGATGCAAGGGTTAAAATTGATTATAACTTTGATCTTAGTGAAGAGAAGCAGAAAGGATAGTTAGAAACCTATATGGTGATTCATTTCCTTCTCACACATGCCCCCCAAAAAACTTAAATTTAAGTCTCCTACTTAGTCTAAAAAAGATTAGAAATGTATTTTATGATTTATATTGAATCAGTAAATATATTTACTGCATCTCAAAGTCATGCACTTTTGACCAAGATGCAAGATTAACAAATAATAGAATTTTTTCTTTGAAAATACCATTAGAAATCACCTTGTCCGACACTCTCATTAATTTTAATTTGCATCCCATTTAGATTTAAAGTTTCTTACTACTTATCTGTACCCTGCACAATCTAGCTTAAATCTTGATAAACAATGTTTTCCATTAAATATTTATATATTCATTAATTAAGCAGTTTTCTTTTAAAAAGAAAAAAATAATAATCCTAAATCTATAGAGTATGTGGTCCATTTTCTTCTTTTATCTCAATAATTCAGTAGCACATTTATTAAACACAGTTTTATGATGCTGGGCGTTATAATCTGTACCTAATGAATTGTTTAGATTGAAAACAGAATCTGTCGGTGTTTCACAGGATGTGTTCAGTAGCATTGCAATAATTTTCTAAATATAATGATATTCAGATAAATAATTAAAATCATGAATTTACACATTTTACAAGTATACCTAGCAATGAGTAATAAAAGGGGATGTGGTACTCCTCTAATATACAAGAATAGGAACTATTTCTAATGGAACAATTTCTTTATTACAGAAAAGAAAGTTATCAATAGCTTATCTAAAACACTCAGTGCATTAATTAACACCTGGCAAAATAATCAGTGCAAGAATCAATAGTCAATGCCAATATAACACCAAACTACCATTTATTACATACATTTGATTTCATAGAATCGAGCAAGTCAAATAGCCACACTCGAACTCTTTTTGGTCAACTGAAGTAATGGGGTTGGAGTGAATTCTTATTAATCCTTTCAGTTCTAACATCCAGTTCCCTGAGTGATGGAGGAAAAAAAGCTGTTTTTTGTTTGTAGTTGAATTAGCAGATTAACAAATTTGTCTGGAATCCACTGATTTGGTATATTTTTATTGTTAATTATATGGGGATTTGACTGGGAGATTGAAGGCAATGTCAAATTAAAGTAACCCTCTCCATACTATGGGAATAATTTATTTAACTTTATAAATCAGTTAATATTCTTTAGAAACATGAAGGTGTAAAACCCTGATTAAAATGTTATCAATTCCCATTTTGGTAGCTAACCTGCAGTCTACATATCCATAAGCCATGGATGTTCAAAGGCATCATGACTTTAATTTCTTCTTCCAGTCTCACTGCAAAGCATGACAGCCCCCGCTTTCCCACACAGGAAACTCCACCACGCCTTTCACAGGGATCGGCATCAATGAAATTTCTGCTCTTCGTTTTATTGCCAGTTCCCCATTCTTGAATCTAAGCACTAGCCTTATATTCAGCTTAGTCACAAATTCAGCTCTCACTTCTGAAATTAAGTTATAATGCAATGTGCAGGTTGTATTTATTCAAGATTGCTTCTAATTCACACCTAGGATTTCTCCTGTGAATTCCAAAGCAATATCCTTACAGCGGCATACTGGATACAAATCCGAACTGGTGCTTCCTAGGCTTCTCACGCAAGCAATATGACATGAGAATCTCATGGGTGTAGGGCCCTGCCCAGTAATGCTCGGCAAGGAAATGCCAAGCAGGTGCGGAGGGTGGCATTAAAGTGCAGTAGAAAAGCTGGGTCAAGTGTCAGCACTACAAAGCTATGAGGAAGGGACTACAGAATGTTCGAATTCAGCAGATGGTGCCAGGGGTGTGCCATAAGAAGAGCCTGAGATATTCATACTCGCATTGCCTTGGACAGGTGACTGAGGGATGACTAAGAGGGCTTTGGAAAATTTCTAAAGCATTGACTTTCACTAGTTATTCAAAGAAATATACAGGCCTCAAAAACTTAAACAAATGAACAAAAACAAAAAACAAAGGAAAAAAACACCTCTTTTGAACATTTTTGCTGCATTTTTAATTTTCCATGGAAAAAGTATCCTTTGTTCTGGAAATAATACCTAGGCTTGTAGAACCATGGAATATGGCAGAGCAGTGAGAAAAATACAAGTATCTGAAAAGAAACCTGCCAAGTTACCCATGAAAATGCATCTATTTTATAGGTTCTGATATACTTTTGTTTAATAATCCCTGAGTGTTTTATCATTGAAGGAGTAGATTCAATATTTTCCTATATTTAGTCACAAGAAAATAGCTAAGAGAAAATACTAAAATTGGCCCCTTCCTACTTGTCATAGGACAGAAGCAGAGCTCCATTCATTTTTCCCTTTTCATACGCACATGCATCCATTCTTTATTTAGCCAAATTTCCCTGGAAAACTTTTTGGTAAAGTTAGGACACTGCTTTACCTAAGAGCTAATTCTCTAGTTTTCATTTATTGACTTGATGACAGCTGACAAAAATGATGGCTGAGATTAAGAAAACTAAGATACTGAGTTTCTAGAAAACTCCAATTTGTACAACAAGGACCTAGTTTTGTAAGAGAAGGAGTAATTTGGGTGTACACACACCCCAAACCAACTTCTGTAATTGCATACTCTTTTAAAGTCATAGCTGTATGATTTTCTAGAAATCAAAAGCTAATGGAGTCAATACGTCCTTATTTATATCTTTAATTTATTAATTAGGTAAATATTTTTAAGAAATAAGAAGCTGTATTGTATAAAATTGCTAAACTGGAAAAAAACAGGTGAGCAAAAAATTTTTGAGATTTATCTCTAAAATAGCAATATTGATTCTTATAAAAAATGCAGTGACATTTTATTGTACTCGTTTTTAACAGTGAAATCCTCTCCCTAAAGCCAAACTCTTACCCTAGAAATTAACTTAAATTTTAATAATTCAGCAAATGCTCTTTGAGGTAAATTTTCCCCAGTGCCCTTCTTAGGTGTGACTCTGAAATATAATGGAGAAGAGGAAATTCTTCCTGCCCAGTAATATCTGAAGTAGTAGAATTTTCCCTCCACGGCTCAAAAGTGAGTCTAGAAGGTGCTCTTGATCTTTTATAGTCTTATCAGGTACTTACATTGTGAACTGTGATAGCGCAGGTCAAGTGCAAAGTTTCACCTGGCATTGCTAGAGACGTGGTGTTAGGCCTGGAGTGATACCTGCTCTCGAGTGCTACCGCAATCGCTTTTATTATTTTCCTTAAGAGTGTTAGCAAATTCAAGGTCAATATTTATTTTTTATTCATCATTTCTCAAGTGCAAAAGTGAAGAAACACCAGTTCACTGAAAAGTGCTTCTGTAGATGAATCAATTAAATGCATGCCCTGCTATGATATAGTTTGGTTTTACATGGCTATATGTGTTCAATAGTTTCTGTCACTTTTATATAATTGTTCTGGGTTTCCAACAAGTTCAGGTCACAATAGCCCTTTTATGAAAAGGATGGCATTGTTAACTCGCAGGCATAAATGAATGTTTCACATAGTGATTTATTACTATATCCAAAAATAATTTCTTGGGACTAATTGATCTTTATTAAAAAACATTGTAGATTTTTTTCCCTTTGGGCATAAAAGGAAATGATCCACATCTTATGAAAATGTTCATTGTCTCACAAAAGTCAAGTTCATACACATTTTGCATTTTTTAATTATAACAACCTGAGAGGGAAAACAAATCAACTGTTGAAGCAGAAAAAATACAAAATTTAGCATCTAGGACACCTACGATTCAGTGAGTGAGCCAATGCTTTCCATTTTGAACAGCTGCTCCGCACCTTTTCCAAGTACTGAACAGGTTTTTGTACCCACTTGGTCTATTTATATTATACTTGGATTGTCTTCAAACTTCTATTAAATGACAGCTTTTGAACGAAAAGGGGCATGTGATTATGCCAACGCCATGAGACACATTACTGCACACACCACTTTGTTCATCAAAAAGCAAGCTCCTTACTAATGTAGGAAGGTGGTATTTGAACCCGGAGGTCATAAGCAATGTTTGTCTGGCTTTTCTATGCAATAATGCTAGATTATCTACAGATAGAACAGTTCCTGAGGATTAGCTGTGGCAAATCCTTTTTTTATATTAATTTTATCCCTTCATTTACTCTGTGTGATAAAGCCCACATTTGGCATGGACATTATCATTTTTTACTACTGAGTAGGTGTTGGAAAAAACAACAACCCTCACTTTCACTTACCAAAACAATAAAACAGCCACACACTGTTAGTCACAAATTTATCTACACACCTGCCCAGGAATTTTTGAGCTGGTAGACCACAAATCTTATGGAGGCATGCTTATTTAGGATTCCACTTAGGTTTCTCTCCAAAATAATGATGCATAAAACAAAGTATCATCAAAAATAAAGAATCAGGGTATTTCATCATTCAGCCTTGTAAGTGTAGCTTTATTATTTCATTTGAAATAACATTGAAGATTCTATTCATCAGCCACAAATAGTCTGTTTGCACTAGGCCTTTCGATTTCTCTGCCATTCTTCCTCTTTATCATTTCCAAAACCTACTCACATGGTTTCATTTGATAATACAACACTTAAAAGACTGTGCTTAAAAATATCCACTCTTACTTTATTTGGCCTCACTAGGATTTTTTAAAATATATATGTCTTTATTGATTTCAAAGAGAGGAAGGAAGAGGGAGAGAGAGAGAGAAACATCAATGATGACAGAGTCATTGACCAGCTGCCTCCTGCACGCCCCCGACTGGGGATCGAGCCTGCAACCCGGGCATGTGCCCTGACCGGGAATCGAATCGAGATCTTCTGAATCCTAGGTTGATGCTCAACCTCTGAGCAACACCAGCCGGGTTCTCACTAGAATTTTGGCCAGAAAAGTCAGGTTTCCAAAAGAACCCTGGAACCCCTCCTTCAGCACCTTCCACAACACTGCTCAAACAACATGCTGTATTTACTATCGGCATCTTAGAGCCTGGAGAAAAAAGACATGGGGCCTCTGTTCCATGCAAGGAAGAACAGGGCGGCAGTTTCCCCCGGGTGCTGTGAGACCAGATGCTGCTGCAGGGCTGAAGAGGGTCTGATAGGATTTGGCAGCACTGCAATGTTGTGAACATGTTTAGGGAAGAAATATTAGTTAGAGAGAATAAAGAAAAGTAAGTCAAATTTCAACATGACAGTTTTGCACAGTTTCCACCAGGCAGATTGAAAGAGTAATTGGTTATTATGAATAGGCAAAAGAAAGTAAAAAATTAACATAAACTGGTCTCACAGTTTTTTCCTTTAAGAGCTTGTAAATGAACTCTTTTGTTGGTGAAAATCTAAACGGGACTTTTGCTCATAGTTTGCTCCTAGTTTCACCAAAAAGATAAGGTGTCATTAGTCTCAAGTCTTCTGTGAATGTGGATTCACTGTTCTAGCTTATTTTAAAATTCCTTTCTACCCGGGCCGGGCATGGCTCAGCAGTTGAGCGTCGACCTAGGATCCAGGCGATCAGGGTTCGATTCCCGGTCAGGGCACACGCCCGGGTTGCGGGCTCAATCAATGACTCTCTCATCATTGATGTTTCTCTCTCTCTCCCCCTTTCCTTTCCTCTCTCTGAAATCAATAAAGACATTAAAAAAAAAAATTTTTTTTTAAATTCCTTTTTAGTTATCGTCTAATTTTTTATATAAATTTTTAGGCATGTTAACATTAAGTCCCAGATCAAAGCAATGCTATAATTTCATTTTCATCCACCTTGTCTCACCAACAGGCCTTCATGGCTCTGGAGTCCTATGAGATGTCCTACTCTGTCTACCACAATGAGTCTCCATCTTCAGAGTATATATAAATAAACAGAAGAGATTGTTAAAATACAGATTCTTGTGAACCAATGAATACTTAGCAAATTTTAATGTAAGCTGTAGGAAAGGAGTGCGTATTTTTAAAAGCTCCCCGGTGATTAAAAAATGTTGAAACCTCTACTTTAAAGAGATAAAATGTATGTTACATAAATAATCTTTAAGGTACTTAAAAATCGCATGGCTAAAAGATTAACTGAATCTTTCAAATGTAATTGGCTATCTAATCTAGAGTAAGTTAATAAAAACTGACTCTAAAATCATAAATTCTCTGTCAAGAAATATAATGAAGAGACAACATAGTAAATCTGATGTTTATACATCATATGGCTGCTGCTGGCTCATTCTGAGTCATATTTATGGCTAGAAAAAAATATCTGCAAAATACACAAGGTAATGTTTGCATTTTATCTTCAATTATAATCATTTGTTAACTATCATAATTGAGTAAGCAAATGTGCAATGCAAATTGTTTCATTTTGTAAGATCTTGTGCAAAATAAAAATCTAAATAAGCCCCTAATAAACTCACTATCTACCTAGTGCCTAACATGTTATATATATTCCATTAATACTTGCTGAATCAGTTAATAATAATAAATTTGATTATAACTATTTACCATTTATAGACACTTGACTAATTTTAATCTTTATTTTCAATAGAAAATAAAATAAACATTTGTTTATATTTCTCTTATGAACTCTAATAATGAAAATGTTTCATTAAAATCAGTTTATTTTAGCGATTGGACACTAAAAGTTGTGACAATATCCAGATCATTTCTATCAAGTTAAAATTATATTTACTGAGAAACAGGAATATTCTTACCTATCCATACTTAAGAGAGAGGGATATATTAAAATCAAACATATAGATATCCTTAACTACAGAATGGGACGAAAATTAAAATGAGTGAATAATCTAAGTATTTTTCCATTATATATATCATGCAATTTTCCATCTCTGTCACTCATATTTATCTCTCTTAAGCATATTCTTCTTAATGATTAAATACAGCATAAACATCACAAATGGGAAATCTTGCTAAAATTCAGGTTCCAATTCTTAGGCCTATGAGGAAGTCTGAGATTCTAAATTTCTAGCAAACTGACAGGTGATGCTGATGCTGATTCTGTTGGTCTGCCGACCACATTTTGCGTAGCAAGGATCGAATACACTTGGAATAGGTGTTGAATACGGACCCTGGAAATCTGGATACAAATTACAGATCTCTGGTGATCTAACTGAATGATCCAATGCAGTTTATTCACCCACTCTGGATATCTGTGCTCTTAGCTGTAAAACAAGGGGTTTCGCGTAGGCCTCCAAGGTTTCTTGCCGTTCTAAACTTAGATGTGTACAGCATTCCATCCCATTCTATTACTTGCCTCTCTTATTTCCACCTACTCATTTTTAAAATAATATACACAAGGGAAATATGCCTAGGGAACTGTGCCAAGAACTCTGGAAGGACTTTCTCTCTATAAAGTCCTTTGCCCATTCCTTGAAGGGGTACGCAGAGACCCCTGCTTCTAGACAAGACACCTCAGCCACCGGCTGCTTCCAACCTGGCTTCAAATGGCTTTAGTCTCAAAGAGGGGCTCAGCAGGCCCATGGCTTTCAGCTTCCCTCTGCAGCTGTTCACCGTTGATAATGAACAGAGTCAATAATCTCTCTCTCCATTTTTTTTTTTTTACAACACCCGGTTTCCACCAAGCATGATTCACCTTGTTGGCTGTGGAAAAGAGGAACGTGCCATTGCAACCTCATTTGAAAAGTTTTCAAATTGGTGTAGTAACCTTGACAAGCAGGAGTGATTTGAAAGAACATAAAAGCCATAAAAAGTACTATATCGGTATTGATATTACAGGAAAGTAGGTGTAGTTTTCACACATACAGCCACACTTTTCCTAAATATTACTTAAAGTCACCAGCAATAGTATCTTTAATTGTACTGAAGTATCCTCCATGAACTATTCTATGCTGTGTTCTGCAACAAGCTTATTAAGTGAAAACCAAGGCTCTATAATACAGTATGATAAGCAAACAATTTATGAAAATAATTCTTGTGAGATGCAACAAGATATCCTGTAACAAGTGTATTCAATGTAAAAAATCCTGTCGCCTATCATTGTCCATTTATTAATAAAGCTGAAACATTTCAGAAGAACAATATAAACATACTTTTCTAAAATAGAGCTTTATGTACAAAACTTTCATTCGCTAACAACATCCAAGTGTGAATAGCTTGCTTTACGCACTATGCATTTTTTTTTCAGGCCCGTTCACTGAGGGCGCACCTATTCTTAATGCTTATTTCCATAATGCACTGAGCAGATGGCAGCTGCAGCGTGTCACGCAGCAGGGAAGGTAATCAGGAGCGGATAAGGCACAGTTCTCCTCATCTCCCCCAGTCCACGTTTTATTATGTCCAGTTGACATTCAAATTTGAGTAACTTCAAACAAAATATCTTACATCTTTTTGTATGAAACTGATGAATATAATCCTTAAACCTAACGCTAATCTATACAATTGAAATTTCAGTCAATAAAAGTTGGATACTTTAAAATATTTTTAAAGTCTGCATCATAACACCAGTAAATAGGACTGAGATTGCCACATGAGATAGCTACAACTTCACCTATAAATCCAATTATTAGTAAATTCAGAGCAAGACTGTCAACCAGGATATCCTAGAACACCTTTCCACGTGAGTGCAATCAAGGATATTCAGGGACACACTGCTGGGCTAGACCCATATTAAGAATGAAAGCTGGCAGGATGTCCAGTCCCTGTTAAATGGCAAGATGTAGTTGAGTAACCACCCACAGACTGGGCTGAAGAAATTCTCAGTGAACACAATCTACTAGCAATTCAGACAAACTGGCATTGCTGGGGTATCTCGGGGAGAAATGAGAGCTAGCAGACCACTCTGATGTGCCCTCCTCAAAAGACTTTTCCACTGAAGACACAAGCAAAAACATCACCACAAGAAACTGACAAGCATTGAGGGGGGAAAAAAGCTTTCCTTGACCAAATCAAATGCTGGCATCAGGCAAAGTTTCACATCTAATTGTGTATTAACTGCACGTCTCTCTTTTTGGTGTGAAAAGGATCTCTTATACACTATTATGTCAAAGACGTGCATAAAATTATTTATAAGTGGAAAGAACCAAAACCAGGGAAGTCTGCATTGCAGATTTTTCTAGAGAAGACATATTTATTAACATTTCAAATTGGTTAATATTTCAATTTTTTCATATTTCATAGGGTGCTTTCATGTATTTATTTTATTGGGAGCCCATATCAACCCATATATGTGTGTGTCTGTGTGTGGGTATAAATTATTTGCAGATAAAGAAATGAGGCTAAAACTTCATGACGGTAACTTAAACTCAGATCATCTGCTTCCATATATTATACTGCCTCTGAATATAATGATGTACAAGGACAGATATTTGTCTGAATTTAGTACAAATAACAGCAGGAAGACCAAGTGCCAGAATGAGACATACATCTCTTTTGAGAGAAACCGAGTCTCCACCATGGGCTTGAATTTAGGGGCCTCAAAAGTATGTGTGTAGAGTAAAGTAGAAAGTGTCGGCAAAACCAGCACTATGATTAACCTGCCCAAAGGACCTAATGGAGAAGGCTTAGTTTGAATTCACAGGTATTAGTTGAAAGCTAAATTTTGAAACCACAGTGTGCAATGACAGATTGCTTAAACTATGTGTAAAAACTATCACCAACAAAGTTTTAGTGCCCAGAAGAAAACATAACTCTTGCAAGCCAGGAAGAAAAAATCATACATCTCGAGGAACATATAAGCAAATACAGGCATGAGATTCACAAAGAAAGAGATCAAAAGTGTCAAGATGTACATCAAACGATGTTTGGTCTCATAAGTGATCAGGTAAAAATAAATTATAACAATAATGAGATGCTATTTCACATTCATAACATATAAAACTTTTATAAGTTTGATAATAACAAGCGTGAGTGGAGATGTGGGAGGCAGAAACTAATAATCATGGGGCTTATATAAAGTGTTACGAATTTCTAGCAAACGTGAAAATGTACATATCCTATGATCTAGAAATTCCATAACTAGGAGTATAACTCCAAAAACCCTTACACATGTACACAGAAGACATGTACAAAGGCATATTAGAAAAGTGGTATAAATTAAGTTTTCTGTAGCCAATGAATAAGTAAATGTTGGATAAACATACAATGGCATTCTGAATCAGAATCTCCTTGAAACAACAAAATTTTAATATATATACACGTAATGTTAAGAGAAAAACTTACATTAAAAATAATGAGTGCCTCATCATACTACTTATAATTTTAAAATAGAAAATTTCATCTGCATGGTGATGAAATGAAAGAACAATTAATAGTAATATGTAAGAATAATTAGGTATGACATGCAGCAATTTTAGTATAAACATTACCTCTGGGGAGCAAGCAATGGAAGAGGGAGGAAGGTTAAGGTAAGTATAAGATTTCATTTCAATAAAGAAATGATAGGATGTAAATAAAGCATATGGTTAACATCTGCTTAATCTTACTTATGGGTGCACGTGTCAGTAATGTAATCTTGTGTAAAATTTCAGATGCTTCATAATTAGAAGTTTAAAAAGTGCATGTTAAAGAACACATCCTGGACAATATAAATTCTGGAAGTGCATTACATAAGAGCTATATCAAAAATGCCTTTACACTGCTCTTCATCTAACTAATCATTATCACATCTCTGCAGAAAATGTTTATTTTTAATTGAACATAGCCAAGAATGTTTCCTTTTAGTTACCCGTATCAATGCAAAGAAAAACAAGGTGCTTCTTCCACATTGATTTTTAATATATATGTCTTCTGTGTTGATAATTAAAGCTCCAAATAAAGCAGACTGCTTCAAAAGGGATTTTTCCCAGCCCTGATCACAGAAGGCAGTCCTAAAACAAGGCTATAATAACAGAAATTGGCATAAAGAAAAATAAAAAGTACTCTTATTCTAAGTCTGTCTCTTCAATTCACCCCAGACAATAGCCAGGAACCTGGAACAAAGACTTAGATAGACACTTTGTTTTCCCCTATATTCTAAACCCAATAAATCACCACACTCTGATGTGTTGTTATTGTTCCCTGAAGGTTATTCTATTCTCTTTCTGTTCCACTATTTCCACTGCCGTTGTCCTAATTCAGGCCATTATCTCTGACAGTATCACTGAAATATCTCCCTAACTGGTCTTATTGACTCTAATTTTAACAAACAAATCGCTTTTCACATTTTGGTCAGTCATCTCTTTAAAAAGCAAATCTCAGGGAATGTCACATCCCCCAGTAAAATTCTTCAGTGTCCTCTAGCTATTCAGGGCACCATCCCTAGTTTATTACTCAATCCTAGCTTCCTCCTGAGCAACTTCTCACCATTGCTGTGGAGGTGCAGGCCTAGCTGTTTGTGCATGGGCATTTTGGTTCCAGCTCTCTTTTTCTCACTTTGAGGAAGCAAGCTACTATGAAATAAGTGGGCACATTGAAATAGCCCACGAAACAGGAAACTCCAGGTGTCCTCTAGATGCTGAGGGCTGTCTCCAGAGAGAAACTGAAATCCTCAGTCCTGTGACCACAGGGAAACAAATTCTGACACATCCTGAGGACACTTGAAGTGGATCTTCCCCAGTTGAGCCTCTGAGGAGACCTTAATCTCAGTCAACACCTGAAATATAGCCAGGTTACACCCTGAATCAGAAAATGCAGAGGATCTGTTCCCAGGTTTTCCAACCTGGAGAAACAGTAAAATAACACAGTCATACATACACATGTAGTGGTGGACATCATTTAAACTACTAAATGTGTGGTGATTTGTTACTATTAAGAGATTAACTGAGGCATATTAGAATTTTTGAGACTTTATTTGAGCAAAAATATACTGCATTTTGACAGTGCCAAACCAGAAGTGGTTAGGAGTGCTCCACTGACAGGAGCTAGGGTAAAGACATACAAGATGGGGCAAAAGTAGGTTTGTAGTTCTGAGTACTTGGAATAGAGAGTTTATCCTTGCAGTATTATTTATTAACTCTTTCATCTGAACAACTGTAAACCTACTTTTGACCCACCCTATGTATACAGAAGGTGCAGAAGCAAAGAAAAAAAAATGATTGGCTATAGCTTAAAGCCTAGTTGGCTATTTGTGAATGGTTGCCCTTAGATTTTGATTTCATAATCTCAAGGCATTTAAAGGCTTGGATTTTGGTTTGCTAATGCAGGGTCCGTTTATTAGAGCAATCTCAGTCTGATGGCCTCCTTGTTTAAGATTACAAAGCCATTGGCAAACTATATACCATGTTATGTGGAAGTTATAATTTTGTCTGTCTCCCTAGTCAACTAACACCATAAACTACTTGAGATGTACCCCAAGCACAGTTCTTGATACATAGTAGGTCTGTAATTAATGTTCATTGACTTAAAAAATAGGTTTAATGTAAAAGATGAAATCCTAAACATTACAGCAAAATTTCAGACTTTGAATGGTTTTTAACGTATTTAGGAGACTGAAGAGGCAGCGAAGATTGTTTCAGGTTTTCCTGATATATATTGTGTGAGCTACTAAATTTCAGTGAAATCTCTTCTGAAAAGTCTCTTCTCTATTTTTCTTAGCTCCACTCATGTGTCTTATTAGAATGCGTATATAAATCTTTGATATTTTCTTCTATTTCTCTAATAGGTTTTGATGGTTGCCACTAGATTTTTAGTCTTTCTAGTCTCAGTTCTTGATGTATTACTTAGTACATATTTTGAACTTAATGATGCCAAGAAAATAAATAATTGATTGAAAGCTTATTAAATTCCCAGCTCTCTAACTGCTCCAAAGGTTATTTAATTTATAACTTTTCAGGGATCCAAAACGCTCGGCATATTCTCAGGATTTCAGGATTACTTCAGAATCTTCAGTCAATGTGGAGGGCATCAATAAACTTGCCAAATAATATTCTCTACAAGTTCACTAAAAACTGTGCTCTGAAACATCTGGGACCATAAGGTTTCCAGTCCCAAACAGTGTCATTTAATAAGAATATACAATATTCCCTGTCTTATATTTCTGCCCCAGACACAAGTCTTGTTTCAGCCTTCGTGTTCCTTAACCCTTTTTCTACTTGGCAAAATTCATTTGAATTGGTATAAGGAATAAAGATGAAGATGAACAAAGTACCAAATAATCACATTTTATGTGAGAAAGGGTAAAATGTTTACATTTTTTTCTCTTTTTGGAGAAGATATTCTTAGGTATTTTATATAATACGGCAAATTTTGCAATTTAGATTTTTATGTAATAATATGGCACATTGTATCAATCGATTTCAATCAAAATAATTCATGATATAATAATGAACTGCTATTGAGACAACTCAGCAAAAATGTTTCGTATTCCAAAATTTTCTCTTCATTCAGCGCTGTTATGGGCACAATTTCAGAATCATCCCTGTTATTTGATAATTGCAGTAAGATCTTTCATGTACTAGCAGGAACATTTGGGAAAGGGGGTGATCAGAATTTCTGAAGGTCTTATTGAAAGGATGAAGTCATCATGGAATTATCCTGACTTTACTTGATCTTTAACTTCAAATCAATTAAGGCACACTGAAAAATTAATAATACCACATCAATCTGTTATAAACTTGGAAGCACTGTCTTGACATTTTAACACCAAAAACATATATATTAGAAAAGTTTTCAAAATCATGGTAACGCTGTAAAGGCCATGTTTCTTTAAAAATGTCCGCATTTTTAATAAAAAGCCCATTTTACAGAGATTTCATAGAAAACAAAACCTACTACCGTTAATTTGTAAGAGTAGTAAGATAATTCTCATTAACAAAGAAGCTCATTTCTTGAAGATGTAACACTGAAATTAAACAAGGCAGTGTGATGTGAGGTCATTCAACTATAATTAAAGTAAATGTCATATAATTTAATTGTAACAAGCATTAAACAGTTAAAACCCAAAACCCTAACTAGACCAACAAAAATTAGAACTTGAGTGGAAGCAGATTTCTGCCAACCCTTGCTCCCACCATGGAAATGACTTAATTGAACAACACTGAACAATCATAGAAGAAAAGAGATGATTGCATTTTGTTTTCAGAGAGCATTTTATCTCAGAAATATTTTTTCCAAGCTACATCACTGAGAATCATAAAAACTTCTCTAACTGCACCATAGTCCCAAGCCACCTCTTCTGCAATTTTAGACCAGTACGTAGTGTGCAATAACAAAATTATCAGACCACTACAACTGCAGTTGATGAACTTTGATATAATCAATACAAAAATCTTTTCAAAACTAAATTTTCAGAATATGGCAGATACTAAGAGCTTTATTCAAGTAACATATCCATGAAGCTGATTGGAAGTAACCAGGCTAGTGTGAACCAACAAGGATAAAGAAGCAATTGCACAGGTTAAATGTACATGGATGGTAAGCTATGTAGTGGAATGCCCTTCTTTCAGCTCCATATTGTTTCACCTTGGAGTTTACCCTACTCTACATTCCTAACCACTATTAAGTAAGCTTCACCTTCCATTTATGCCAGCAAATCGGGACTGATATTACACTTGGGGACCTCGGACCAGAATCTGCTGTATCGAATTGACAGAGGTAATATTCTGTTCTACCTGAACAACTTTGTTATATTTCTTGGTACATAGCTGAACTACATTTACCACTCTTTCCAAAAGCTACATATATGATAGGATAAAATGTAAATGAAGTATGCACACTTCCCCTAGATCTGATCCCTTAACTATCTTGCACAATCCTCCACACTCTGTCTTACTTTCCATTTACCACCTGGGTATGGAAGACCATGGTGATCCTAGGCATCGTGTTTTGAAGGTGGCAGAGCATATCCCAGCTTGAGTCCTTAACTGTGTGGAGCAGGGCTCCACCACCCTTGTCACACAGATTGGACTATAAGGTATGTAAGAAACAAAATTCACATTGGGCTATGGTGCTGAGTTTTGAGAGTCTGTGCATAGGAATGGACACAAGCTGATCATTTCTACTGGCTTCTAACCTCTAACCTCTTTCAGTTGGCATCGGCTGCATGGCAAAGTGTCTCTTTTCACTTCCTGAACATAAACCATGACTCATCTGAGAATCAAGGCCTTCTGTACTCCAATCAAGTTGACCAGAGCCCTATTCTCGTGTCTATATCTTTGCAGATCATGCTCCACAGGAGGACATTCTTTCAAAATAGATCTCTACTTTAATACAAAAACCCTCTGCCTAAATATTTCTATTACTGTGCTTGTACTGGGTTAAATAATGTGTTTAAAAGAGACATGTCCATGTCTTAATCCCTGGGATTTGTGAATATTACTTTACCAGGCAAAAGAGTGAAATTACCATATATGGCAAACGGCGTGATTAAGTTAAGGATCTTGAGGGGAGGAAGTTATTCTGGATTTTTCATATGGGCTCTAACTGCTATCACGTGTATCCTTATGAGAGACAGACAGAGGGCTTTTTGGAACACAGAGACACTCCGAGGAGAGACACACAGAGAAGAAGTTAATGTTGCCTTGGAGGCAGAAACTGGAGTGACGTGACACCATGCTAAGCAATACCTGGAGCAACCAGAAGTTGGAGGAAGCACGGAGTGATTCACCAGTCTTCAGAGGGAGTGCAGCCCTACTAATACCTTGATTTCAGTCTTCTGGGTTCCAGGATTGGGAGAGAATAAACTTTGCTTGTTTCAAGCCATCCATTTTGTGGTACTTTTTTACAGCAGCCATAGGAAACAAATACAGTGAGCCTAGCCCCCAAAGCAGAGTCCTTAGAGACGGGCATCTTTCTATGTCTGTGTTCCACTAAGCACTGCAATATGGAATTTTCAAGATCCAACTCTCAGTTGAAGTCAAGAGAACACTTTCCACATATCAGACACTATACCACACTCTGGTAGTACAAACATGAATACTGCTCAATTATACTTTTCCACAATTCAGGAGTGTAGAGAGGAGAGAGTATACATATAAATTATTATAGTACATATGGGATGTGGGAACAAAACTGTTCTACATTATCTGTAGAGTATTTATCTAAACACTAAATATTCAGTCACTCTAATCAGGGCATCCAGGTCTCTGCCTTTCCCTGAGTGTGCCCTTCTTGCTCCCACCTCAGAAATTTGCATTTGCCATATAGCTAAGTCCCCTGTCTCCTGAAGTTTTTGCACAAATGTCACCATCTCAGCTAATCTTTCTTGGATCATCCTATGTGAGTCCACACTTGTTCCTCCCTGGCCTTTTGAAAATGTTCATCCCCCTTCTCTGCTTTATTTTTTTAAGAGCACTCATCATCATCTCACAAAACTTAATATACATACATATAATTTTAACTCATTTATGTGTTTATTTCCTGTATTTTCCAGAGGCAAGTAAAGGTACCACTTTACCTGTTTTATCTACTGTTATATCCCTGGTACCTACAATCACTTCTGGCACAAAGATATTAAAAACAAGAATTATTTTCAACTAATACTTTTGTTGTTTTTCATAAAAAATAATCTTAGTTAAATGAACTCCTTCAAGTATTGAATAGATTCACATCACCTACTTGTAATATCCTGTTTCTGACATAGGATATACTAGATAAGCAGTATTTAAAATAAATTTGAGTAAGCTAAATCTTAAACTATCATTATTTGTGAAACTTTAATATAAGCAAAAATAACTTAAAGGAAATAATAGAAGACACAATATTTCCATGGTAGCTTAAGGCAGAAAAGCTGCAAATGGCTAGTGAGTTATAACTTCTAGTCAGACTTATAAAAATGTCAGGGTCAACAGAAATACAGTTCAGTGGTTATGATATTAAGGTGAAATTCAGCCTTTTCTTATAGTGTGCAACACTGTAACAAGAATATTTTAGTGACATGATGCCATAGTACATTCTTCAGAACTGCAAGTCAATGCTCACTCTAGCAGCCAAGAAAAATAAGCACTGCTGATGAATGGGGAAAAAAGTAACCTGCTTCAAAGACTTTTCATCACCAACATTTTAAACTTGGTGTTTCTCTATATCCACATGTGAATTAACCTATATTCCCTCTACTTGCCTTCCTATCTTATGTCTGTATAAATACTTTTTATATTCATGTAATTTCTTTATGCTTTTAATGCTACTAGGTCTTAAAGATTTCTAAACAATAATTAGAATTTAAAGGATAAAGTAACTAATTTGAAGTTTTGAATAAGTAAATAAACATGATTATGTGCTCTGAGAAGAAAATTTAAAAGAAGATATGGTTTTCATAAGTCTTCTCTAGTATCATCTCTTGTGTTAACTGTAATAAAAGTTTTAATACTTAATAACATTTTTAAAAAGGTCTATATTAATGTTAGCAGCAGCTAATAAAAATACATTTCAAATCAGGAAAATAAATAAAATCACACAAATAATGGTCATGATCAAAGAACTAAACTCTTTTTAATCGATTTACATAGTCTTTGTCTATGCACAGTGGGAGGAGGTATTAGTCCCTCAGCCCCCCGCTTTCCAACCTCAAATTATTCTGGAATGATCCAAGAAAGAGAATTCAGAGGCACAATTAAAATTAATAATTACACATGTAACACAACTAATGCATTATTCTAAAAGGAGCAATGTGGAAAAAACAGACTTAGGGAAGAATGTGTCATTATTCCATGAATCCTTTAGTCAACAGATTTAGTGATAAACATTTTATTAGCTCTTATTTCTGCAACCTGCATTTCTAAAAGGTAAAATAGACTGCTTTCAAGTACTAGCAGCAATTATTCACATTCTGGAGTCTACTATACAAGATACATTCTTTTGCCAAACATACAGAAAGGATTACTGGGAATGAAGAGCAATAAAGGGTTTCAATGATGAAGTATTGTAGAACAAAAACTTATCAAAACGTTAGCTGTAATTAAAGTGCATATTATTATTATTATTAGGTATTATAATAGTAAGGGAAGGGCAACATATTAACTCAACTATCTTTTATTTAGGAATAGGGGTTTCTTGAACTAACCATTAAGAGTTATTGCCCCAGCCCCAGGAGACAGAACAAGAGAAAAACCAGGGTAGATAAATATGCCACATCTAATTAATTTTCACATAACACACACACAGGCACACATACTACTGTGAAACTATAATTTAAGTCTCTGCCAAATAAATGGAATGGAGACTAAATTTTATAGCAATAAAAATAGCCCTGGCCAGTGTAGCTCAGTTGAAAGGCATTGAAAGGCAGCTGGTTCTATTCCTGGTCAGGGCATATGGTCAGGTTGAGGGTTCGATCTGGGGTTGGGATGTGTTAGGGTGGGGAGCAACCAATGGATGTTTCTCTTTCATATAGATGTTTCTCTATCTCCCTCTCCCTTCCTCTCTTTCTAAAATCAATAAAAACATATTTTAAAAATAATTAAAATAATAATAACCTTTAGAAAACTATATAATTATGCAGAATTTTAATCTAGCTTTCCTTTTGAAGGAAAACATACACAAATCTCCCCCCTCCCCCCTTTATTCCTCCCATGTGTTTTCTAAATAAAGAAAGAGCCTTGAAACACTCCAGGGAAGTTTATATTTAAACATCAATGAGAGACAAAGATCAATTCACTGCTTCCTGAAGGCTCCCTACTGGGGATGGAGCCCACAACCTGAGCATGGGCTCCCAAATCAAACTGGGGACTTCTTGGTGCACGGACAAAGTCCAACCAACTAGGCCACACTGGCTGGACCAGAGTTTTTGTTTTTGTTTATAATGAAGAATTCCACCAGGTAAATTAGTTCACTTAGTGTCTGAAGAATTATCATAGTTATTTTACATTACTAAGCCTTTTCCTTTTTTAAGTCAGTTTGAGTTGGATTCCTGGCAGTCACAACAAAACACATCATAGAAATACAAGGTTGTTGTTAAAGAAATGCAAGGTTGTTTCTTTTTTATGCTATTCAATGTATATTTTATTGTTTCCCAATTTGGAGACCATGAAATTGTAAATTAGAAAAACAAGACTACTGTCTGAGAATTTTTATATGGCATCAGCATGCAAAATAAATATAGGCAAACTCTTCTGAACGGACTGTTAGACCAGGCCATGAGGACTTCACTATGACTTGACGGAAGTTTAAACATATGAGAAGAAATAATGTATCATCAACAAAAAACATTTGGATGCCTATGGCTGCATAGAAAAAGGTGCCTCAGAAGCAAATATTGACAGGACTCAGGCAAGTATTCTGAAGAGGAACATTGGCATAAAGCATCAATAGTGCTGTCAGGTGGCAGGTGCCTGTCTCTATTATGAGTATGGTGTGGCCGACTGAATAATATATTAAAAGCATGTAATAAATCCCACTTGCTTTGACTGTTTCTGTGCATAAAGATATAAGAAGTCTTCTATTTATAATCTGGCTACCCAAGAGTTGAGTTGATAAACACACTATTTAACGTAGAAATGTAAAAGAAAAAGTTTCAGGATTCTCAGACTCTTTTAATATTAAAATGCAGAAAACTTGAGTCTGCTCCTGGTAGAAAGCTAATTAGTGAGAGAAATGATTAGCAATATTTTAGAAGAGGAAAAAAAAGGAATTAGTAACTTTCTCATAATATCCAAACCTAACTTTTGTATACTTGTATTATTAGACCCATATGAAATATAAACACTCCCCAAGCTAATAAATGGTCCTCAGCAAATAAGGAATTCATCTAATTCAAATAGTTTCATTGATATAAGTGTTCTATTAAAAGGCCTTAATTATATCTGAATTAAGGCCTTATTATGGAGCCTTAATTATATCTGAACGTTCCATTATAATCCTTGGCAAATGAGCAGACTTTTTAAGTCGGTTGGGAGTTACCTGCAAAGCTTGTCTTCTTTAATTGTTTTTTGGTTAGCTTCTAGAACTACAGAAGTAGGTGGGGGGGGAGAAAGATATAGTAACATCTAGAATAAAAGAGCAATATATATGCCCATAATTGTAGTATGTATAGAATTGGCAACTAATCTTTTTTAGGAATTTGCTTCTGAGGAGGAAACTGTAATAAAATGAGTCTTGAGGAATTGGTTTAGAAATGCAAATCACAAAAATGTAAAGACTGCAGGGCTCTATTGAGATTTTTCTGGGTAGAAAGGCCAATGATCTAATTTCTCCCATCTCCCATCTCCCACATTAATCATCTATCTTCCTCAACAATACTGGTTCTGATATCCCTAACTGCTCCCTAGGTGGGAGGTATAAAAAAGTATTTCTTCCTCTCACCCAATCCTTGTCCAAGGGTTCTTTTGGAGATCTGAAAAGGTTGGGATACAGAGGGAATCCTGGGTCAGTAAAAAGGTATCTTTACACCACAGCAATGAGAAACTGAATTGTTAATCCAGAGCAGATTGAAAAGAAAATTAAAACTGTTTTCTCTACAGCAAGGTCCAAGTAAAAAGTCTGGAAATAAAAATACCTTCAAAATGCCTATGTGCAAGTGCTGAACAGATTAACTTTCTCAACTTTGACAGGACCTTAAGTTCTGGGTCTAAAATATTAAAGGGAGGCAGTCATACAAAACATAGCAAAGATATAATAAGATAAAAGTTAGAGTACATGTCAAGCTCATGTCTTAAAACTCCTATATTCTTGATACTTTCATCATTCAAGGAGAATGATTCATTCTAATACATTTCCAACAGTTTAGATGAAAGAACATATAAGTCTTTGAAGTTACTATTCTGCACAAAGATGAAGCTAAGAGAGTTTCTCCCATGTCATGAGAAGTATTATTATTATAATAGAAAAATATGACAGCTTCTCTACAAAGTAGAGGAAATAAAAAATGTGAATATCTGTAAATAATGTTTTATTTCAACATTTCCACTGGTAATGTCTCCCAAATTTTTAGAGCCCTAATTAATTTACTAATCCATAACCAGTAAAGAATCTTTTTTCAAAAAATGAAATCATCTCAAATGTAAAATACAAATGAAAAATTAAGAGATTGCTTGTTAATGCGGCTTTATTTCGGGGAGTCCAGTTTTCTGTTTCACATTATATTTTTAGGTTTATAATCCATTCTAAAGAGAAGAGAATATTTATTTCTTTTATAATTCTATGTTCTCTTGTAATTTATTACTTTATTCATCAGTTCTGATAAATGCATCTGGCTTCAGGAATCAAGAAGTTTACAAATAAAAAAATTATGTGAAAACTCAGTAGTGCAGTACCTTGGGAAATAGCAGAAACTGGGATTCTTAGCACCCATTTTCAGTAATCTACTGTTACAGATCTATTCTCATCTGTGGAATTTCAATGACAAAAAAAATTAACTTGTTACTTTTTGTGCTTTTTGCGATGTTAAACTAAGAAAAGATGAAATGCCATATGCGAATGCCTTTTGTTCTGAGTCACTTTCACACAACCTTGTGGCACAGGTACAGAAACAGTCAAATAATCCAGGGAAAGCAAGTTAATGAAAAATGTCCTTTGCTATAAATTGCTGATAGTCCTGGGTATTAGATCAATCTCGTTTTCACAGAAGTGTTTATTTAAAAATTGAGGTGAAGGATAAAAGATAAAAAGCATTTTGTTTAGAATCACCATTCTTTTCCTTAGTATTCTCAGTACTGTGTAGTCTGAGAAAAGTCAGAACATTCTGAGGCCCACTCTGCCCCTAGGCACAGGTAGATTCAGGTTCACTCATCTAAAGAAGGCAAACATCAAATAAGGGGCACCAAGGGACTGAAAGAGGTGAACCATAAACAATTATGCATACATGTAATCCATTTTTTTACTCCATGAGCCATGGCTAATAGTAAATGCTAACTAATGCCAGGCATGTGCAAAGCTAGAGTCTTGTCCTCCAGGGCTCAAATATCACTTAAAGAAAGTGATGCTGTGCCATTGAATAATTACTATAATGAGTAAGGGGCTATGTGAACCTACATTTTAGTGGAAAATTCATTTCAAGATATTCAATTATAAAGTATATTAAATTATAAAGTTTTTAATTTTTTTTCGATCTTTTAAAAATCTCTATTGCTATCCTGTCAATGTTATTTTTTGCAGCAAATAAGTTATATGTATACATAAATGTCCACATAAATAGATTGATATAAACACATAAACAGATATTCATTGCACAAAAGTATTAAATATAGCAAAATAATCTGTGAGCATGCCCAGACTTTATATTGCACATTTAAAATAAAAGATCCTATCAGATCAAATAAAAATATTCTAAAGTCTTGGGTGAAAAATTTGGGGTGAATCTCTAAAAGCACAATTGTAGCTTTTATTATAAATTTTACTTTTCCAGCAGTTAGTGTATTAAGGGTTATTCTGTCTGTGAATATGAAAGTTTCCTCTTTTATTATCAGATAAATTTTCAGTTATCTTCAGTCTGCATTGTAAATGCTATTAAATTGTTTTCTCCTTCTTATCGTGACTGGTTATTTGACACTGGCTGTTCCATAGAACAAGTGGAACATAGCTGTTTTTATTTCCCCTCAAGTGGCAGATATTTCATATGATATTATCAGAAAATCTCAAAGGGAGATTACTTTGTACAACAATTATCCTTAACCCCAGTGAAGTGTTTTTAAATATCTGTCTATATTTACTTATTTCACATGTGTACTACCACTCAAGTCTTCTGGTCTATGGTGTTTTGATGATTAAGCTAGTGTTTGGTTTATTTTGTTGTTGTTTTTTATTATTTGATTTTCATTTTATATACCTTTAAATACATTATAAGGATACCCAGGAAAATAAACCTGGATTCAGTACTTTTAATCACTCTAAGAGCTTTAATTAATACATATTTTTACAGTTCAATTTCAAACTTAAAAAAAACCCTGAACCATTTAATCAGCACTGTAATTCCTGAGTATTGTGTTGAAAAGAAATTACCGATGAACAGGACATGTCACATTATTAGATTTTTTAATGTGCTCAATCCTTACTTTTTCAAATGTAATATGCAGCATTTAATTAGCTAAATCATATAAACTGGAAATGTAGAATTTTCATTACCACTTAACGTCTCTGAAAAGATACTGCTTCAGTGATAATGTCTGTGAAAAGTAAAGTTCATCTGTGTCTTTTTTCCCATCGCTTTTCAGAGAGTGGAAGGGAAAGAGGGAGGGACAGAGATGAGAGAGCGAAAGCAAGAGAGAGAGATACAGAGACAGAGAGAGAGACATTGATGTGAGAGAGGCACACTGATTGGTTGCCTCGGGCAGGCACCCCAATGTGGGCTGGGGATCAAGCCTACAACCGAGGTACATGCCCTTGGCCGGGATCCAACCCGGCCCTTCGGTCCACAGGCCTATGCTCTAACCATTGAGCCAAACCAGCTAGGAACATCTATGTCTTTTGATGTTTAAAACTTTCTCCCATTCTTTTTATATTGTTAAGTTTTCACTATTTTTAACAATTAGAATTATAAAACAAAATGGTTTGATTTAAACATTTCTACAAGAAATCAGTCATGAGAATCAAAATTGTTCAGTGTGGCCTTTGTTATTAATTATATAACCATTGATTAGTTAGAGGTGTTTAAATACATTTGTAAAACAGAGGGAGCCTGGTTGTGAGAGGCAGTACTTTAACATAGTTTTGCATTGTAGACCACTGACATATCTATAAGACACTTTCATTAACTGAACTATGAAAATAATTATAATATGTATTTACAAGAGACTGTCTGTACTGTCCAAACCAGGCCCTGTACAGACCAGTGCCTCTTTCTCTCACATTGGGATGGATGCTCTGGAGAGTTCCACTTCTCTTTCTCTTTTTTGTCCATCTGAGTACAGTTTCAGTTCCATTTAAGAAAATACATCTGGTTCCTCAACAGCTACTTTAATCTACTTCTGAACTTTACCTTGCAACTGTGAATGGCTTCTGAATAGGAAAATGTTCATGAGACATAAATGCAAGTCAAATATCACCTTTATCACCTTTTAACTTACTAAAGATTCTATGACCTTTTGAATTAAAAAAAGGGGGGAAATCATATTTCTACTGCAAGAAAAATAACAAAAATGAATTTGACAAATGCTTTTGAATTTGAAAAATGAACTTGACAAATGTTTTACTTTTAGTTCCAGAAGAAACATAATTCAGAACACCTCTAGGACCTTAGTTTGTTAATACAAAACATCTGTTTTATCAACTTAGCCAAAAAATAGTTATTGATTCTCCTGTTAATAAACATAATATGATGAGTTTTGTTTTTCCATAGTTTTATGAAAAATACATGCATAAGTTTAGTATTTTTAGGATTGAGCAGAAGGACTCAAAGTGGAATTAATAATCCCATCGACAAAGGGATTAATTGAGAACCTATTCTTTGATGACTGACAACAGCTTAAATTAAAATGATACAATCCTCTTATAAAATACCAGTAATTTAAAATATCAAAATAAAATATTTTGAAATATATGGATTTTTATATCAATCATCAAAGTAATCTTTAAAAAACCAAACATCCATTTAAAATGCTTAAAAATCATTTGTATTATAAAAATAACTCACATTCTCTATGAAAAGTAAAATTTAAATGAGATTTTCCAGTTACTCTTCATTGTATACCAAGACGATCTGACATATACATAGATCTTAATACTGAGAACTGAAAAATCTATTTTAGATGCCTCCCAACTCTTTCCTTATCCCCTCCCCCCATTATATCCCTGGATGTCAAAATAATTTTCTGGACTGAAATCAGCACATATATAGCAAACTCTAAACTCAAAACATACTTCTTTTCTCCATTTCTCATTAAAATTTTCCTTCAGGCGTCTCATTTCTTCAGGGTGAGAACTGAAGGAAATCTTACTCCCTGATGCCCAGTAAGACTGGAGACGACTTGATATGTTGTTTACTCCCTCCCATGATCAATGGCATTATATCAAAAAGTCATTGTTCACTAAATAATAGAATTATAGTAACTATGATGATTTAACTGAAGCATTAGGGAATCAAGTTGCATCTTTACTGTCTGCATTGGCAGAATATATAATGAATGATTTGTTAAGGAACATGTGTGACTCAAGAACTCAAGGAATGGCTAAGTGAAAATTTTGAATGACTAAAATTGTTCACAGCACTGGCAGAAAAGATAATCACTAAATAATTTTAGTACAAACTCTGCCCTTTAAAAAAGTAACATGGTATTTAAATTTTAAAAATGAATGCCAACCTGGTAATTAAAGAAAAAACAATTCAGTCATTCTAATAAAACATGGTATTATCTCAGTGTTACTTCAAATGGCTATGGTTAATTAAGGGATCAACTAGAAGTTTGGTTTGTTGTTAAGCATAAATATGTATAAATATAACATCAATGTTTAAATAATTTTTCACTATTTGCAAGCTCCAGCCTTATTAGTTCACTCAAAATATATAAAATGGTGAATATATTCATTTTTATTTATATACATTTGGAGTTTTTGTTTTGTTTTGTTTTGTCTTGTTTTAGAATGTAAACTCCTGTCATTCGAAACTTGGATTTTACCGTTTAAATTTGTAAGGTGCTTCATGCTAATCATGTGTTCATGTAATATCACTGGATAAATACTCTTGATGATTAAAAAGAGATTTTCAGGTAGATATAATTTCAAAATTTAAAACCCCAAAATTCACATTGGAAGAACAAAATTAAATTATTTATATTTTATATACCTATGATTTTTGTTTTGTCTATTTTTTTGTCATAGTTTTTTCTTTCAACTTTGTCTGCATTTTACTTTACCACTTATGAAAGATTTCCCTCTGTGGCACAAAACCTATTTGTAAAACACACTAAAAAATCTGTGCAAATGGATTAACAGTGAGCACAACTCAGAATATAAAAATGAAGAAGATAAAAATGGTAAAGAAAGGGAAATAGAAAAAGGAAACTCAAAATAATTTGTATATATTTTTTAGAAACGACTATAAAGCTTTAGGCTAGTAAATTATTTCTAGGGAAGAATGTCATTTTTAAAGGGGAAAGAACTATTGATTTATATTAAAGTTTCCAGAAGACATTTATTCATGTACTTATATTTCTTGGTTTTCTATTGATATGTTAAGAATTAATCATAATTATTGTCAACATTCCAAAAGTCAAAGCCACTGCCAACACTTCAAAATCAAAAACAAATAGACAAAAGAGTCAAAATCTTTGTCTTTGATACTTTAACTACTCTTTTAATCTGCAGCAAACTGTAGTCTGCTTCCAAAATTAATACAAGATGTAGTTTACAATGAAATCAATACTCATTAAAAATTTAACAATTAGAAAATACTTTACTATAGTAAAGTATGTTATAAATTCATACATATTAAGACCCTACTAAAGAGATTTGTAGCTAATTACTTGGTTTCCTACTCTTTTACATTCCAAAATGTCTAATTCAAATCTTAAAGTTAAATATTTGTAAAATAATATTGGCAAGCTTTCTATTCACAGATTTTCCTTCTCTGTCCTCAGTTACATTAGGCCTTTGGGGTATGCAAAATGCTTTAACAATAATTTACTTACTATGTTTTATAACATCATATGCAAGAGCTTAGCAAGTAAACTCATTATGTTTACTTTTTATATTAGATGAAGTCATGAAAATAGAAGGTGATTTTTCACAAATCATATCTCAAGTTGAAAGCCAACATAAAATTATAGAATATTTTATCACAAGACCCGATTGATGATTTTCCATCTTTTTAAAAATTGAGTCATCTATCATTTAAACAAGATACTGTAGTTTCAAAGTATAATTTTTATCCTTTATAAACTTTTATAAAGTTTTATCCTTTATAAACTTTTTCATAATATGATTGTAATCATTATAAATGCATAAAATAACTCTAGACTTTTGGCAAAATGTTGGGCCTTTGTTTTTTCTCCTCTCACTCTCCAAGAGACAAGGTTCTCTTTAAGTTTTTAACTATCTCCACTTCAGTTAGAGTAGTAAGAGCTTCATTTGGTTATATCAGATTCCCTGCTCACCTTTGATTGCATGGACAGCTATAATGACTGTAACGAAGAATGACATAATATAGTTCACCTTCCTGAATTCTCTCTTCCCCATTCTGGGAAAAGATACAATTCAGAACAAGAACAGTAATTATACATATATATGCATTGATGATAAGGTGCCCAAGGCAATTATTTGAACACTACCCTATATATCATATGCTAGGTGTTCTTTCCCCTTTGTGTTCTTCTAAAATAATCCCATTCATGACCACATCTAGATCAGTCGCATTATCTGCTTACGCCTTTCCTGCTGCCGCACTTCTAAATAACAGTCTTGTGCTGGAGTATACCCTGAAGCTGAAAGCTTACATCCTACAGCCACCGCTTGGCCCTTCAATGACCAACCTGCCTACTCCTTGTAACTTCTTAACTCACTTGCTGTACCAGCAGCTGCCAGCTTGTCTGTTTCACTTCGGGCTCTCCACACATCATCTGTCCTGACTCTTGTGTCCCTTCAAAACACTCTCCTTGCTTTCAGACTCGCCCTCCTTGATGAAATTATTGCATGTCCTCACCAGTCATCAAATCATCAAGGTTGCTTCCAGCCTCCTCCATACAATGAATCTGCTCTTCAAGATGATGAAATCCAGCATTCATCATTCTCCTTGACTTTTACTGCACTTCCAAATTTACAGACACCTGAATTCCTGACACCTCCACTTACTCTCTGTGATCATGTGACCTCCCACGTGTCTCTATTTTTAATCTCCTGAATAAGAAAGGGCTCTGTTAGCACTTTCCTTATCATTCTCTGTATTTGTTACCTCACATAATTCATTCCTCCTAAGGCTTCTTAGTCCATGGAACCTAGATATCCAGCCAAGGCTCTGTCTTGAGTTATGTCATTTCTTGCTGGTATCTAACACTGCCCCTAAAGTTCACCCAAATCTTCAAATTTAAATACAGTTCAACTGGTCATATTCTCTTTTACTCCTATACATATTCTGTAGCAAGACAACCTTAGAGAGCTAGAAGATGATGAATTTGTCAGCATGTTTTAGTTTTGTTCTCGTTTATATTCAAAATTCAGCCATTCATTTGGATTCTCTTCTTTCTCCCCAGAGTAATTAGTTTGTTGAAGACTATAAAATTTTGTGTGGGACAATATTAACTATCTTAACTTTCTTCTTCCCAAACTTAATCCCCATATTGTTATGTCAAATCTCTCTTCTCTACTAGATAGCAGTATCTTGAATAACATCTCAGATGAACTCCACTTTAGAATTGCAAAATAAATTTTCATTTAAGGAGGCCCCTCTCCACCACCACCCTACCACCACCAGGCAGGTTTGGAGATCAAGAGATCTGCAGCAGTCTGCTTGTTCTGTGCTCTCCCACTCCAGCACCTGAAAGAATTAAAAAGGGGTCTACATGATCTGGTCCTCAGCTGCCTACTGTCCTCCTCCGTTCTCCAGGAATAACTGCCCTGATAATACTGGAGGGGTCCTGGGAAAGAAAGAAAAATATTTCTGTAATTCAGTTTACATCATCTATCCACTGGTTTCATGGCTACTTTGGCCAGCTTCTCAGGGTGCAGATGCTCTTTTGAGGAGGAAATCCAGTTGCTGGCCCTGGAGAAATACATGTGCATTCTTCAGAAGGCCCTCATCAAGGCCAACCATTCCCAGCTCCATGACATGAAAGTTAGTCCAGTTATTTTCCTTAGCTCTTGCTCCCTGTTCATGCACCCAATAGTCTCTTGTTTACAGGATTTCACTACATATCTCTTCTCAGGTTTCCTAAGTATAGTCTGCAGGGTATGAGGTTTGCTGGTTTAAGCAGGATGAATACTACTATATATTTTTTTAATTTATCTTTATTGTTGAAAGTATTACAGCTGTCCCCTTTATTTTCCCATTGACCCTTTCTACCACACAACGCCCCCCCACCCCCCACCCCGCCTCAGGCCTTCAACACATTATTGTTTAATAGGCATAGTATGATCAGTAGTTCTCCAAATCTTTAATCGGCAATCTGTTGTTGCATCACCCTCTAACAACTGCGTCTCAGAATTCCTCTATCTTTGCTTTGTTTCAATCTTTGTGGCCTATTTTGGACATTTTGTACCCAGAAATCCTGTTCCATTATTTAACTTTCCTTGTTATAAAATCCAATTGTTTTCTATTGTCTCTTTAATAGAGTTCATATTTTTTAAACATATTCAGTTTAATCATTAGTCATGTAAAATCATGACTAATAAAATCATGTAATATATGAAATTCATGAGATCATCTAACCATAGGATATTCCTCATATATTTTGAAACTTCTACACTTTTTGTAATTTCTAAACTAATTTCAGTTTCAAATGATTGTTTTCTTGTATTATCCAAGGGTGTATTTACCTTTAATAATAATCTATTTATTTTCATTTATAGGTCCTATATCTTTTAAGAGATTATAAATTTCTCAAAAAAAAAGGGGGAATGTTTTTTAATGCTTTAGAATAGCATCAAGCATGAGACTTGAGGAATGATTTTCAAAAAGTGAAAGTTTTAGCAGATATTACATATTCATGAAGAAATCATTGAGCATGGACAGTGCACTTCAAACTAAACTCAGATGATAAACTACATTCCTTTTTTATTATAGGATTTGTTGTACTCAATATGACATGAGTATTTGGTTGAAGGATGAAAATATTCATTTCATTCAATAATTACTGCTATGGTGACACTATATTCCATAACCTTAATTTAGCCTGATAAGGTTATAGAAATACCTGATACATTCAGAGTACTAGACCAAGAATTAAATGGTCCTTCTGGTCTTCTTAAGCCTCCATGATACAAGAGCAAGCATTTCCTTATCAAATAATGAAAATATAAGAAGGAATTGGGATGTGGAAGAAAATAGCTTTTGTAAAGAGAGATAAGAGAAATTCTTGAAGCAATTCTATGGAAAATAAATTAATTCAGAATAACTATCTAAATTAAGATGATGCAATAAATTAAACAAAGTGTAATTGTTCATATTTTCACAATAGGTTCTTTCTGAGTTTCTGAATAAAATGATGTCTAAATATTAGCAGATGTTATTTAAATAACAGAGTTCTCAAATTTAAATTTCTCACATTTAGTTTTTCCTCTTTTATTCTGTGTGTACGCCATACATAAATATGTGATTTAACTACATGAATAGAGAGTGATGCGCTAATTTCTAACTGGTGAATTTCAGAGAAAAATGTGTCAGAGCAACGTTTTCTCAAAATGGAATTTGTAATAAAAATTTTGCTATCTATTTTCATATCCACAGTACTAGACTATGATACATCAAATAAGGATTTTCCTGCTGCTAGGAAAATGGCAAGAGCCCTGACATCTCCACTTTTATTAGTTTTCTAATTTTATTTCCAGACCCATAGCTTCTTTGATAGAAAGCAGGGTTTCTGGTTCACTGATACAGGAGAAACTCTGTAAACACACAGAGCCATAATGTAACCAAAAGCTGAAAAAATTTTGAGTGAGGACAGGAACATTTTTTAAAAAATGCTTCGGGTCCTCAGAAAAAACTGACTTTGGAAGTTTTTACCTAATGCTGTGGAGTAATATGAAGAGTAACTTTTCATTGACAATTACATTTGAATTCAGCTTCAGAACATGTGTAAACTGAAAAATGTTTTATTTCTTAAATGACTGAAAAACTGTGTTCATCATGAAATGGAAATATACTTCTTACAAATATTCAAATGCCAGTAAGAGGAAAAAGAACAATTTCCCTTTGTAAAAATATCAAAAATTAAAACAATATAAATTCCTTAAATATATTCACTATATTTATACTGTTCGACTACCAAAAAAAAAAAAAAAAAAAGTATATTGAGACTCAATTGTTTGCCTTCTTTTACCAAGATGGGGTTCCTTAACATAAAACAGCTATTCAGGTACAAGTTATTATCAATACCTATGTCAGTTATTTTTATACACACACACATATGCACAGCTGACATTAAGTTCAACCCCGTACTATTTTGACTGTCCTGCAAAACACATTCTGAAAAAATAAATTTACTTCATGGTTAAGTACATGGTGCCAATTGGTTAGTTGTAATATTTTAAGTTCAAACATATTTTTATTTGAAGGCCATTAAAAGTATTATGCGAAATGTAGAAATATATCAATAAAATGAGATCATACTAAAAAAACAAAAACCCACAAAGCAACTCCATAACCGAATTCTAAATGGCTAGAAACAGCATGAGTGCCATTCTTTCCTTTTTTGAATCTTTGCTCTCTGCCATCATTCCAGTTGCTCTAATAAATTACTTTTATCAGTGAAGAGAAAAAAAAATCCTACACCCATTTAATCACTTTCTCCTTTAAGAGCTTTATTCATTTTGAAACTTCCTTTTCTTCATTTTTTTCCATAGATGTATTGTAATATAATTTACATACAATACTTACTCATTTAAGTGAACAGTTTTGGTAACTGTACATATAATCATATAACTACCATCAAAATTAAGATACTGAACATTTCTAGCACCACCCCCAAAAAAACTCCCTTGTGTATTTAGCACTCAAGTCACTCTCCAAGTTCCCAGCTCCAAACAACCATTGATTTGATTTCTGTATCTATAATTTACCTTTTCTAGAAAGCCATGTGAGTGGAATCACAGAGTGTGTAATCCTTCTTGCTTCTTGACCTAGGATAATGCTTTTGAGATATCTACAAGTTGTCAATGTACCAAACTTTGTTCCTTTTATTGCAGACTAGTATTCAATAATATAATAAAAACTTGTCATTCAATAGTTGATGGATATTTGTGTCTCTAGTTGTTAGTTACTATAAATAATGGTCCTAGAAACATTCACATATCTTTCTGTAGATACATATTTTCATTTATCTTGGTTGAATACCTGGAGTGGGATTGTTGGCTCACATGGCAAATGCATGCTTAAGTACTAAACAGTTTTTCAGGGTGGCTGTATCATTTTGCATTTGTGTCAGCAACATGAGGACACCATTTTCTCCACGTCGTCACCAGTACTTTGTATGGTCTTTGTATTTCAGCAATTCTAGTGGATATGTCACTGCGACTTAAAATGCATTTCTCTGATGAATAGTGATGATGGGCAGCTTTTCAGGTGTTTATTTGCCTTTCTATATATTTTTTGAAGTGTCTATTCAAAACTTTCTCATTTCTTAATTGGGTTGTTTGTCTTCTTATTGTTGAGCTGTAAGTCTTATTTATGTATTTGGAAAAAAGTCTTTTGTCAGATATACTTTTAAAAATATTTTTTCCTAGTCCGTGACTTGCTTTTTAATTTCTTAAACTGTGAATTATCAAAGAACAATAGTTTTTAACTGTGGTGAAATCCTTTGAATTATTGCTCGTATGTTTTATGTCCATGTTTTGCTCAAAGAAATCTTGCCTAACATGATGTCACAAAGATTTTCCAGTTGTGTTCTTAAAATTTTATACTTATAAGTTTTTATTCTACGATCTATTTCAAGTTAATTTTTGTGTAGGAATAAGATAAAGGTATGATTCCTTATTTCCTATATGGCTATCAGTTTTCTAATCACCATTTGTTGGAAAACTATCTACAACGGTCTGAATTAACTTGGCACCTTTGATGAAAGTTAATCAATCATATAAGTCTTTTAAACATTTTTATATTGCTCTCTTGCTTTCAATTTCTTTCCTTTATTCATACTTTCATTCTCTTTATCTAGTCACATGGTCTCTCTGGAATATCTATCCTACTCCCTTGTCTTGTATCATTGGCTATTAATTTATGTACCTGACTTTATTGTTGAAATGTCCAAGAAAAAAAATCAGTCTTTTACAGATTCACCCTAAATAAGGTCCTGAATCCCTCAGAACTTTTCCACCTTGTAGTCTGACAATGTGCCCCCTTGCATTCACCTGAATAAGGTTTTATTAAATTGTTTAATCCAATGCATGCGCTTTAATTTATTTTGGGGTAATCCAATACCAACTTTGTCCCTTGGATCAATGAGCTTTGGTTTTTTCATATTTAAAAGAGGGATTTTGGTGCAAGGATCTCTACAGTTACTTCTTCATTTTAGTGTCAAACTGTACCATCAATGTGAATAAATAATTTTCTTTGCTATTCAAAATTAGCCCTGTATGATTACTGAAAGAGATGCCCTTCAATGGCTCTACATAATCTAAAAATTGTTATTTCTAATGCTAGAAATGTGCACCAGCTACCTCTCTCCCCTCGTTTACACAAGGGGAATGAACACCTTGACTAAGACCCCTGTCTAGCTCTACAGGGCTGTTTATCAATTTCTCTAGAGTGACACTAAATCAAGAGGCAGCACGTGGGAATGTAAATCACAGTCTAATTTAGTTGTCACTTTGTTGTGACACTTAGTTAAAAATGCTTTTTAATTGTGACTATAAATTATACATGAACAATTCTTAGTGACAGTCTTAATATACATCAGATTGTTTTACCCAAGGGGGAATAGCTAGCGAGCATCGTCAACATTAAGCAAGTGTATGTCTGAAACTTTTAAAATAGCGATTTGGGAAAAGATAATGATAGTGATGTGTCTTGGTTTAGTTTCAACCCAAAACTCTTTGGGTAGAAAGAAGCGAGAGGAAGAGGGAAAGGAGAGAGAAATGGAGGGAAGAAAGAAAAGGGAGGGGAGGAGAGAGGGGAGGAGACAGGGAACGTGAGAGACAGATAAAGGTAGTAGACAGTGACCCCCTCAGCAGAAGTTCCTGTCCTTTATGGATGTGGGTACATTCTGAAGCAGCAGGCATGTTCCCCATATTTCAGTTAGTTCTCAGATGGCCTAAAGGTTTTCCAAATAACCCACAGGCAAAAGACTCCTCAACCACATTCCTAGGTAAGGCTCTGAAATTCAGAGATGATTAAGGTATAAACGGGTGAAAGTGATGAAAAAAGAGTATTCCATCATATTTAGTCGTAATAGTTAAGCAAATAAAGGCTGAATCACTGGCTAGTTCAAAAAGCGAAAACACAACATTGCCTATAAAATCGAAGATTATGAGAAAAAAGTAGGGATGACACATGAATGGATAAGAAAGATGAGAAATCACAAGCTAGGCTGGATCTTCAGGCAAGGAGTAGTGTAACTGAGGTGGCGATGGCAATGGCACTGGCCCTGGCACTGGCGCTGGCACTGGCGCGGGCAGAAAGCACGAGCGGCCCACACGACAGGCACATGCTGACTGTGGGCCAGGCGCTCCCAACACAGCGCCTGCCGCGTCAGTAAAGCACTTTTTGCTGACAGTTGACAACACAGGATAAAATAAACAGGCCTCAAGTAGAGGAAATACTTTTGTTCAATGTTAGGTTCTTATGACAAAAGATATTACATTCATAAGTAACAATAACACTTAATAGTAAACGTACAAATTAGAAGTAACTACGAAAGCCAAAGAACAATGGTCATAAAAGAACTGGAAGGTGTACTTTAACTTTTGTTTTAACATTGGCATGAGGTTATCATATGGAGATTTTCCCCATGGCTATTTTCATTCATCAGTCATTATCTCTCATCTTCTTAGAAGAGAGGAGGCAGGTAACTTTATTCCTATTAAAACAGACAGAAAAATGGAAATACAAAGCATACATGTCATTTGCCTGAAGCATTAGGAACTAAACTGTATAAAAATCAGTGTTAATGTTGGTAGTGTTAATAATATTACAAATGTCATTTTTTAGAATTAGAAAAATGAATAAAGAAAATATGATTTTTATTTTCTACTAGAGCTGGCATAATTAAGGGGAGAGAATTAAAACAATTAAATGTATGGTTTTTGAACACCATATAACTTCACAGGTCTGGAAAATTATGATATTATATAGAGATAAAGTCTGGACAATTACATCCAGGCCCTTCATAGTGATTGCCTCTAAATAGGGACACAGAGTTGGAGCTATACAAGAGGAAGATGAATGCAGAGGTTTTAACTTCAGCTTTAGAATAGTTCTGCTTTTCTGTAATTTTAAAAATAATCATATATTACTTTTTAAATTAATTTTGAATGAATCAAAGTCTTCCTCCTGGACTTTCCACTGGCATGCACAGTTGGGAGCTATATGCTAGCTGTCAAAACACTGGAAAGCACTTATTACATGTATTCTTCTACATTGCCAAGAGTGGTAGAATATTTGCAAAACATGCTGCATGTGAGCAACAGAAAATGACTTGACTTGTTGTACATCACACCTGTTCACTGCAACTGCTCTGCTACAAACTTTCATGATGACAAACTATTCAAAATCATAACTGGCAACACAAGAGGGATTTCCCCCCATCTTGTTAATATGTAAACACTGCACTGATACCAGAAGCAAGTTTATCTTTTTCTTTCTTCATTGTGATTCATTTACATTTTTCTCACCACTTTAGACACTACTCAGCAAAAACAAAATCATTATAATAAGGCAATATCAGAACAATGTGATTCTTCAGTGTGATGGGAATCCAGAAATAGTAATTTAGTCATCTATTCTTCCAAAATCCAAATTTTATTCAGTGGGATGATTCTGTTGTAGATTCAGTCTAGATTGATTTGATATATATCATTATCTGCATGAAAGTCCATAACCTCCCAGGTTCTTCGCTACTCTTTTGAATTTGTATAATTACCATAAATATGCAATTTCCTGGAAAATAATGACATAAATACCAAGGTAGAAAATTGATTTTTCTATAGCTCTGTCAATAAAAGACTGAAGCCATGCTTACTACAACATGTCTTTCAGGCCAGATAACTTTTATTTACTTCATGATCTCAAATATGTTCCTGACCTCAAACTATTTTACGGAACAGAGAAATTTTCATTAATTTCTTAGCTGTAAAAAATTCATGCCTCCTATGATGTAAATGAAAGTCCGTGCTTTTTTCCCCACCATGTTTCTTAGGTTGCTTTTTAATTGAGTAGCCTGACATCTATTAAAATTTAACACCTGCTAAATTCTAAAGACCCAATTAAGTTTGGACCTCCTTTTTTTTTTTTTTTAATCACATGAAGCACTAAAGCTTTGAAGTATGGATCAAGTAGAAATTTATTTGTTTTATACTTCAGGCTGCAAAACTTATTTCTTGGCAAATAACTGCATGATAAATCACAGAATTTGTCTGGTCTAAAGAATAAAGAAAGCTCTGGCATATTTTAGCTCAAATAAACTCCTGGCCAAAGGAATAAAAAATATTTGTGGAAATTTTTATATATTGTATTGATTTCTTTGGTAGATACTCAGTTTGTATCGACAATATTATGGTAATGCATTAGTAATTTGAGTATCTTAAATTTTGGAAGTATATTACATTTATAGCATAGGATGATAAGAGAGCAGTAAAGGTAGGCTACTTGGTAAATTGTATTTATGCAGCTTTGGGGGTTTAGAAGGACTAGAGCAGTTGTTTTGGTGAAGAGACACAATTTCAATAAATGAGATGAAACAGTTAATTCATAATAACAATTGTTAGGAAATACCAATGGTTAAAAGAAGTGAGGCTACAGTAATAGAATTGTGTGAAACCTCCTAGGAGAAACCTAGGAGAATGCAAATGCATCAATATCACTGACAGTCATCCACAGCTCCTGCTCCAATAATTCATCTGTCCCCAACTTTTAATATCCTTCCCCACTAAATTATCAAACTCTGACTTTCATCCCAAGCTTTCCATGGGAGCCTCTGCAACACAGAATCCAATAACCTCATGCTCTCCAAAAAGAGTTCTCCCTTTTCAATCTGAACATCTCTCCTCTGCTGAGAAGAGATTTCTAATCCACTTGTCAGATCGTGTGTCTTCACCACCCAATACTTATGATTCCCATTGCCTATAGCATCAACTTAAATTTTTTGCCCTTTATGATCTATTTTTTTTCTTTAATCCTCACCTGAGGATATATGTTTATTGATTTGTTTAAAGAGAGAGAGAGAGACATCAATGTGAGAGAGAAACATCAAAACATCTGTGTGAGATAGAAACATTGACCAGTTGCCTCCTGTGCAAGCCTTGACCGGGATCAAGCCCACAACCTAGATATGCGCCCTGACCAAAATTGAACTGTAACATTTCAGTGAAAGGGACGCCTATCCAACCTACTGAGCCAGTCTTGTCCTTCATGATCTTATGCCAACCTACTTGTCCAGTTCCAGCTCCACCAATCCTCACCTTGAATTTTACGTTTCAACCATGCTAAACTACTCCCTCCACACACCATATTCACACACCTCCATGGCTTTTTCATTTGCCTGAATTGTTATAATGTCTCCACCACCCCACACTCCATCTGCTTCATTTTACTGAAAAGTCCACTTGACAAAATTTTACTCGTCTCTCAATTTTCAAACAAATGACATTTATATGTCTCTTACAAAACCACCCCAACAATGCTTGATAAGCCAGGTTTAGGTCTTTCTTCTTCTGGGTTCTGATTTCATTTTGTGTATACCTGTTTTCTGCTGATTGTTTTCCTGTTACTTTCACCACTAAATTATAAAGTTCATTGAAAGGAGAGACAGCCCTTCATCTGAGTATTCTTAGGTTCTAAAACTATGCCTAAAATACAGCGGATGCTAGGTGACTTTTTCCTATGTGCTTGCTTTAACAGAACCTGGATATTCTTCAAGGAAATCACATCTCTATCACTTTCCTGTCACCTACAATGCATAAGGAAGGATCATGGCATGAATTCTCCTAGATTTCTCCTAGAACATTCCACACAATTCTATTACTGTAGCCTCTCTTCTTTTAGCCATTGGTATTTTCTAACAATCTTTGTGATGGACTAATTTATTTCATCACATTTAGGAACAGTTTGGGTCTCTTCGCCAAAACAACTACTGCTCTAGTCCTTGTAGACCCCAAAAGCTACACAGAAATGATCTTCCAAGTAGCCTAGCCCTACAGTGCCCATATCACACCATGTTATATATTTACTGCCAAAGGATAAAGATATACAAATTATCTATGCATAACCATAAGAACTAGAAAACCCTTTTTAGTTTATAAACTTAAATGCACTGATTTTTATATAATTAATACAGGTTTGAGAAATATCATACATTTTCCAATTCTTTATGTGTAGTTATTTTTACATGATGCCAGATTGAAATGGTAAATTCACTAGTTTGTCATTTTATAGCAAACTTGACTACATTAACTGATTAGTTTGATGTAACAGTAACTCAGATAAAAATGTATAATTTATGATGTCCAGAAATTTTTAGGAAATGTATTTGTTTGAATTTGTCTTTTATTAAAGGCCTTTGTTCACTATAAATTTAAATTATTCAGTCTATTATTTGCTTTTATTTTTTTAAGTTTCTTACTTTCTACCTGAAATAAATAAAGCAGCCTGGCTAGTGAGTGAGCAACAAGAAATAGTAGGCACATCACTGAGCTGGAAAAAGGTATGCTCCCTCAAACACATTAAAAGGTATTTTTTTTTTTTAATTTTAAAGTACCTGACAGCTTAATTGAAATACATCTAGGGTTGAACTCAAGTGTTTGTATGGACAAGCTGCATTCTAAGACTGATTCCAAAATGAAAGCTTTTGTAAATGGCAAAAGGCATTACCAATTTACTCTTAGGATGGTTGCCATAGCCCATTCCTTAAGCTCCTTCTACAACTAACAGTCTACCTGAAACAATTTTATTTCCCATCTGCATATTAGTCCTATTTTGAATATTAGTCCTAGTTTTATTAAAAGTGAAGCCACACTAAGTGTACGGTAAATAATAATCACAATGGTAGGACACAAGGATATGGTAAGGAGAGAAACCATCTTCAAAATTTCATATTCATAGAATTTGAATATGTGGAAATAACATTAAATTTATTTATTGAAGCTTAGCAAAAGAAACCAAGGAAAAAGGTGTTTCACATATTTCCAGTAAGAGAGACAAAGTCAAAGGGGGGAATAACTCAACAGATGGTATCAGAGAGTAAAGGAAAACAAAGGAGATTAGGGAAAGTAATTCTCAAAAGTCAGATTTATATTGTTAGGGATTTGTTTTCTAGAGAAAGAAAACAATTACATAAAGCATTTGCATTTATTAGTTTTTGTTCCACATAAGGACCTAGTGGGTGTGATTATATATAATACAAAACAAACAAATATTTTCCCTAATTTCAGTTCCTTCATAGCTACTCACTTCTCAGATGGAACCAAGAAGGTTTTTGCCTCACAAAAGTAGAAATTGGGAAAAAAGAGACCACGGATAAATTTGGCAACATTATGCTGACTTTCTTGACCTCTTTAGCAAGAGAGAAGCCTGGAAGAAAAAGCAATGTTCATAGAGAAAGAGTATTTTCTAAATTCCTTAAGCATCCATTTAATATATGTACAGCTCAACATACTTGCTCATAGAGCATTATCCACAGGGTTTGGACCTTCCTCCTAGATATGGAGACAGTTCACCCTGGATGGGTGTCTGAAGGAAGAAAAAGATGACGTGAAGGAAAAAGAGACAGAATCTAACTCCCCACCAAACACTTCACAATGTTTGTGTGTGTGTGTGTGTGTGTGGCCTATACTTTTATTTTATTTTATTTTTTATTTTATTTTATTTTATTTTCATGCTTAACATATTTATTTAGACTATACATGTTATCCACCTTGATTTCTCTGTTATCACAAAAACAGACGATTTCCCTTTTTATTTATAGCACAAAAGAAGGACTCATACTAAAATTAGGACAAGATAGAGAACTTTCCCATTAAAAAGAAATTTCCATACATGAGCCTGAGTGGAAGAAACTGGTTTTAAAGCAAGACTACTACTTCAATACTGAAGGAAGCAAATAAATGAATAAGTGCATTTTTATGCATATATATTAATATTTATATATGCACATAGGTGCACATATACATATGCATATAAATTTTTATTAGTATTAGTCACTCATAATTTTGTTTTAGTCTGGAAACGCATATAAACATATATAAGTAAAATCATAAATGAAATAAAAATATAGTAGAATCATGTAAACAATCTAATTGTGAATCTAAATAGTAATGTTTTATCTTGAAATCTTAATAAACACTCAATAACCCACAGCCATTCAGACTTACTCTATCTTGTTTTTAACAACAGACACAAAATAATAATAAAATTCATTATTACCAGATATTTTACTAGAAATTTTCAGTACATTACCTATTTCTGAAAACAACTCATTGATGTAGGTGTTATTATCTCCTTTTAATTTAATTTATTTTATTTTGTTTATTCATTAGCCTGCGCTAATGAGCTGGGCCCAGGCCTGTTTCTTGTCCCTCCCCACAGGGAGAGGCTTCTTTTTCCTATCTTTCCCCCACCTTTGTAAGTCTTCACTTGTGCACCGGGGGCAATTAACAAAGTTTGCTGCCTCTGTTCTAGTACCTTTTGGTCTATACTTTTAATCTGCATTTAGAATCCCTATATTTCATTTTTATTGTTAATTCCTCCACCTGATTTTGAAAATTTGTCATCATCCGGTACTAGCAAACCCTCATGTTGCTGTTTTCACACAAAAACATGTTCACTCTCGTGTCTTTGATTTCATTCATCTTTCTAAATTGTTCTTTCTTCGTATCACCACCTACTCTAATTAAACAGTCTTTAGTGTACAACTTTCAGTTTAGTATTTTAACTGATTTTGCTCTGGTCAATACAATCCCCATTGATCTCTCTTTCTTCTGAATTAATAGGGTTTTGTGTGAAAACTACAAAAGTTCTTAAGGACGAACTGCCTTGTGTTATTTGTAATAGATGTTTATTAAGTATCTGTCTAAATCAATTGTAAACTCTTCAAATACAGAAGTTATAGCTTATACCTTTGTGTTATTAATACAACTAACCTAAGGAAATGTATTCAATCAGCAAAATTTTATGGGTATAATTCATTAAATTCCTTAAAGTAAGGGATTTTTATTACTATGAAAATGACAATAGATATCCCTCATCAATATAAAAACACTGTATTCCTTTTTTAAAAACATTCTGAGATTGTTCAAAACACATAATTTCTCATTTTAAATTATCTGTATAAAAACTCCAGAATAGGAAACAATATTCCTTCCACTTATAATTATCATCTAGGTCAACTGTTTAGAGACAAAGTTAATGGAATTAATTTATTGAATTCTGTCTCCTTATGGGCTAATTCATTTATAGAGAACTGTACCACAGCGAAGACTGTTGGCCTGCAGGGTCTAAGGCATCAGTCAGGAGGGAAACTTAAAGAATGTAGATTGTTAACAACTATGAAGTATTTAAAAGTTCTTCCATGATTTGTTTATACATACACAAAACTATTTTGGCTTATTCATATTGTTTACTTTACATTAAAAAAAAACTGAGAACAAGAGCCTTAATTTTCAGCTTAGTACAGGGCACATTTGACAACCTGGTCTATATGGACTTAAAATTACATTGTAAAAATGCTGTTAAATTGGACAAATGCACTTTGAACTATTGTGAGTTTTTCATTTTTAGGTAACAAATAGCTATTATTTTCTCCTTAGGAGGAAAAGAAGCTCTCTACTTTTTATGAGTTATTTCTTATGCTAACCCTGCATTGGTCTTTATCTGGGTTCTGTAAATAACCTGTTCTGTGGGGACTGACCTTTCATTTCTGCGCTGCCCTTTCCAACTCTACTTTCATCTGAATCTCGTCCCGCTTCATTCTTGTCATCTTCCTTGTCTTGTTATTTTGTGCCTGCTTCAGCATAATTCTGAATTTGAACACACAATGTTCTCGCTGTTCCAATTAATCTACTCACCTACCCTTTAGGTGACCTATTCTCAGGTTTTGTGTGTTAATTAACACCCCTTCCTCCCAAATGTTTCTTAACATGTAATGTTACAGTGGGAACAGTATCAGGGGTAACAAATATATGATTAATAAGGTGTAGAGGCGGGTGTGTGATAATCTTTCCCAGGCTTCAGGCTTCAGCCACCTCAGGCATGACAGTTTCAGGGACCAACAACAAACAAAACTCTATGATCTAGGTCACATTACTGGCAATCCTCCAAGATCTACTTAGGGAAGGCATCTGGTTATCTATACAAAGTAACCTTGTTTTAGTACAGTAATAAACAGGGTATAATGAAGAGGGAAGAGAGCATGTTGAACAGTAGAGTTTCAGAGTCAGAAACACACAATCCAATGATCTGAGGTTATCAAGGGAAATGTTAACGAAAAGAACCATTTAGATCTGGTCTAAACAGAGCAGCTAAGCCATTCTAGTTTATGATTTTTGACCTAAATATACAGCATCCACAATTTGAGGGTGGCTTAGGAAGGTGTTACTGACTCCTTTCTACAACAGCAAGTTCCTAACAAATGGACCACTGTATGGATCAAGCTCAATAGTCTGTGTTAATTATCACGATGAGATAAATAAATAAAGTTACCTTCATATTTCTTCAGGATGAAATAACACTTGCCTTGAAAAAAGCAGCTGACAAAATATTTATCTGAAAATAATATGCTTTTCTATGCTAAGTTGAGATTTCAGGTAAAATTTATAACTGTCTCCTGAGCTGCCAAAGCTTGCATTCTTAGGTTCCATTATGCATTGTTATTAATAGAAATAACATTAAAGGTTATTAATGGGTATCTTGCAATATTATAATATATATTTGAATGAGTAATTTTATGTTGCTGTTATCAAAAAGTCAGGACTATTTACGACAAAGGTTTTTAGGCTCAAAAAACTCCAAATTCTGAAATTAGATAATAGAAGGTAGAAAGGGGCAACGGAACTTGTAAAGAGACGGGGTAGAAACTGCAGACTGCTTTTGAAGTTCCATAAGTGTTAACATCTTTGGATAAATTAAAATAAATAACAATACTGTTAAAATAGAAGTAGGTCAATACAATAAATCCTTGGCATACAATGTTTTAAGGTGACCATCGATCCCAGTTTACTCAAGACCCTCCGGGTTTATGTCTGTTGCCCTACCTAATCATAAATTGTATCTACTTTAACTCTCAAAGGTGTCCTTGTTTTGAATGATGAATTATATGGTTACTTACCCATGCATAACATAGCTTGAAATCATAGCATAGTAGCAAAGACACATGTGACTGGTATTACATATATTTAGCCTATATTACAATAGTTAGTCCTATTACAAACAGCAGCCACAAATTATAAATAGTCCTACTGTATGTCCCCGCTTCACATATAAAGTATATATATGTTATGGGTATCATAAGAATGCAAAAAGAGAGAGGCCTTTCATTTGGAAACTAAGACAGATGTCTCATTTTGCTTGTTTATCTTGCCTTACAATGTCTAGTTTGCAGTAGTTTTATTAGTGCATTTCCAGCATCAAAAAGTTGTAGGCAAAATTAGCTAGGAATGCAATTATTCTTTTGTTCTTGTTTAAAATTAGTTCTTTCTTATTCATTTTCCTTTGCTTTTTATGAAAAAAAGAAAGAGGTAAAGCAATTCTGTTTGTAGTTAAAGCACCACCACTAACAACATAATACTTATAAGGCAGCTGAGTTTACTTAAGATTTAGTAGGTTATCCTGATTTTTCCCCCTTCAATCAGACACTACATAACTTCAAGAGTTTCTGCTTCTACTCTATGAAGAAAGGCAAAAAAGCAAAGCAAAGCAAAATAGGTTTGAACTCTGACACAATTCTGAAACTAGAGAGTGCAGCAGTGACGGGCCCGCCTGCTCCAGTTGCTCACTCTCTATGAATGTCTGTCACAAACTGATTCATGCTTGACATACTCTGAACTTCACTTAACGTCGTGTGGTAGCTGATATATGGTATAAAATGAAATATGTTCTGCTGTCCCAAGTCAATACTCTGCAGCAGCCCATTTCTTGCAATGACATTTGTGACAGTCCAGCTTCTATGTTTAGAGGGAAAACTGAAAAGACCGATTTTGTTTGTACGTTGATTATCAAAGGTGGAATTTATAGTCAACCTTAGAGGAACTTCCTGAAAATCTCACATTGGCAAGGAGTCCAAGGACCCCTGGGAGAAATGGTGAGGAAACTGGAATGAATGAAAAGTAAGTTCTGTGAACACTGGCACTGAAGTTTGAAAGATGAGAAAGAACAATGGCTCCATGTTGTAGTGGCAGTTAAATTGTAAGCAAATAGAGAATCTCAGCCTAGTGCGGCCAATGGGTAGCTCAGTGGGATTCAGGGAACTAGGGGCAACAGAACAAGCAGAAAAATACTCAGATGGGGCACAAGACTAAAGTACTGAGAAGACTAATGTGAAATTGAAGAGACCGAGGGCTATTTTCGATGATCATTCCGAATTTGGTTAAAACTTGGAATCCAATCAAGTTGTAATCATCATGCAAGCTCTTCATTGCCTCCAAAGGCCTTGGGGCCTGAGGAAATATGTGATTCACAAAAGTGGTCCTCTGCCTCCTGAACAAAAATTTGTTATCGATACCAGATGTTAACAAGGACAGTTCTTATTTACAGCTCAGAAAATGCATGCTGTTTTGCATTAAACAACTTTAACTAAAACACCTCCTGTGTGGACTCTGTGACGCTGATTATCTTTTCAGTAATAAATAGCTCTGCCCATGCTTTCAAGTTAGGCTTTCACTGACCATATGGCTCTTTTGGGAGTTGAGTGCTTGTTTCTATATTTTACTAACTTTATTTACTGACACATTACTTCAAGTATCAAGACTAATCAAATATTTTACCAATATAAAGAAATCTGTAATAATGTCAAAATGAATTATTAAAGTAATTATCAAGTTAATTCAAACTAATGTAGATGAGACTTATTCACCTTTTTATTCTAATTTATGGTATTTATTTGATTATTGTACTAGGTTTATACAATTCTATATTTTATTTTGCCTCCATGTAGCTTCAGTACAGCTCTAGAAATAACTCATATTATCTTACCATTCACTAAGAATTTTTAAAAAATTGGCTTTGAGACATTTTTCTTTAATATAAAACTGAGTTAATCAAAATATCGAAAACAGTTTCATCATGCAGTAGTCACTAACAAACCACAATGCCATGTGTCTACTTTTAAAGTGACTAATAGAGAACCACAACCTTTTCTAAGAAGCCCTTTATCAATCCAAAAATCAAAGAGAATTCTAGAACCTAATTTTTCTCATCTATATATCTATATCTAAGTCAACTATATATATCATCTATATCTAGCCTTCTATAATAAAATTAGAGTTATGTTCTTTACATATTAAAATGCTGCAATATAACTTTAAACTGCTTTTCTATTCTTAATTTGTCTCAGTGCTCAAGCTCTTTTGGATTACTTATTGTTGCCATGGTTTCTGACCACTGAGTTTTTTCCATTGTCTTATTGTCTTTATCAAAAACATGGTACCCACCCCTAAACACTCAAATTAAAACTACCTTCTCCATTAAACCTTTGTTTTTTTCTATAACAGATATGGACATCTTTCCTTTGAACCCATCTAATATATTACTTGTACTTCTTCTGACGTTTGGTCTTTGAATTATAACTCTGAGGACAAGTGGCAGAAATTCTTAAAAGAGAATCCACAAAGTTTCAAGCATTCCAGCATATCACTGAAACATGACATGGGTTGCTATGATTCTACACAAAAGGCTCTTGCACTTTCCTGAGAAAAGTTCTGACAGTTATTAGTCAGGAACTCTATATTCCGGCAGCATCACATAGAGCTTTTCAGTTGAGGCGAATAGAGCCAGAAGAAAACATGATGATAAAAGAAGGATTCAAGGTAGTTCAAAAGTATACAGCTCTTTTAGGGCATGAATTGCAATATGATGAGAAACAAGAAAGCAGATGCTTGACTAGACACTCTTTGAAGATTCTACTTTGTCACACAAAAAGCTATTGCATTCATGAGAAGATTCACTCATGGGGAAAAACATTCAGAGAAGATATTTGATCATGGACATGGACAACAGTGTGGTGATTGGGGCCTGGGGTGGAGGTGGAAGAGGGTATAGGGGAGATAGATGATGATGGGGGGGAAATTAAAGGAAAAATATATTTGAGGACTTAGTTTTTTCTCTCACCTAAGAGTTCTTCAGTTCAAAAGCTTTCTCCACACTTTTTAGTATCATCTAGTGCAAAAGTCAGCAGCACAAACCATAAGACATCTCTGCCTTCAGATCTTGGCTTTGTTGGAAAGATGTGAGGCAGGAAATGTGAGAAGCCATTCACCAAGGCTTGAATGGTGAGAGTTACAAGACTGGGTGGGTTACGCCACATGTTGGACTCCAAGTGATAAAAGTACCCATGGTTTCTTTGATACACTTAATTTTGCAGGTGTGATTGTGAGACACACCATCCCTGGGTATGAAGCCCAGGTTTGAGGGTTTCCTGGTTACACTTCCTTTCCAACCCGTACCATTAACCGTTAAGATAAAGTCACCCAATCACAGTGAACAATAAAATTACATATTGCCTATAATAAGGTCAAGATTCTGAACTTATTTCCCTCTTAATAAAATTGTTTGTAACTCTTATAGAATACATATTCTAAACCAGCCAGCTAGTTACTTTGTGTGCCATGTGGTTAAACAGGAGAGTAAAAGCTTACTGCCGTCAAATAAATATCCCTGGCTGGCACTACTTAGTAATTTACCTAGCCTAAGGTCATTCTAAAGCAGTTTAAATGCATCATTAATCCACAGTCCTCTAAAATACTGAAATGCTTAAATAAATTACAATGGAGTAGGATGAGCCTGAAGAGAGGAAAAAACTGTCAAGATATGATACATTTAAGTGATGCCAAAAAAAGTCTCTAAGACTCATGAATAAATTATTGCTAAAATGAAGGGCATAATAAAGAGCCTAAAGGACATGATATATCCAGCTTTATTTGGTCCAGGAAGATTAAGAAAATGAATCTTGGGTTTCATCTTTTTCCATGTGCATTTTCATCCATTTAGTAGTAACCTTGGTAAGTTCAGAACTTTCATGCTCATTGTTATTGGACCCTTTTCTTATCCCAGTCTTTTTTATTCCTTTGATTGCTCTCCTTTTATTGCTAGTAATACGTAATTAAACATCAATCATACTTCTATGTGTGTGCACATGTGTGTGTTGAGAGTATACATGCACGTTTGGGTATGTGTGGGGCATAAATAGGGTTCACGATCAAAGTTGACACACGTAGAATTAAGGAAGAGTAAATCTGAGATATAAATTTATGAATATAATTTCAGTCACCACAGACTTATTTTTCCTTAAATAAACAGACACCCACAAAATATCTTATAATGTCTTGCCTTTCAGATAAATCCTTGACCAATCAATAAGGCAGTTAAAAAAATCAGAAATTGTCAAATCGTATGCAAATTTATGAACAAGCTTAAAAATTCATTAAGGCATGAATTCTGAGGAGGCAGGTTTTAACAGGACTGGAAACGTGCAGTTTCCTTACTCATCCATAAAGGACAATGTCATGACGGGCAGCCTTGTTCCTTTGTTACATGTGCCTCCCCACGTCCCCAGATCCACAAGCCCTCCTCTTAACTATGTTGTCTAAACTATCACAGGAAAAAAATTCTGTTATTTTAGTTCTTATGTTCAAGGTTCATTACTTATATTAGTAGGTCATGGCCTGGGCTTCCACAGGCCAGAAAACCCAATAAAGAGCAGGGAAACCATGCCTAAGGGGGGGGGAATGGCTTTAGTAGGCAGAGGGTAGATCCTGGAGTAGTGATGCAGCTCCACCCAGCACAGCAGGGCAGAGGTGAATGGTGGTTGCCACAAGTTAGCAGAAGAGGTAAGAGTTACATTCAATGGGTGTGAAATTTTAGTTTTGCAAGATAATGTGCTGTACAACAGTATTGTGCCTATAGTTAACAATGCTCTAGTGTGCATTGATAGATCTCACAATAATAGTAACAATAGTAAGAAGAAGAAGGAGGAGGAAGAGGAGGAGGAGGAGGAGGAGGAGGAGGAGGAGGAGGAGGAGGGGAGGAAATCAACTCTGCCTGTGCTTTCTTTGCTCCGGTTACTAATAGCATACTCATTACTATTGACCACCAGACTCTGGGATTTTCTATAAAGAACAAGAGATCAAGGATATGTGTCCATTCTACGTGCATTTCATGCTTACCTTTTATACTGACAATCTTCCAACCTGGACCACCACTTTGTTGCCTAGGTTAACTTCTTTATACCTTATAAAGTTGGAAAAATGTACACAAAGAAACCCACACCTGTAACTAGTGTTAAGAACTCATGTTTTAACAGATATTCATTAGTGCTTATATTCATTAGTGATTTTGCTACAAGATAAAAAAAATAGGATATATTTAACTCAATAGCCACTTAGTCAATATATATGATATGCATGACACTGGGGGAAGGGGGGGTAGGGAAAACAACAGTAATATATTCATTGTTAAATGCTTCTGTAGCTTCGTAGTAGAAAAAATATATATTGAAATAAAGATAAGAATGATAAATTTGAAACTTCTTAACACACAATAAAAACAAAGATATGCTAAAAGAGTAAAAAAATAAACTATATAAAAAACTCTTAGTGAGAAAGCTATACCAAATTAACATAGCATCCATCTATCTTGGAATGTCAAAGGGAAAAAAGTGTTTTCCTAAACTCTGAGAGCAATTTCTCAGGTATGATTTATGGGAGAGTTGGGTAAACATTTCTAAATGGGGAATGCAATACATAATTAATGATATCCTCGTGGACACTTTTTGCTTTCTATTATTTTGTATATTATTTTGAACAGTATTTTTAGCAAATAGTAGAGTTGAGGAATGAAAAATAAAATGTCTCCTTACCTTTTTATATAAACAAATATTGTGTAACATTTAAAATATGACAATGTACTTAAACCAAAAAAAAAAAAAAAGAGAGAGAGATTGCAAAGTGAAAAATATGCAGAAATCACTCTAGGCATAGCTTGGAACTACTGCAGGTTCAGTTCCAGATCACCCCAATAAAGGGGATATTGCAATAAAGCGAGGTGTAAACATTTTTGGGTTTCCCAGTGCATACATGTAGTCTATCTAATGTACAGTAACACTATGTCTAAAAATGTACATACCTTAACTTAAAAATACTTTATTGCTAAAAAATGTTAACCATCATTTGGGCCTTCAGCAAGTTGTAATCTTTTTGCTGATGAAGGTTCTTGCCTCAGTGTTGTTGGCTACTAATTGCTCAGGGTGGTGGTTGCTGAAAGCTGAGGCAGGTGTGGCAACTTCTTAAAATAAGACAGTGAAGTTTGCTGTATTGTTTGCCTCTTCTTTTCATGAACTGCTATCTCAGTAGCATTCTGCTATCTGCAGGGAGCCTCTTGCAAAACTGGAATCAATCCTCTCAAACCTTGCTACAGCTTTATCAACTAAATGTATGTAATATTCTAAACTCTTTGTTGTCATTTCAACAATCTTCACAGCATCTTCACCAGGAGAAGATTCTGTCTCAAGAAACAACTTTCTTTGCTCATCCATGAGAAGCAATTCCTCATCCATTAAAGTTTGATCATGTGTTTGTAGTAATTCAGTCAGATCTTCAGGCTCCACTTCTAATTCTCTTGCTGTTTCCGCCACATCTGCAGTTACTTCCTTCACTGAAGTCTTCAACCCGTTAAAGTCATCCATGAGAGTTGAAATCAACCTCTTCCAAATGCCTGTTCATGTTGATGTTTTTACCTCTTTCCATGAATCATAAATGTTCTCAATGGCATCTAGAATGGTGAATCCTTTCCAGAAAGTTTTCAATTTACTTTGCCTAGATCCATCAGAAGAATTACTATCTATGGCAGCTATAATTTTACCAAATGTATTTCTCAAATGATTTAAAAGCCAAACTACTCCCTGATTCATGGGCTGTAGAATGAATGCTGTATTAGCAGGCACAAATCATAAATATTGTTGAGTGCCTAGGTGCAATGTAAATAAGCAGTAATATTTTGAAAGAAAATTTTTTCTGAGCAGCAGGTCTTTAGAGTGGGATGAAAATATTTAGTAAACCATGTTGTAAACAGATGTGCTGTCATCCAGACTTGGTTGTTCCATTCATGGAGCATAGGCAGAGTAGATTCAGCATAATTCTTAAGGGCCATAGGATTTCTGAAATGGTGAGTGAACACTGGCTTCAGCTTAAAGTCACCAGCTGCCCCTAACAAGACAGTCAGCACGTCCTTTGAAACTGAAGCCAGGCACTGACTTCTTCTCTCTAGCTATGAAAGTCCTAGATGGTATCTTTTTCCAATATGAGGCTATTTCTCCTACATTGAAAATCTGCTGTTTAGTGTAGGACCTTCTTTAACTGCCTTGGCTAGATCTGGACAACTTGCTGCAGCTCCTACATCAACATTTGCTGCTTCGGCTTGCACTTCCATGTTATGAAGATGGCTTCTTTCCATAAACCTCATGAGTCAGCTTCTGCTCGCTCTAACTTGTTCTCTGGAGCTTCCTCACCTCTCTCAGCCCTCATAGAACTGAAGAAAGTTAGGGCCCTGCTCTGGACTAGGCTTTGGTTTAAGAGAACACTGTGTCTGGTTTGATCTTCTATCCAGACCACAACAACTTTCTCCACATAGCAATAGGGCTATTTTGCTTTCTTATCATCAATGTGTTCAATGGAATAGCAACTTCGATTTCCATCAAGAACTTTTCCTTTGCATTTACAACTTGGCTATAACTGTTTGGAGCAAGAGGCCTAGCTTTTGGCCTAAGCAGATTTCAACATGCTTCCTCACTGAGCTTAATCATTTCTTTTTTTCTTTTTTTTCTTCTTTTTTTTCATGTTCATAATTTTTTTTATTTTTTTAAATTTTATTTCTGTTTAAAATATTACAGATGTCCCTTTTCTCCCCAATGACCCGCTTTTGATTTAAAGTGGGAAACCCATGACTCTTCCTTTCACTTGAATACTTAGAGCCATTGCAGGGTTATTGGCCTAATTTCCATGTTGTTCTGTCTCAGGGTATAGGGAGGCACAAGAAGGGAGAGAGAGATAGGGGAAAAGCCTGTCCGTGGAGTAGTAAGAAGACAAACATTTATCAATTAAGTTTACTGTCTTACACGGGTGTGGCTTGTGGTACCCCAAAACAATTATAATAGCAACACCAAAGATCACTGATCACAGATCACCATAACAAATATAATAATGAAAAAGTTTGAAATATTTTGAGAATTACCAAAATATGACACAGAGACAGGAAGTGAGCAAATGCTGCTGGGAAAACTATCCACATACACTACTCAATGCATTGTTGCTACAAACTTTCAACCTATAAAGAAATGCAGTATCTGCCAAGCACAACAGAGGGAGTGCAATAAATCAAGGTAAGCCTGTATTAGTAGTGTATGGCAGAATAGAATTATTTTTCCTCTGATTCTATTTTGTTCTTAATAACAGCAATTTCAACAAATCCTGGCTAAATGTAATGCATATTTAACAAACTGATCAAATTTGAAATAAGATACTTGAAAACTCTAAGAATCCTCTCACAGATGACATTAATTATTAGCAATAAATGAAGCATAAATTTATGAATATGTCACCAGTCAACAGCAATTCAATGTGTATCTGCTGTACTCTGTGATAAAGAATTTACACTGTATTTCACACTCATACACAAGAACTGTTTTTAATATTACACCCTAGGTTTAAAATACAATTTTTGTGTACTTTCCCAATCCTAATATTGCTCAATATGCCACTATTCAGGTTATATGGGATAGGATTTAGGGAAGAACCATCAAAATCAGATTTGGACATCCCACAGTATTTTATAATGATTAAAGTGAGCATGTAGGGCAACCTTATAATTTGAAAATTAATCCCCAAGCCTGTAACTTCACGGATGTGTACTGAAATGACAATAAGTGATCTTAAACGTTTGCTTTGGTGATGGTAGGACTTAGAAGCTTATTGCATGTTTATGTTTCTCTAGAAATACACATATATGAGTCTCAAATATTTGCCTCCAGCTAGTGGAAAGACCTACTTACCTTTCAGCCTTTACTTTATGACTCTTTTACCTGGGCCCATGGTAACAAAGAATAAAATTATTCTTATTCACTATCCCTAAGTGATGTTTTTGATAGTCATGTCTCAGTGTTTTATATAATAAACCAGGGAACAGAATGACATTTGCTAAAATGAGAAATGAAATATTACTCAATACTTCCTCTCAATGCACTCACATGTCTATCAATCCTGACAAGGGCAAATTCATACACATATATATGAAAATACATATATATGCATGTATAGGCATACATATTCAATGTCACACTTGCTGGATGGAAACCAAGATCTAAAACCAGCCATAAGTTAAAAAAAAAAAAAAAAAAGTAGATTAGGAATTGGTTTGCCCATTGTATTTACTGCAGGCATGCTAAATTCTTTCCTTTTAAAAATTAACTTGTGATGAATTTGAAGGTTAAAAGACTTCCTCCACTTGCCATAGGTGAGTACTTTCTAAAATATAGCTTTTATTGGCGATGTTGTTATTTTTTAAAAAAAGTAAATAGGTAGGCAAAGTTTAAAAAATGAATTGTTTGGTAAGTGTAAATTAATGGGATTATTCCACATAACTAAAAAATTGCATTGCAATAACTAATAAAAAGAATGAGAAGACTCTAACAAGCATATACAAACTACTGTTTTACATTAAAAAGGGCAAATACCTATAGCAAATATCTGATTGTTGGGCTTGAATCAAAATATTTTAAAAAATCATTATTTAAAGGTTTCATAAGAATCACTACATTGCATCAGTAAAATAAAAATCAAAATATTTTCCATGTGAAAATATCACAGAAATTAGAGTGTGTGTATATATATGAAAGACAGAGAACTGAGGGATCATTCAGAGTAAATATATTATCATAAGATCACTGACAAAGATGAAATGTGTTTCAAAGTATTAGAAATATGGAACTGGAGACACTCAAGGAAACAATGTAAAAATCATATAAAGTGTTATAAATAGAAAAAATACCTTTAATGTTCAACTCAGATAAGTTGCTAAAAAAGAGTATGTACATAGTTTCTCATAATGATTAACACAACATCCATGGACACTTATTGGATGTGACAGCACCTAAAAAATGATATTTTAGAATCTAAATATTATGACATAAGTCAATGTGTAATAGCATGTGTTATTTTTTCCATTTATAAGAACGTTTTTAAATGGTATTTTGACTAAAAGATGACATTGTGCAGATAATAATAAGGGAAGCTATCCCATTTAAACAACTCCCTCTAATATTTCTTCAAATCTTCTTAAAGCTGAGTATAGTCAATAAGCCTTTTATTGAAAATCATGTTACTACACTATTGAGATGAACATAATAACAACTGGAATGAAAGAAGGTCAAAGTTAGTTGACTAGTCGTTGGACATGTTAGAAAAAAAAGTTGAAAACTCCAAAGCTGATCATAATACTAGTAAAAACAAGAGGGAATATCATTAATGTGCTTGGAGTAATTTAGCATTATGAAGAATGGGAAACTATCTCATCAAACACAATGCTATTTAATTATTGGAATAGTAAGACATTTTCCCCCAAGACACTGACTTAAATATGCCTCTACCAAATAGAGCTTGTCATATCTTTTTTAGCTCTTATAATGTTTTCCTAATCTCTTTCATACGTTCTACCCTTGAATTTTCTCCCTTTCCCTTCTTCAAAGTCCCTGCTACACGACCACTAATTAAAAAGAACACAGGTAAATCAAGGTAGATTTTTTTCTAAAGGAGAGGAGCTGTTCAAAGGAGGACCAGCGCTAGAGAATCAAGCTAATAGACATTTTGAGGTCTGAAGCTTTCAAATAAAATCAGCCTCTTGAAATTTATCAGTCTATATTTCCAAAATGACTTACACTTTGAATGGTGCTGTTTAGTGTTCCTTATAGGCTGTGTTAATTAACTTCAAACTTTTTTATAAATTACTTAAAGTTTTCAAAATAAGCCTCTTCTAAATTACCATAGTAGTTACTTGAATGTGGACACATATTGTGCTGAGACATTAAACTGATGAAATTTATACTACAGGTGGTGCTAACATCAGAGAAAGAGTAGATTCAATGATTACATATTTTTTTCATCTTATAGGCTTGCTTGAACATAACTATCTTATTTTTGTTAGTTAACTGGAGTAATACATATCTTCTATAGCATACTCAGGTGGCTACGTCTGATGAAATCTCATTGTGATTTCAGTATTAGGATCAGTCAAGTACTGCATAATAGCATATGTATTTAGGGAGAGCTTGACAGAAAAAACACATACTAATGGAACCTAAATTCATGAGTATGACAACAGTTTATCTTTTTATGTGACTAAAAAAATAGTTTACCTTTTTATATTCACAGTTTTTTTATAATACCTACATTATATTTAAACATGCATACTGGGTTCTACATAGTTATTTTCTTGTATTGATATAGCAAAGCTCAAACAAGTTCAATATATATAAAGCAAATCACATTTATCACTTTTCATCCTTTCAGGAAATATTTATTGAGTGCCTAATTTGTGGTCAGATAATTCTAAGCACTGGAAATAAAAAGTGTATAAAGAGAAAATTCTTAACTGTATTAACTTCCTGGGGCTGCCATAACAAATTACAAGCTAGGTGGCTTAAAACAACAGAAATGCATTCCCTCACAGTTCTGGAGACTAGACATCCTAAACCCAGGTGCTGGCAGGGTTGCACTACCTCTGGAGGCTCTTGGAAAGAATCCTTCCTCGACTCTTCCAACTTCTGGTGGCCATTAGCATTCCTTGGCTTTCTTGGCTTGTGGCCACATCACTCTAATCTCTGTCTCCATCTTCACATTGAATCTCTCTCTTCTGTCTGTGTCTTTTTCCCTTTTATCCATCAAATATCCCCTGTGTATATATTATTGGATTTAAGACCCTGCAGGATAATCCAAAATGACCTCTGTATTTCAATATCCTTAAATTACTTATATCTGCAAAGACCCTTTTTCCAAATAAGGGAACATTCACAAGTTCAAGGTAATCATACAGGAACATATCTTTGAAAGGGGGGCACCATTCATCTTACTACTGAGTTTAAGAAACTTGCTGGTTAATGGTAAATAAGTTACCTAAACAGATAGTTAATATATGGACAGATAAATTCCATCAGAAGGGGTAAAAACAGGAAGATTTTCACAGGAAACACTTAGGTAAGGGAACAAAACAAAGCATGGGAGATCAGGGAAAGTATTCCAGAGAGAACTAGAATGAAAGCAGAAATTATCCAGGCAAAACTAAAGGTATACTACAGGCAAATTCCTGGAGGAGAAAGAACATGATACTCTCAGGAACCTAAAAAAAGTTCAAAATGGTTAGAACTTAGGGAGTATTTACAGTGAAGTAGTGATCAGTTGGGTTCAAAAACTGAAAAACACACAAAGACATGGAGGCTAAACAACATGTGACTAAACAATAAATGGGTTAATGATGAGATCAAGGAAGAAATCAAAAGATACCTTGAAACAAATGAAAATGAACATGCAACCCAAAATCCATGGAACACAGCAAAAATAGTACTAAGAGCGAAATTAATAGCACTGCAGGCCTATCTCAAGAAAAAAGAAAAGTCTCAAATAAACAATCTAACTTTACACTTAAAGGAACTGAAAAAAAACAACAAACAAAGACAAAGGGAATAGAAGAGAAAAAAAATCTGAGCAGAAATAAACAAAAGAGTCTTAAAAAAATACAAAACATCAATGAAACCAAGAGCTGGTTTCTTTGAACAGATAAACAATATTGACAAACCTTTAAACAGACTCACCAAGAAAAAAAAAGAGAGGACCCAAATAAATAAAATCAGAAATGAAAGAGAAGTAACAAGTGACACCAAAGAAATACAAAGGATTGTATGAAAATGTAATGAACAACTATATGCCAACAAATTGGACAATCTGTACAAAATGGGTAAATTCCTAAAAACATGCAATCTTCCAAAACTAAATCAAGAAGAATCAGAAAATTAGGATAAACCAATTATAACTAATGAAACTGAAGCAGTAATCAAAAAATCCCCAACAAACAAAAGTCCTGAACCTGATGGAGTCACAGATGAGTTTTGCCAAACATTCAAAGAAGAACTAATACCTATCCTTCTCAAACTATTCCCAAAAATTCAAGAGGAGGGAAGACTAGTAAGCTAATTTTACGAGGCCAGCATTATCCTAATTCCAAAACCAGGTAAAGACACTACAAAGAAAGAAAATTATAGGCAAATATCCGTGGTTAATACGGATTCTAAAATCCTCAAAAAAATACTATCAAACTGGACCCAGCAATACATTAAAAAGATCATACACCATGATCAAGTGGGATTTATTCCTGAGATGCAAGGTTGGTACAATATTCGCAAATTAATCAATATGATATACCACATAAACAGAATGAAGAGTAAAGACCACATAATCATATCAATAGATGCAGAAAAAGCATTTGATAAAATCTAGAACCCATTTATGAAATAAACTCTCAACAAAATGGGACTAGAGGGAACATACTTCAACATAATAAGAGCCATATATGACAAACCCACAGCCAACACCATTCTCAATGGGCAAAAGCTACAAGTGTTTCCCTTAAGAGCAGGAAAAAGACAGGGTTGTTCATTTTCACCACTCTTATTCAACATAGTACTGGAAGTCCTAGCCACAGCAATCAGACATGAAGAAAAATAAAAGGCATCCAAATTGAAAGAGAAGAAATAAAACTGTCATTATTTGCAGATGACATGATACTGCATGTAGAAAAACCCTAAAGATTCTTCCAAAAAACTACTAGAACTGATAAATTCAATAAAGTAGCAGGATACAAAATAAATATCCAGAAATCAGTTGCATTTTTAATACCAATAATAAATATCAGAAAGAGAAACTAAGAAAAAATACCATTTATGATTGTATCAAAAAAATAATAAAATACCTAGGAATTAATTAGCCAAGTATCTAAAAGACCTATAATCAAATAATTATAAGACACTGGAGAAAGAAACTGAAGAAGATACAAATAAGTGGAAGTATATACCATGTCCATGAATTGAAAAAATTAACATATTAAAATGTCCATATTACCCAAGCAATCTATAGATTCAACACAATTCCTATCAAGGCACCAACGGCATTATTTCACAGAACTAAAACAAATATTCCAAAATGTATATGGCACCACAAAAGAGTCCCAGTAGCCACAGCAATCTTAAGAAAGAAGAACAAAATTAGAGGAATCAAACTACCTGATTTCAAACTATACTACAAGGCCATAATAATCAAAATGGCATGGTACTGATAAAAAAAAAACACAGACATATAGGTCAACGGAACAGAACAGAGAGCCCAGAAATAAACCCATGTTTTATGGTCAATTAATACTTGACAAGTAGGCAAGAACACACAATGGGGTAAAAATAGCCTTTTCAATAAATGGTGCTGGGAAAATTGGACAGATATATGCAAAAAAAACAAAAATTAAACTGTGTTCTTACACCATGCACAAGAATAAACTCAAAATGGATTAAAGACTTTAATTTTAGGCTTGAAACCATAAAAATCCTAGAAGTAAACATAGGCAGTAAAATCTCAGACATTTCTCATAGCAGCATTTTTTTTCTGATATATCTCCTCAGGCAATGGAAACTCAGAAAAAGATAAACAAATGGGGCTACATCAAGCTAAAAAGCCTCTGCACAGCAAAAGAAACCATCAAAATGAAAAAGCAACCCACTGAATGGGATAACATATTCACCAATGATACATCTGATAAGGGCTTAATATCCAAAATTTATGAAGAACTTATAAAACTCAACACCAAAAAACACAATCCAATTAAAAAATGGGCAAAGGGCCTGAATAAACAGTTCTCCAAAGAGAACATACAGATATACGATAAACATGAAAAGATGCTCAATGTTAGTAATCATTAGAGAAATGCAAATTAAAACCACAGTGAGATATTAACCCACACCTTTCAGAATGACTATCATCAATAAATCAACAAACAACTGTTGGTTAGGATGTGGAGAAAAAGGAAGGCTCCTGCACTGTTGGTGGGAATGCAGACTGGTGCAGCCACTATGGAAAGCAGTATGGAGTTACCTCCAAAGATTAAAAATGGAACTGCTTTATGTCCCAATGATTCCACTTCTGGGAATTTATCCGAAGCAACCTGAAATACTAATTCAAAAGAATGTATGCACCCCTATGTTCATTGCAGTGTTATTTACAATAGCCAAGACTTGGAAGCAGCCCAAGTGCCCATCAGTAGATGAGTGAATAAAAAAGCTGTGATACATTTACAGTGGTATATTACTTGGCTATAAAAAAAAAAAACACCTTATCTTTTGTAACAGCATGGATGGACCTGGAGAGTATTATGCTAAGTGAAATAAGCCAGTCAGAGAAAGACAGACACCATATAATTTCACTTACATGTAGAAACTAGTGAACAAAATAAACTAACAAATAAAATAGAAAGAAACTCAGACACAGAGAACAGACGGACATCTGTTAAAAGGAAGAGGGTTTGGGGGGCTAGGTAAAAATTATGGATTAAGCAAAAAAAACACCCAAAAACCTCACAGACACAGGCAACATTATGATGATTACCAGAGAGAAGAGAAGGGGGTTATGGGGTTGGTAGAAGAGGGTAAGGGGGGGATAAATGGGGCTGGAAGGAGACTTGACTTGGGGTGGTAAACACACAATACAATATATAGATGAAGTATTATAGAATTGTACACCTGAAACCTATATAATTTTATTAACCAATGTCACTCCAACAAGTCTGAAAAAAGAGAGCTTAATAAGGTAAAGCCATATTAAAGAACTTGAAATTCAATCTAAAGTTGTGGGAGGCCAATGAACAGATTTAGGAAGGGTAGTGGACTGTACAGTGAATCACTATGATTAATCAACTCTGGCTGCTGTGAGGGTGGAGTGAAACACAAGGTTGGAGGCAGGAGTGCCAGATGAGGGTCTCCTACACTCATCTATTGAAGTGTTAATGCTGGTCCCAAGTAGGCCAGAGACAAGCAGGATAAAAGAGATTTGGATGAATTGAAGAGAGATGTTTTAGGAAGAACTGTACTGCTTAGCAATCATTGAATTTAAGAGAAAAGATAATGAAGGTCCAATTATAAAGAACACCCGGATAGATGGTGTACTTTATTAAGATAAGAGACACAAAAGGAGGACGGGTGTAGGGTGTGGAAGAGAAAAATAAATTTCACTTTAGATATTTAAAGTTTAAAATATCTGTGTCTAGCTTTTTAAAAATATGTTTTTATTGATTTCAGAGAGAGGGAGAGGGAGAGATAGATAGAAACATCAATGATGAGAGAGTCATTGATCGGCTGCCTCCTGCACACCCCCTACTTGGGAGTGAGCCCACAACCCGGGCATTGCCCTGATGGGGAATCAAACTGTGACCTCCTGGTTCATAGGTGATACTAAACCTTTGAGCCACATTGCCTGGGATCTGTTTCTAGCTTTCAGACTGGTACATGGATCACAGACTCAGAGGGAAATTTGGATTAGACACATTGGTTTGGGAGGCATCCACTTAAATGTGATAGCTGAAATTAAGAGGGTCTGGGTGAGATGTTCCACTGAAGAGTACAGACCTCTGAAGAATACCCCATTTAAAAAAAAAATATTGGAAGTAGGAGTCTATAAAGGACACTGGTAAATGTGTTTATGTCTGGGTGGTAGTAGGGGTGTGCTGTGGGACTAGGAGAATTAAAATAGGAGTTTGCACAGTCTGAATCCCTCTAAGTTTACCTATTGAAACTTCTGCCCTGCTTTCCAAAGTCCAAACTTCACAAGTCTCCCACCCATCTCCTCTTAGCCTCAGATGAAGACAAATGTTTCAAGTAAGGTAGAATGCTTAAATTCTATCAAATAATATGACTAATAAGAGGTGCTTTGGAGGATTTCTGGTGACAATGATGAAAGCAGTTAACACAGACTAGAGGAGCTGGATTGGGCCTGAGGTAGGTAGAAGTGGAAAGCAGAGAACTGGATGCATCAAGTTTGGTTATTAAGAGAAAGAGGGAGACTGAGCAGTGGAAAAAGGGCAGTGTGGCACTGAGGGACATTTTATTTTTGCCCTGCCCTCTTGCTCCCCCCACCTCTTCAATAGTAGTAGAAACTTGAGCAAATTTAAATACTGGAACGAAGGACAGATCAGAAAGAAAAAAGGCTGACAATAAATAAATGCAAAGAAATAAATCAATATCTGAAATCCTTTTAAAAAAATTGTGATCTGTAGTCTGGATAGAAGTTTCATATTTATCCTAAAACTAGGGACATTTTTCCATAGTAACAGGAGGCAAATGGAGAACTGGGAAGTAAATGCAGATGCTTTTTCTGATTTTATGGCATGAAGTTTGGGCTCTCCCAATATGAAAATTCGACACTCTCGGTGAATAATGAGGGCAGGCTATCTGCTGTGCTCGATAAGAGAGGTGGTGACAGGGGAGATTTAAGGAGAAAAAAGAAGGTTGGAAAAAGCAGCTTTGGAAAACACAGATGAAGAGCTAAAGAGAAAAGCAGAGAATCATTCTTTACTGGTAGTTTTTGCTTCCCTGTGCCAGTTTTACTTTTAACTTACAAAAGATTGTTTCCCTTGAGGTGACAAAACTAAGCAATATTTACTTTCTGATTGCACAGTTTAAAATAAGATGGCAGCTCCCAGTATTACAAACAAAACAATAGCAACAAAGGCCAGCAGCAGAAGCCTTGAGCTAAAACATATTTCTCTTATACACATTTCAGTAATTGGAAATGCATTTAGATTCAACAGAACCTTTTTTTATAATGTAAAAGACTCAAGTGTTTAAAATGTTTCAAGTATTTCATCCATCCATGGAGCCAATAATTGATTAAATCAATCCCTAGGTGAAATTATCTTTAATAAAAATTTCAAAGGGAAAAGACAGGGGGGAGAAGGCTCTGAGCAAGAAAAAGCAGGGAAGAGGTGTTCAAGGGATAAGAGTGGCTTATATTTCTACCCTTTCTTGAATATTATGCCCTTGGCCTCCCTGATGCTTATCGTTCCCTCTACATTTCATGTAGTATTAGAACTCAACATGCTTGACTGGAAATGCTGAGAATCTTGCAGAAAATGTCATTTCCTTCAGCTTGTGAAAGAGAAGTTGAAAGTTTCTACAGAAGTTAAGTGGGGGGACAATCCCATTACATAGTTGTTAATCTGACACCTTTCCATTACGCTATCTAAGAAATTATAAACTTCACTCAGCTAGGGATTGAAAGCATTTTTATCTTCTCTCACCACCTAGTTTTATACAACTTTCCATTCCTCTGTCTTTGCAGCCAGTTCATTTCTTGGAAGCACTACAAGAGGAAATGAAACAGGTCTTACTTTGTCAAGTTACCCTCCTCGAGCAGCATCATTCTTGATTTTCCCAATACCACCTTGCTGTCAGAGGCAACCAGAACAGAAACATTAAAACTCAAGCTACATAAAATATTAAAATATTCTACCCTGAAGACATTTTTAGATAATCTTCTTTGGGAGTTTAGACTGATTTAATGAAATAACTTATAAGGTATATTTTATCTCTTGAGGGCAAAATACCCATGGAGAAATCAACACCATGTGGAGAGAACAGAGCATGAAATACGGGGGACAGGTCACTGCAGTACAATTGGCTGCTGAGTGCATGTGCTGGGAAGAACTAAATTCTCTGTTGAAATCCAGTTTACTTCCAATATGTAGGACTGCAGGAGCCCTTGCTTCAAGTTACAAAAACTTTGAAAATAAGTACTATATTATTTTCTTATGGGCCACTAAGAATAAAAAGTGAAAAGTAAAAGAAGTTAAAGGTGCTTCGAATATTTTTTTAAAAACCTTTAAAAATGCAAATATTTGCATAAAGCCTCACAATGGGTTTATGAACAAAATGGTGTAGGAGCTTACTTTACCTTTTTGTTCAATTTCAATTCTTTAGAAGTCTCACAGATAACACTTTAAAATCGCTTTCTATGTACAATCAAATTTTCCAAGCATTTTATGCATATTAGCTTATTTAACCGTTACATCAACTCAATCAAGTAGGCCCTAATTTTATACCCATTTAGAAATGGTAAATCTGAGGCACAGAGTAGATAAGTAACTCGTCCAGGATCACTCAGCAAGTAACAGAACTGGAACTAAAAATAGTCTGGCTAAGTATACACACCCTTAATCACTGTGCATATTTCATTTTATAGGTGACAGATCACTTCTTACGTTGCTATGGTCTAGGATACTTCCAATGTAGTTTATTATATGCTACATTATATATAGTCCAACACTCTGATATTGGTAGAATTATCACTGTATGATCTTAATAAATTTTGAAAATAAACCAAGTCTTTTCTTTTGCAGTATCAGATAGTAATACTACATATATCATGGATTTCCTGTGACTACTTAAGAAGAGGATGACATGGTGCCTGGCATATGGTATGAAATAATAAATAAATGTTACTTTAACTTTATCATTAGTATATTGCCTTGCATTACTTTTATTCTTATTGTTTGATCATAATGATTTTATTACTTTTAATATTCATATATTGTCTTAAAATTCTTGGCAACTTAATATTGCTCTTGCCTTATTATTGTAATAAATACTGCCCCCCCATCCCACTACTAATACTTAACCAATTAGTTTTTCCTTTGTTCTGTGCATCTATCTGGTCACTGCCTGAATTTATTTTGACAAGTACATGTTATCTTATTGACCAGGTTGCCACATGGTTTCTTGACATCTCCATTCAGTTTTATAGTCTTCAATCCTTATTATAGGATTATATATACCACAAAAAAGCATCCAATTACCTATCTATCATCTATATACATATTCACAATATATTTATATTGTTTCACACTTTTCAGAACATTTCACAGATGTTTAAATTATCTCTCCAAATTAGTAAGATAATTGTATAGGAAAAATCTCAGATCTCTCTGCCAAGAGGCACTCAAATTATTAAAAATATAGGCTGTGAATTTATAAGTTGACCTTTTAGATCATAGCAACCTTTTCCACTGGCTCCTTCTCCCCCTCCCCCATCTCCCGCCTACCTTCATTCTCCATAGAGAATTGGCCCCTCTTTCTCTTCTGGCTTGTCTTGTCTCTTAGCAGGACCCCACATTCAGTTACTCATGTCAATACTGACCCCACCAACACCTCTTACCATCTTAAAATATAAAATATTTTAGTTGTATATTTAGTCTTACCAGCTAATCTTTTACAATTTTGTTTACGCTTCTACAACTATGTGTACTACAATCAAGAGAGTACCTAGGACTAAACACCAAACCCAATGACCTTTTGAAAGTCCTCACTGGCCTTAAACTATGGCTGTTAACACTGCTCATCATTTTCTCTTTTTATGAATCCAGAGTGCACTGAGTCAAATTTCATCTTTGTGCCTCACTTAACCGTGAATTGAATTATAAAGAAGAACCTATCTCAATGAGTTGTTGGAGGGTTAAATCAGTAAACGTATAGGAAACACATAGGGCCACATAAATAGCACATGATAACTGATGTTTGCTCTCTCTCTTCCAAGTTCTAAACAATCAGAGCATTTATTTCTTATAAAAACGGTTTAATCCAGCCCTATACTATAAGCATCTGTATGCCTTTTCTTAACTAACAGGTTGTAAAATTATTGAAAACAGATTTGTCTCTTCATCATTTATTTGTCTCAGCATCTAGCACAGTATCGTGCACATACTCAATAAATATCTATTCTATCAATAATAAGTTGATAGAAAGGTGTTTTGTTTTATCTTTACTAGGGTTATACAATATTAAGCTTCTTTATTACCTTCAATTAACATTCTAAAAACTAAGAAAAAGGTAGCAACTTCCTGCAGCCTCACCCCAACCTGTCTCATTTAGATAACAAGATGCAGCTCAATATCCACTCCCTTTAAGAACGAAGCCCTGTCAAATGGGTCCTTCTTTTCCTAAATGTTGATGATACACATAGAAAATGCTACTACACACTGCTTGTTTCTTTGTTTCTTGAATATCAATTTTATTACTAGTTAGAAAATTAAGAAAGGGCACCAAGCAATATGCTTTTTCTGAAGCCCCTAACTTTACTGAAGGGAATAGTAATTACATAAAGTAGCACATGATTTTTGATAGTTTCTACACTGATTTTTAACATTTTTTCTTCAGAATAATTCATCTCTCTCATGAGCAAGATTTAAACAACAAAAATAGTTCTCAAATGCTTGTTTATACTTCATGCAGAGAAACACATGCCTGCATGTGAGTCACGGGCTTTTTCTGTTACGGGGCATGAAGAAAGTCACTACAAAGAAATAGTGCTTTTTAAAAATAAAAAAATAAATCTATTGAAAACTTTAATTTCTGAATAACTTTGAATGCAGTATATGAAAAATTAAATTTTTCATAGTAAGTGATAAGAAATTTAAAATTGACAACCTGTCAAAGATTAGGTCAAAAAGTACAAAGAAAAAGCCCTTTTATTTTCTAGACCCTATTTGTTTGTTTACTCAACAGTCTTCCCTCCCAGATTTAACACATCGGTGGCAATCCAATATGATAATCATTGCTCTGCTGTGCTGTCTTGACATTGCCTTGCAAAGAGAGCTATCTGCAAATATTTATTAAACACTTATTGCCTTGCTAGAGGCAATTATTGCTTATACATGCACATACTATATATAACAATAGTCTATATCCATTAACCCTTATATGCTGTTCAAGATACTAAGCATGTCCTCACTATAACACTATAGGAAGCTAGTATCATATCCATTTGACTTAAGAAAAAACTGATCTGGGGAAGATCAAGGACTTGCTAAATAAATAACACAAAGTTCTAAGTGCTGGAACCAGAATTTGAACCCTGATCATTTGATTCCAGACCCTACACATTTACATACCAAAAGAGTAAGACAGCGAAGAAATTCTGATATTTCTCCTCAAATTAAGTTCAATTGAATTCACTTGCTGGGGAGGCATGCCAAAAATAAGGAAAAAGGAAAGCCCAACTCATTCAAACTTGGATGGCAGCCCTGACCATTTGGTCATTTTTAATAAGATACAAATTTTCAAAATGATTGATAATAAAATACACTGTTTCGGGCTTTCTAGACTTCATGTACGGAAATAACATTGCATGAGTATTTGAGTACTCAAAATAAACTCAAAATTAGCCTTCTCAGTCCTCACTGAGACACTACCGCTCGGTGTAACAAAGAGCTGATAGGTACCTGCTGGTAGTCTAAGGCAACCACAACTCTAAGGATCACATTACCAGATCACAATGGCTTGCCCTATTTATAAACTGCACAACTCTAACAGGCTAAATCCGTATTGCAATTCTCACATTGCTAAATGGATGTAAGTACTTCTAGACACAGATGCATTTCCTTTCTCTCTCTCTGAACTTCTGCGGAATTATATTAATAGCATTTCAATGATGCTTCAAACTCAATTGACCAGCAGTTTTTATGGGGATTCAACACAATGAAATAAGCAAGAAGTTACAAAAGTAAAAGATAATTGCAGAACGTGAAATAGTTGGGTGGATTTATTTTTTCTGTATAAGTGAGACCATGTGTGTACATGTATGCATGTGTGTGTATTGCTAACTGAATGTGTGAAATGAATACATTTAATATGAGAGTACTGCTAATCCAGCCCACCTTTTTTTTCCCTCACCACACTGGAAGTAGAAAAGTTGGAGGAAATACTGATGGGATTTATTTATTGCTCTTAATATACCTTTATTTTTTCACCCTTTTCTGGGCACCTAGTTGGAGCTCAGTAGTAACAAACACCATTTCTCACTTATGTAAGTGAGAAATAGTGGTGGTAAGCATGTCTTTAATGTTCAGGTATGCCTTGGGTCTTCTCTGCAAGCACTAAATAAGTCCAGTCGTGTGTGTGTGTGTGTGTGTGTGTGTGTGTGTGTGTGTATTTGTGCCTGTCTAAATATGTATTCTCAGTGGCAAAAATGTTTTTCATTTGTTCTTTTTTGTTGTTCACTCAAGCATTACAACTACATTTTGAGATAATTTAGGAATTGTTAGCTCTGCGGTGTGACAGATGGAGGTCATAAGGAGCAAGTATGCACTGTCTTTATTTTTACTGTCATCTTCAGAACCTCCCTTTTCTTTGCACATTTGCACCTTTGTTTCTATAAAGGTGTTTTTGTAAACAAATATGTAAACATGAAGAACAAAGTGGTCGTGTCAGATGGTCTTAAGATTTTGTAGTATCCAGGACTTACCTCTTCATCATAAGCAAGCCAAGCAAATGAGAAATGAGAGTGACTGCTGGAAAGAGCATATCCAAACCCGAAACTACATGCTACTCACATTGCATAATGTCTTTTCCTTATTTTAATTAATATTCCCTCTTCTAACGCAATTCTTTAGGTACCTTAGCTGACTTTTATCAGTATAAAAGTATTACAAGGGAGACACAGTTGAAAACTTCCCGAAAGGTTGTCCTGACTACCTCTAACAAAACTTAGTTACCAGACAAAACTCAATTCTCTTCTCTACGCCTCTTAAACTGTCCAAACTTTCTCAGCCTTTTCGCTATATATTCCACCCTAGATTTGATTTCTTCTATGGAAAAAAAAATGCAACACATGGGAGGCCAATTGATTCGGCACAGCTTGCCCAACTCAGCAATGAACAGGGGGGAAAACAAAACAAAAAACAATCTCATTTTTTTACAAGATTGTAAACAGAAAGACTGTGTTTTACATTGTCTCCAATGGCACAAGGTAATGAAAATCATGTTTTGATCTACTAGGTCACAGCAAATAATTAAGACACTTGTTACAGTCGTCTGTGTGGTGCGATCCTGTAACAAGTCAGAATGGATTTTCCATAAATTCAAGAAAAGGTCCTCAAAACCCTAATTTTAAAATCTACATCTTAGCTAATTAAGAACAGTGGCTCACATCAATGCAATTTCACATCTAGTGTGTTGATAATGTAGCATTCTGAGTACAAGAGGAGAAAAAAATCTTTTTTTCCTCCTGTCCTTAGCTTTTCCAATAAATAAGGTGTTCGCTGAAAAAGAAACACAGACACACCCTCCAGCTTTTGTGACACTATGACAAATGAAAGTATGTTTGCATACACTGGGTACCAATTATCTGACATTTTCCCATCATAAAACAACAAGTTTAAAATACCACAAAAAATGTTCTTGGCTAAAAGGAAGAATCCCCCCAAAGTGTGGAGCTAACATTAGAAGGGGTGGAAAAAGATGCTGAGGAATCTCTTTCATTGGAGCTTAAGTTTCAAGTCTACCACATGTAGCTTACATGTGGATCTAACTAAAAACAACATACTACCTCACAATATTTTCCATATCCAAGGTGTGATCTCAGGACCGTATGCATCATCTTATGAGGCAAGCACGATTAGTCGTATTTTACAAAGAGCAATTTGGAATTACAAAGAAATAAGAAGGTTGTACAATTTAAAAGTGACTTGAGTGCCTAGTTTTTGTTTGTTTGGTTGGTTTTTAATGTGGTAAAAAAATACAGGCCAAACATATGTTTCTAAAATCATTCTGAACAATTCTGAAAATATCTGATTTAAAATTCTGAGATTTTTCATCCCAGGTTTTATTTCAAATAATGCAAAAACCTCTTCATATTCTGAGTATTCTTGAATTATTTCTACAACTCATACTGTTTGCAATTTAGTTGCTAAACTATTTTACCGCTTCTTTATCAATCTTTCCAATATATTCAAGTGTTTTGGAGTCATTTTTATTTACTTATATTTGCATAAATGATTAGGAAGAAATATATAATACTGAATAGAGTAGTTTTGCTCTAAAATATTGCTTGGTTCTAATTACCATCTTAATGTACAGCTTAAAGAAGATCTAAATATATAATTTTAATTGCAGCTAAAACCAAAGAAGAATGGCTATTCAAATTATTTTAAATAAAATTTAGAATTATTATATAATAATCATACAGTAATCATCAGTTAAATATTATATTCATTATCAATAAATAGTTGTAATATATTGTATATATTTCTAAACTACATAAAGGAGATAATTATACCATCCCAATAACAAAAAAGTGGCTAAATTAACTCAACTAAAAATAACATATTACATTTATGATTGATAATTTAATGACATCTAAAAAAAAAGATAAATTTATTTTTAAATTTTTATAAAACCTTACAAACTGCAAAAGCTTAATATTTATCTCAGCCTATTTCCAAACTTGCAGAGTCCAAACAATAAAATAAACCTTTTAATTATTGCATGATAACACTATTTTTTCAATCTTCTTTGGTTGTATAAAAGAAAAAACTTTTAGATAAATAATTTGGGAATTTTTATTTCATATTTTTTTTCTTTTCTGTACAATAGATGGAGCAGGTGTTTAAACATTATGGGACATAAATATTACTTTTAATGTAAAATGATAATAAATACATACAATAAATTGTAATAGTATAAAAGATGAGAAATATGTAAAATATCAAACAACATGAAAATTAATATACAGTTTTGATCAGTGTTTTTTGTTTTTACCTCCCTTTAATTTACCTCAGATAAGTTAAATTATTATGTGAAATATTATTTACATAATAAACACTATTTATACTGAATAGTAGACAAACTATTAGTGATGTGCTCTGATAAAATACAAACTAAGAGTATTTTAAAAGTATTAGCCATTCTGTGATTTTGAGTTTCCACAAATTAAAGTCTTTCCCTAACATCCACTGTAATAATTAAACTACATAAAATAGTGAAAGTGTTCAACTCCTATTAGCACTGCCAGGCCACAGTTAAAACCACAACTGCTGTTTGACACATAACTGCTGTAAAAATAGACCTCTCACTTGGGCACGTGACTTGTTTTGAATAGCTTCATTACTTATTGCTTTCAGTGCCCCAATCAGCACATAATCCTTAGCCTCAGCATTTTACAACTTGGTGATAAATATAGTAAAAGATGGCTTTTGAGGAAAATTTTATCAATTAACCAAGAAAATGTCTTTTAAAAATAAATTGCTAAATTTAATTAACACATTACCCAATAGTCAAAGTATATGCTTCAGTTGAAAACCTCTGTATTTAGCTGACTTACTAACAATGAAATATATATATATTGGCAAAATATTACATCACAATATTAAGCATGTTTATCACTGCAAGCCACTTTTTATCTTGTGAATTGAATATGTGTGTGTATATAAAACTTAACTTTTACTTATCGGATACTTGTATAATGATGGCAACATACCCGATTATCTTTCCAGTTGTATTTAATAACATAATAAAACCAATAAAAGCTTACCTTTTCCTGTTTTACAATGAATTCTGTATTTCAGTAAGTGATTAATTCCTAGTTTTTAAACTTGATTTTGTATCTATAAAAAGTATTCATTTTAAAACCATTATTTAGGCTAATACTAAAGCACACAATTGACATTCATTTTATGACATTTACTACTACCTTTTCTTTATTCTTGGTTTCAAAACTGTTACATAGGGTTAGTAAACTGGAATGTCACAAAATAACCTATCTTGTTATGTACTCTACAGCATTTGACACTTTGAGAAACAGCTCACTTCTCTTGCCACTTCATGCCTTTTATGCCCATTAACTTATCTGATATTGAGTATAATTTTACTACAGAAGACCCAGAAACAAGGAAACCATTTTTGAAGATTATAATGGCCAGTAAGAGAGTTGATTTGCTGTATTTTATATTTTTATGCCACTGGAAATACAAATTTCTCATTATAAGTCAAAATTCATAGGGCCAGTATCAAAGTTGTAAAGATCTCATTGATAAGATCAATTAGTGTTTAACGTTAGCTATGCCAGCAAATATTCCAGATGGTTATTGTTAATTGAATGAGCAAAATTCAAGAAAAAAACAAACACATTTTGTTTTTGTTATTTTATCAATGTTGGAATGGGAGTTTTACATAATAGTGTATTAATTACCAATGTCAATAAAATCTCATTTCATATCAACGGTTGGAGAAATAAGTGATCTAAATAGGAGGAAAAAAAAGTTTAACATCCAAAGTGCCCATGTCCGTTTTTTCATTGCAATTGCAGAACAGACTACACTTTAAATCAAAGTTCTATCTATATTAGAAAGAACAACAGAGATCAACAACTAAATGAAAATACGTCAGCACTTTCCCTCAAAATTCCAACCCACCAAAAATCCATAGGCAACTAGATATCTTTAGAGTTTAGCAACTGGTAATGATTACTTGTCATAATGAAAGAGCAGATTACTTCCATATATTTCACAACTAACCACTTGCTGTGTGAAAAGAAATTAAACTTTGTTAAGTATAAGAACAAATATTTGATTGCCATTAGTGTATATATATTGCTGTTTTTCACAAATGGACCACTTAAGCACTTTCTATGTGTGGGAGGTACGTAGTGTACATGAGTGATGACCCTTGAAATTAAAAATATTAATATTCCGAGGTGATGCACAGGACCAACTGAAAAGGTGTTATATCAATATCATGAAGAAGGCTGCATTCTGTTGTTAAAAGTTTAATTACAGAAACTGTTTTATTTATTAATAAACAAGGAATTCAACAATACTGAATTTCATCAACATTATGAGAAGGATGTTTTGCATTATTGCTCACTAAGAAAGATAGTTGTTTTGATCCATGTTAAGTCAAGAGCAATGCACATACTAATGGACTGCATACTAAGTAAAAAGAAAACATACCGCACTACATGGTATTTCCAATTCACTACATGGTATTTCCGATTCAAAGGAAAGCTTTTAACAACAAACTGTTATCACCAGGCTGCGAAACTGAAGGGACATGCTTGATAACTCTGCCTGTCTACCCCACCCTACCACCTTAGCAACAGGGGAGAAGAAACAGAGATCTTAAGTTGCCACAGGGTAAAAAGCTGTTGCTAAGCAAAAATAACAACCAAAAATATAGAAAACTGTAGTTCGGTTTTTGATAACTACTTCACAATTTTAATGGTTTGATTTGCCCAGTTCAATATACACACCCAAAGCAGATAAAAGGCAAACACAAATCTCTGAGATCAACTTGCACCAAACCTACTCCCACATCCCACAAGTAAGCAGTTACCTTTCACCCAGCTCAAGATAAAACCGACCCCAAGACCAATTGTGAAAGATCATCTTTACTTCTGGAGCTCTCTTACCCTTCTTCTCTAGTTCATTCTACATTTCACAATGTCATTGACTCTGATCTTAAAACAACTACTTGCCTAAACCCCAAAGTCTCTAGAACTGTAACATCAGTTCTGTAAAGACTGGGGAGGAAACCCGGCGTTCCCCCACCCCCACCCCCCTGACCCCCCCACCTGCCCCCCAGTGCCCCGCAGGTGGCAGCCTGCCTTACCAGTTTTTCTGTGATCGTTCTCTGGGTGGTACTTACCTGCTGCTCCCCAGGCTCCGTAGATTTCACCAGGTGCTTTTCCTTGTACAGAGACCAGAGGCCAATGTTGGGCAGGAATATTAAAGCCACCATGAATAACAAAGTCATCTGCAGAAATCTCTTCTGTTTCCTCTTCATTGCAAATGATAGCAGATGTGAAAAGTTAAAGGAGATGGTTCCCTGACTGCTCCGTGTGAGTAATGCCACAGTCCTTTCCTCTCCCCCGCGAAGCACCAGAAACTGAGTAGCTGAAAACTTTTGTTGCGTGCTCAGCACCAATCTGCACGACTCAGAGGGAGTGGGGCATCTGCAGAACAAACGCACAGTTACTTTCCCCCCAGAAAACCATGACGATGGCATAATCTACTGGCTTAGAAGTAAGTGAGTTGACCGGGGAAATCATCCAGCCTCCTGACCTCCATTCATACAAAGCGATGGAGTAAATATAATTGTCTCATAGACCGATCGGAAGTTATGAAGAGCCACTGGCATGCTAGATCCTTACGGAAACGGGAGTTTGGGTGTGTTTTTCCCCCTTAGCGTGGGGGTGTGGGGGGCCGGGTTGGGGAGGAGCGGGTAAGTAATGAGAACCGCGTGGGAGTCAGCGGCTCAGCCCCAGCAAGTGTCAGGAAGAAAGGTCTCCGCTTTTGACATTGGAGCATCACCCTCCCCCTCTTCCCTGAACGCCTCCTGCTAAGTTCCCCGGGGATAACCCACCTGAACTCAAGTTGAACTCCCTCCGAAGCCAGCGTGCTCGTGCGCTCCACGGGGACGCAGGGACACGGGGTCCCGGGGAACTCCTGTTTGGAGAGAGGTCCACAAACTCCTGGATGCTCAGCCGCCGCCACCGCTCGTCCCCAGGCAGAGGCGGCGACCCGGGCAGCTGGGGGCGCGGAGGCTACAGATGTCAGCGGGCGCACCGGGAGGCGGAGGCGCGCGCGTTTCCGCGGGCAGCCCTCGGAATGCGATCTTCCTGGAAGTAAGCGCTCTGCCCATCAATCTCTCCCCTTCCTCCGGTGACGCGCTCACGTCCCGCTGTTCATGTTACCATTATTTTCCGGCAACTGAGCGAATGGAGAGGAACGCCAGGAGCACCTGAAAGGGCACTGCCTTCAGTCTGTGTCCCCTCCTCGCGGGAAGGGGGCGGAGGGCGAAGCCCAGCCTGAGCTGGGGTTGCAGGGAGCGAGGGCGCCGGGGAGGGCGAGCTGGCAGGAAAGACGCGGCGCCGCCCCCAGCCGCGCTCCAGGCTCGCGGCGCCCAGCCTTCCGCCGGGACTGTGCGGTGCCGACCACGTGCGGGCGCCGGGCAGGCAGGGAGGGCGGGCCGCGGGAGGGGGTGGGCAGTTCCTCGCGGCTCCCAGATCCTATATAAACAAACCTGGGCGGAGGCGAAGGAGGCGGCGCGGACGCCGCGGGAGGAAGACTTCGCGCGCTCAGCCTGCGCGGACACGCGGATACTCTGTCCAGGCCTTTTCCCCGGCAACTTGGGACCGGCTGAGCTAGCACTTCCCCCGCTCGTCTTACCCCACAGGCGCCAGGCCAGAGATTCCCGAGGAAAAGTCGGCGGCTGCTCGCGGGTTTGCCCCGGATTCCTCCATGGTGCCTGCGGGAGCGCGGCGAGCGGGCCGGCGGCCGCGGGGAGGCGGAGGCGGACGTGGGCAGGTCCCGCCGAGAGGGGTTCCCCGCACCGTGGGCTCCTCCGCTCAGGCCAGGTACGTGCGGGGAGAGGAGGAGGAAGAGGGTGCCGAGTGGAGGCAGGGGCGAAGCTCGGGGCGCTCGGGCGGCAGCTTCTGAAGTGGCGCCGAAAGACCCGCGCGGCTGGACTTGGGTCTGCAAACACCAGGGGCCCGCTTAAGATTTGGCGGCGGCGCCCTGCTCCTCCCCCCGCCCTGCTCATCAGCACCCCACGCTCCTTATTGAAAGGGCCACCTGTCCCTCTGACCCCCCCCCCACTCCTCAAATGATACCCGGAAAATGTGGGGATCTAGGTAAGCCGGGCAGAAGGGCCGCCTCCGGCTCCCTCACGTGAAGGTGCCCCAGCGCCCCCGAGCGCACACGCACGAACCTGTGGCCGCCTCTCCTGGAGACCCGCGGGCCTGGCGCGCGCTGGGGCTTCTCGGGGGCGGGAGCTCGTGACTCCCGAAGGAACCGGGACTTAGATGAGGCGACAGACGCATGCAGCGCCCGCTGTGTCAGCCTGTCTAGAACTGGAAAGAAACCACACGGTCATCTCTTTGTCACAGCCTAGATGGGATGCCCACAGGCCGGGGAGCGAGGAGGCGGTGGGATCCAGAGCGGTAGGGTACCCTTCCTCCCTCCCGCTCCGTTGTCTCTCCCCCCTCCCGGTCTCCTCCCCCTCCCTCTGCCTCCCACTTCTTTTCTCTCTGCCCTGTCTCACTTAAGAAAGACCGAGATCTCAGTGAGTTATGCCTTCAACTTCTCATGTTATAATTTTTAAATGTATTTGAACAATATGTATTGACGGTATGACTGCAGGAATAAAGCTTTGTGCCGAAATACCTGGTTTTGTGAATCACTTGCATTTCAAAATAGTATACAAACACATTCCATGAATGTTTTTGAAGATGTCCTTTGGGTAAAGACCAATTACCTTTCAGTTTTACAGGTGCCACCTCAGAAGCAAGGGACAGAATTCCTCACCACCACACACACGCACACACACAGCCTTTTGTACTCTGCATTATTTTCTAACCCCCTTTTTCTGTCTTAGTAAGTGCAGTTCTGAAACAGAAGTATGGATCCTGGGAAGCAACATAGCTGGGAGGGGTTCGCTGGGAGGGCTATCTGGTCCTCAATAAAAGGTTTTTGGAGAATTGTTTAAATATATTAGATATGTTCTCTCTTATAGTGATTAACAATTAAAAAGTAAAAAACTCAAAAGTGCACTTGGAATTAAAATATTAAAAATCCCTCACATTTTAAATAATACCAGTTTCTATAAACCTTTAAAAAAATTTAAAAAAAGTCTTGGTTCACAAAAACATATTAATCCACTCTACTTACTAAATCCAGATGTTGACTTGCACATCGAGTACATGCAGAATACATGGTCAAACTGGCAGGATAAAATTACCCCTGCTTTTACCGTGTATTTTCAGATAATCACTTTTTTCTCTACATGTTAAATTTATCTATTTATTTGTTTGAGATCATAATTCCCCTTTAATCTAGTCTCCCTTTACAACTCCACATATAAATTTCCAATAGATGTCAATACTTCTAACTAAAACTGACATTTTAGGTTGAGTTTACAAAAAAACAACAACCCTCAATGACAGTTAATTCATTTGTTCAGATAATCCAGATTAAAAGATTACATGCACACACTCTTTAAATGGGTTGTGAAAATGGGCTTAATCAAAATCCTTATATCTTTTAAATTTGTCTTACATCCAGAGATGCCCCTTTTACCCCCATTTGCTGCTCCATTTTGTTATGATTCAATGGGCAACCTCAGGCAATCAGTCCCGTGTGCCTAGCAATGGTTTAATATCTCTATAGGGACACATGGGAAAAAAAATAGAGCCATATCTGTGACCTAGAATAGCTTAAAGCTCAGTTGAAAGTCCAATTTAAAGGCAATTGAAATAAAGTACAAAAGCTTAGCTGTTTGTAGGAACCTTTAATTGAACCAAGCTTAAGCCCTACCTTGAAAGAAATAGAAGAATATTGCTTTATTTATGGTTCTACTCCAGTTTTATGACTTAAAACAACTATTTGACTGTCTCATGATTGTGTGGATTTGAATGGGTTCTGCTGGGTGGTTCTACTTCATGTGATATAGGCTGGGGCCTGGGGATTGATCTGGATGGGCCAAGATGATTCCCTCACATGCTAGCAGTTGGCACTGTCAGCTCTAAGTTCAAGAGGGTCAGTTGCAGCCACTCAGGGCTCCACTACATGGCTCCACCACGTGGCCTGGGCTTCTCACAACATGGCAGTTGAAATCCAGAAGGGAACTTCTCAAAAATCTGTGTTCCAAGAGGGAGAAAAAAAATCTGCCAAATCCTTTTCAAGGCCCATTATTGGTACAACCTCACTTCTGCAATGATCACAAGACAAGCCCCAATTCAAGGGCAGTGGGCAAAGATAAAATTGACATCTCAATGAGAGATTTGAGAATGTGTGGCCGCTTTCAATCCACTACATATTTTCAAAGGCACATAGGTAGAAATTCACAAGGAAGGCTTAACCAGACTAGACAGTGGGTGACAGGGAGTAGAAGGGAAGGTTGTCATAGTTTGGGTTGAGTCAAATTATTGTTACTACAAAGATAGTAAACTGGATTTGTTTCAGTTTAAAAGTAGATTTACTGCTCTGGCTGGGTGGCTCAGTTGGTTGCAGTGTTGTCCCATACACCAAAAGGTTATGGGTTCAATTCCAAGTCAGGGCACATGCCAGGTTGCAGGCGTGATCCCCAGTAGGGAGCATGAAGGAGGCAGCAGATCAGTGATTCTCTCATCACTGATGTTTCTATCTCTCTCTCTCCCTCTCCCTTCCTCTCTCTAAAGTCAATAAGGATATATATTTTTTAAAAATATATTTATTTTAAGGTTACATTAGTGTATTAGCTACATCTTTAAGTGGTATTATTAAAATTTATCAGTAAAACAATAGCCTGCTCTACCTTGAATTAATATAGTGGTGTTTATTTTCACTTAAATATGAGTTTTTTCAAGTTTTTATTAGAAAGCACAGACACTAGAGCATAAAGATGATATGTCTAGAAATAAAAATGTATTCCATTCTTATTTTATCTAATAATGATATCTGGAATGTGAATGTTTCCATTGAATAAACTACTAGAATACTTTATTACCCTACCTTTGGCTAAGTTAACTCAGTTTTTTGTCATTTTGTATTTTTTTTGGGGGGGGGGGAAGATTCTGAAATAAAAACTGGAGATGAATATACTATATAGTAATTTTAATAAAAGTTAAATTAGGCAATTCATTTTGTGTAATTAAATAGACACATATTACAGAAATTCTCTTCAATGTTTTTCTAGAATTTTAATGTTTATCTCTACAAAATAGGGAAATTAAGAGTCAACTTAAATATTAAAGTGTGATATTATCCAGTCTCTAGCATTGCTGAAATTCTTCACCAAAACCCCCCTGAGTCAATTTCTATAATATGTATGCAAGTGCTGTTGTAGCAGAGGATATGGAGATGAAAATTCTTAGGGAATTTTCAGCACCATAAGGGATTTAAGAGGTGTTTGCAATTAAATACGATGCAAATTAAAAAGTGACAAATGCTAAAAGAATAAGGTTATTTCTTCTTGGCCTAAATATTTTCTAACTAGACAAGATCTTTATGGTGTTTAAATTCTTAGTAATCAAATTTACCCCTAAATAATTTATCTACTAATAGAATATGTCATGATTCTAATTTACTTTCTTTCGCTATATATTTAGTCATTAAACATTTATTTAGTACTTACTATATGCCAGGCATTTATATATGCATTCCTTAAGTATTGTCACTTAATTTTAAAAATAATTATATTACATAGGTTTTATTATCATCTCCACCTAGTAGCTTAGAAAACTAAGGCAAGGAGATAGTAAGCATCTTGCCCAAATAAGTGCCAGTAAGTGCTAAGGCAGAAATTTAAATTAGGCATTTTGCTTCGTCAGATCCCATGCTCTTAGCCACTACATCATCTTTTCCTAAACTCTTACCTTTTCTTCCAGACAAAGATGTAATTTTCCCTTTTTCTCTCCCTCTCACTCACATTTTATTTTTACATTGTGAGAAGATTAAAGGAGCTAAACAAAAGAGCCTAGTTTGGGGGAGATTATAGTCTGGTTTCATAACCTCAAAGCTGCTCTATTCATGTTTTGTTTGGATTTTTTTGAAGTTTAAAAAAGAAGGTTGTGCTGAAGGTAAAATTACGTAATCAACTCTTCCTTTTTACACATTATATAAATGTACCTATAATTTAGTTTATATGATTATAATTTCATATAAATCACACATCAGATTTCTAGCTTAGATTTGACCTTTATCTTCTCATATACAATATTTGCACCTTGCATATTTATAAAAAAAATTTTAACCTATATTATGCCTTTAAAATATTTGTGTGAACAAACAAACCACATCCGTTTATTTCAGTGAAAGTCTACATTATGCTTGGAATGATGAAATCAAGTGGCAATAAATTTATTAAGTTTGAAGGAAGGATTTTTCATAATTGCTCAATATAAAATATCATAAATGAAAATTCTAAAAAGGTGCAATTAAGAAGATAAGTGAAGCCATTGAATATTATATGGCATCTTCCACTTTTTTCTTTTGGAGAAAGGAAAAAGAATGTCATACAGACATTATGTATTAAATATCAAAATGTTGTTTTCTGACAAAAATTTATGGGTATAAAATAAATACATTAAAACGTTTTTAAGTTAATACATCTTGTGATATACTGATATTAATTACAGACATTTACAAATATTTGATGTGACCCAGGCACTGGGGACATATAGTGAACACTGTAGTCAAAAATCTATGCCTTCAGATAATCAACAATAGAATAAGTGCAGAGTCTGATGATTAAAAATTAAGACATAAAGAAAAATAAGGTAGGGAAGAGAAATAAGAAATTCCAAGGGGGTGGGGGGTTAACAAGATCATCCTGGCTACTGTGTTGAAAGGAGATGATTGGGTAGGTAGAAAGAAAGAAACTAGTTGTGATAATCCAAAGAAGATTGTGTTTTGTGTCAGGGTGGTAGCAGTGGAGATAATGAGAAGATTATTAGACTTATAGTATTTTATATTCTATAAAACTCTACTGAACAGTTGTTGGAATGACTGTGGTATGTAAGAGAAAGAGAGAGCTCGAGATGCTCCAAGTTTTTAGTCCAAGCTCTTTGAAGACTGGATTTGTCTTTAATGAGATAGGAAGACCTTGAGAAAAACAGGACTGAGGGAGAAAATCAAGTGTTTGGTTAGACTTGGGAAATTGACCTGGCTAATAGTGTAAATGTTGACTAAGTGTTTGGATATAAGACTTTGAAATTTGATACAGGTGGAGGGGTGTGGAATCTATGTTGGAGGTATAAATCTAGAATTTCTTAGAGTATTTAAAGTCACAGAATGTAATGAGATTACCCAGGGAGCAAGTGCAGATAGATGGTAGAAGAAGCCAACCTACTCCAAGAGTAAGAGTCTGAGGAGACTAAAAGAAACCAGCCAAGGCCTCGAGAGAGAGAGTGGTCAGTGTGGTTTGAGGAAAACCAGGGCAGTCAAATGAAGAAACTGTCCTAATAAAGGGGAGTGACCAATTCCATTAAATAAAGAAAAGAAAGAGTTGGAAAAATGACCAGTGGATTTAGTGATTATAAAATTTCCTTATCCCATTAGGACAAGGAATGGTAGCAGCATCAAGTACAGCCCAAAGTAGTAGTGTAGACACTAGAAAGGATGATCTCCATAGAAAATCTGATCAGAGAGGATGATCTCTACAGAAAATCTGATAATAAAGTTTTTATTAACATAATTATGTTAAGCACTTAACGACCGACACAGGGAGTACATTTAATTTTGTGCTATACAAGCGTATTTATCTTTAAAAGCAATTATCTAAAGAAAATGAAAAGATTCTGAACATTACTAGTTTATGAGAATTTAAATTATTTTCTTCCTTATTGTGAAACTAAGACACAATGGATTTAAACTCACTACACATAATCCTCTCAAACTTCTAATCAGAATGTTAAAACAAGGCCTAAAAGTCATTGATTCAGCTATTCTTGCCTTCTGAATCTCTCTAATTAACTTGAGGGTTGCTAGTTAGCTACTCATTAATGTGCTCAACAAATTTTATTGTAAAATGACTCTCACAAAACCCGTGCTGGACAATTTTCCTATCATCCAAACAAAACCAGGTCTTGGAAGAACTCAGGTCTCATGTATTTCTTCACCCTTACCTTATAGAACTCTCAGGGGATCTAATTAAACCCTATACACACACACACACACACACACACACACACACACACACACACAATTTCTATCAGCATGAACATGCAGCTAAGTTTTTAACTAATGACCCCTAATACTATTAGGGTAACATATTAATAAATAAGAGAGCTATTATTGTACATGGGTAGATATATTGAAGTATTGTTGGGGAGGGAGCAGAGAGAAGGAAATGGAGAGAGAAAGAGAGACGAGGGACAAATGCAAATTGACATACACTGCCTCTTAAATCCTCTATATATTTTATAAAATCATCACTGTGCATCACTATCCAATTCTGTTTAGTAGCCACTCTTCACTTTTTCCCTTTCATTACATGATTCTGTCTGAACATTTCAGTTCTGAATTTATCATCTCTCCATTTGTTTAAAAAGAACTTTTAGCCCCGGCTGTTTTGACTCAGTGGTTAGAGCATCGGCCTGCAGACCAAAGGGTCTTGGGTTCGATTCCAGTCAAGGGCTTGTACCTGGGTGTCAGGTTCAATCCCAGGCCGGTTCAGGGTGCATGTGGGAGGCAACCAATCAATGTGTTTCTTTCACATCTATGTCTCTCTCTCTCTCCCCCTTCCACTCTCTCTGAAAAGCAATGGAAAAACATCCTTGGGTAGGATTAAAAAAAAACTCTTAAAACCTCTAGGTCCACTAGGTCTGATATGCTTATGAATTACATCAACTATCCTGGCACAATGAATCATTGGTAACCCTATCAGTTGGGATCTGTGATTTCATCTTCAGACAAGAAACTGTATGTTTTTGGGTGTCCCTTTGAGAAGCTATAAGAGATATCTGGATGGTAGTAAAAAGAGCAAAGAGAACAGGAAATTTTTGTCTTGGAACCCACAACTTTTTGTGAATGGGATAATGCTCTAACCAACTGAGTCACCCAACCAGAGCTCCCTTCTTTCTCTTAGTATCTCAACCAGCACCGCTATCTGAGTGAGGGCTTGCCAAATAACCCTCACTAAGCAGTTAGTCTGTCAACACAGCCTCCCACATAACATCCCTTTTGTTCTAAAGATTTACTTTAAATAGAAAAATTATGGCCCAGCCAGGCATGGCTCAGTGGTTGAGCGTGGACCTAGGATCCAGGCGATCGGGATTCGATTCCTGGTCAGGGCACATGCCCGGGTTGCAGGCTCGATCCCCAGTAGGAGGTGTGCAGGAGGCAGCCCATCAATGACTCTCTCATCATTGATGTTTCTATCTCTCTCTCCCTCTCCTTTCCTCTCTCTGAAATCAATAAAGATATACTTTTAAAAAAGTGTTTAAAAAGAAAAATTCTGGCAATGGCCACATTCACCTAGCCTGATACCTCCTACCATACCATGTAGAAGCTACAGGCCTAGTAGACCAATGGAACAACCTTTTAGAGATAAATTTGAGAGGTACCACCTTGAAGATGACACACTGTGAACACTGGGTATAGTTATAGAAATAATTTGCATGCTAGAAAACAAGCAGTGGAAGTAGAAGTGGCTCACTTGAGGAATTTGTGTTCCTTACCCCTATACCTCTAGTTCCTGCAGGTCTAGAGTCCTGGTTCTCAGCAGGAAACACCCACCAACAGAGCATATGTGAAAATCCTATTAAACTTTAAGTTGTTGCTGTTACCCAGTTGCTTTGTACTTCCTGGGCCAAGAATCCAACAGTCAAGGAAACAATGAACTATTCCTCAGGTAATTGACGCTGATTACCAGAAGCAGGAAGAATGCTTTTGGCATCATGATAATTCTCAGGAGCATTTCTTAATACATCTCTGTCCAATCATGACAATGAATGAACAAGAGCACCAGTCACTGCCTGAGAAGTGCAACATGACCAGGGCTCAGACCCCTTACTGATGAGGTCCAGGTAAGTCCTCTAAGCGAGTCACTTAGACTAACTAGCCTGGTTGCTAACCAAGGATGAGGCAAGTCCAGAATAGGTAGTGAAGGAGGGAAGTGTGCTAAGTTATGGCCTCAAAACTACCCGCAACATCATGGGACTCAGTTTGTCCCACTGAATTTCCATTTCTATGTTTCCCTTGGAAGAGGGACTGACATGAAGAACAGACCAGTTATCTGCAGATGAGTGAACCCATATTTGAAGCAGCAGGTGCACTGTAGTGAGCTGTGGTGTGCTTACTAAATCCCACTTGAGACTAAGACTCATATTTCCAGCTATCAGAAGTATTGAGAGTATCACACAGCTAAGTCCCTCTCTGGGAATTACCATGTCTCCTGTAAGGTTATTGACCCCATCCATACCACTACCCACTTGGGATGTAGTCTATAACCAATGGCTGAGTGCTCTCTTTATTCAATGAGGACAATTCTGAAGATTAATAACAGTTCTAGAGCTGTTCACAAGATCAGTTGAAATCTCTCTTACAGCTTCATCAGATTTTAACTTCACCCTCTGACCAATCCTCCTTCTCCTACCCCTTACTATTTTTTTTATAATACTTCCTATTAACTATTCACATGCAAGATACAATAACTAAATCTGTTTTAATTATGATACATTCTCAGCTCAGAATGTGTAGAATCATTTGTTCTGTACTCATCTGTTAAATTCTACAACTATGGTATTTTCTTCAGATTACAAGCAAATATTAAGTAGTACTGTAAAACAGCTTTGAACACATTTTCTAAAAATGACTTAAGGACTTTTTATGGTCCCTGTTTAATTAACATTGATAACATACTTTATAGAAAGGATTACTTGGGGAGAAATAAAAACAGTTTATTCAATAGCTATAGTGATTGCATTTAATGCCAAAACATTGAAATAAAATCCCCTTAATATTAAGTCTGTAGTATTAAAACCTCATATATTACCATTAAATCATCAGTTGAATGATTGGCCTTTCCCCCAATAGTCATTTAGATAATTTGATAAGAGGTGAGCAAGGAAAGGACAGTCTTAACCATTAAAATAAAAGTATGCAGTTCAGATTCACAGTCTGTTCAGATTCAGAGTACAAGTAACATGAAATAAAAATAATAATATTCTTACTCTCTTTTTTAGGTTTCCTTTTAACTTGACTTTTTGCTAGGTACAATCTACCTTCTCAAGATAATGGCCCACAGTCCATCACTCACCCATCATGTTGGATAGTGGACTTAACAAAACTGACAGTTTCCATGAATAACAATCATGCATCCAAAGAAGTCTTGAGAAAAGGGCATTTTATTGATATAAAAGAGAAAAGAGCTTCTTGTCTTTTCCCCTTGCCTTGTCCTCATGCAAGACAACGTGTAGATGAGACTTTTTTCACCTTCAACTACCTTCCTCACTGTTCAGAGGGTATAAGATTACATCAGAGATCCATGAGTTCTTGTGTGAATATTTTTTGGGATAGATTTTACTATTTCCTCAAAAGAAATTCCAAACATTCATGAAATAATACAAAGATATACTTGTGCATAGCAATAATTTTTGTTATAATTATTATAATTTATTGTCTATATCTTCAGACTCAGATTTCCTAAAATAACCATACATTAATTTCAAAATACTTTGTACAAAGGTAAAGGTCTGTTTATAAAATCCTACTCCGTTCCTCAAGTCTCTAAAGGTCAATCAAGATCCATATGTAAGATATGAAAGAATAAGAAATCATCTTATTCAAATAGCTAGAGATATCTATTTATTTTAACTAAAATAATCATTATTTCATTCTTTGCATATAATTCTTAAGCTTCTACTAGTGTAAGCCAATTTTTAAGGCAATGTGGATACAGCTGTAAACAAAACAAAGTTCTCTGTTGAGATGGATCTTACATTCTAGTGTGTGGAGAGAGAAAATAAATAAAACAATAAATAGTAAGCTTCATAATACAATAGAAAGTAACTAGTAGAAAGAAAAATACAACAAGGAATAGGGCATTGGAGTGCTAGTGGCATTGCATTAAAAAATAGAGTAGCTAGGGAAGGCCTCATTGAGAAAACAATTAGGAATTCTTAGAAGGAGGAGAGATAACCAGGAATATATGTAGGGAAAAGTATTTCAAGCAAAGGGAACAGCAAATTCAAATGCCATGAGGTGGGATGATGCCTGATATGTTATCTAGGAATAATATTGTAATTACTCTTGCTTTAAATGAGCTATTTCTCTCCTCCCACAAGTACTTTAGTAAGTTATTTTCAATTAAATAGTAACTGTGGCAGGAAGAGTAATTGATAACTATTTTCTCTGGTGGCAAAAGCAAATTATCTACACAAATATATTCATACACATTTACATGTGCATAGGAACATTTTTATATACGTTGTTTATATATTTATATAACCATATATATGTATATGTAAACACCTGCTTTATACATGGTTGTGGGAAGTATTCTATGAAATATATTTTTCTTGATTTTCTTCTCAACATGGAGGATAGTAGAGACTTCTATAGGTATGGTAAAAATATGAGAATGGTGATAATAACAGCATAGATTCTTAAAAGAGCTTGCTATGGGTCAGGCATTTCTCTAAATTATTTACACATATTTACACATTTAATTTTTGTAACTACCTTATTATTCTCATTTTGGCGGTTAGGAAACTGAGTCTTAAGAATGTTAATTAACTTGTACTACACACTCTAAGAAGTTACACACATCCAGAAATTCACACAGCTGGGAAAATAGTGAGTGTTATATACTGTCCGTTTCCTGAGTAGTGCACAACATTCTTTCAAATTATAAACCGTTTTGCCTAAGTAGAGATATCCATACATGTTCCATTTAAGATTATTGAGAGGACAGATTCTACCATGTTAGAACTATTCTTAAATTCACTCAATGTGCACCAAGTCCCCATGTCTACTCCTGTTGCAGACATCACTAATCAATTACTCTTGCCAGGTAATTCAGGAAACTACTTTCACAGGTATTGCCCACACAGCACTCCAGGTAAGCCAGACTGTGAACTGGAGATGGCAGTTATTATAGAACCTATTTGCCATCCTACAAGTAGGCAACACTGAGCCATCTAAAAGCATCAAAGATGATATCGCCACATACAATGGTATATTTTGGAGAACTCCTAGGTCAGCATATGGTGTACAGCTTGCCTTGTGAAAACAGAAAATAAAAATACCAATCAAGAGGCTATTGAATAGTTAAATTATGAGTTTATGAGACCCCGGGGTAAGATATCAGTAGTGGGAATGAAAAGAGGGTTTAAAGGGCAGGTTGTGAAGGAGGAGCTGAGATTTGGTAAAAACAGTATTATGGAGGGACAAGAGTTGATAACAAGTGTCCTTGCCTTATCCATTTGGCTCACCCTCAACTTTGGACCTATGCTGTACAAGTTACACACTGCAGTTTATTTTATTTTATTACATCTTTATTGATCTGAGAGAGGAAAGGAGAGGGAGAGAGAGAGATAGAAACATCAATGATGAGAGAGACATTGATCAAGCCCACAACCCGGGCATGTGCCCTGACCAGGAATCGAACCCCGATCGCCTAGATCCCAGGTTGATGCTCAACCGCTGAGCCAAGCCTGGCCGGGCTACGCACTGCAGTTTAATCAAGTTCATCTTTAGGGAGAGGAAACTTAGTAATGTAGGTGAGGAACAGATTAAACAAATAAAGAAATCATCCCTATACTGCAATCACTTAAAGTAGGAAAATTAAATTCCTACTTTCTAATTAGGAAGCTCTATTGCATTGCAATTTTAGAACATGGTATGATAGACAAGTAGTTTTCAAAGAGAGTGATCAGTACCAGAATTTCATAAAGCATGTAAAAAATTTTAAAAATAAATAAAAGAAAAACTAAACAAACAGGGCAGTCTGTAGGTACCTCTCTTAGCTCTGGCTAAATAAATATACATATTCTGAAATTGTAAAAAACAACAACAACATTTCTTTATTTCTTTAAATGACATTAAATCAATACTCCCAACTAATAATTTTGTATAATAGAATTATGTGTAAGTTTCATATTCAACTATTAATACACTTGAGCCGTCGTTTTTTTCAGCACATAAATAAGCTGTTAGCATATATCAAGAAAAACAGGGGGAAAAACAAAGACATATTTATCCATATTTTTATAGTTCCGGGAACAATTCCTGGAGATAAATGTTGAATTAAAATTTCATACAATCAGTTGAGCTCAAATTGAATATGCTAAGTGGCAAACTCACTGGAACCACATTTTCTGATCCTCAGATTGGAAGTTCACGCTGCTACTGAATGGAACGGGCAGTCTAAAATTGGTGGTTTGAAAATGATATGTGGATTTCTTATTTTTTTTAAAAATATGAATTCCCTAGACTTACAAAGTATAAATAATGTAACTCTATAAACACCCATCTTGCCACTATCTAAGTTAGTAATTAATATTGCTAACACCCTCTATCTTATGTGCTATTCTTGAAGTTTCTGGGCTTAACGAGGGAACATAAATATATTTTTGAGATTGGCAATGCCCATGAAAAATTAAGACACATGTTTGTCATAACTCCAATTTAGAAAATAGTTACAATTCTGCCTTTGTCATTTAACACATTGCTATTATGCAAATTTACAGTGCTGAATTACTTATTAACTGGAGCTATATGGAAACAATATTCATATTGATTACAAATACTATACATGTAAACAATGCATCTTGTTATTTATTTAGCTAACATAGTTTGCACAGTGTTGAATGTTTGAAGGTGATGACGATAATGATGATAATAATGTTGGCGATCAGTGCTTGCTTTGATGAATAACGAAGTTTTGCTTCTCATTTAAAATCATCAATGTTTATTGAGTGCCTTGCTGAGTCACATACTGATAGATGTTGAAAAATACAAATCACAATAAGAATAACATCCTACTATCAATCTGCATTCATTTAACTCTGCATGCCACTGTGCCAGGCACTATACTAAGATTTTACATATATTAGCTCATTTAATTTTAGTCAAAACCCTGTTTACAGATGAGACAGATGTCACATATTTTGCTCAAAATCACGGAGAAGAGCACATGAGCCAGGTCTCCAACACCAGGTAAATAGCTACATAAATAGGCCACCATTCTTTTCTTTATAGGAAGTCTCAGGAGAATATATAAAAAATAATAAGCTAGGCAAGTAATTAATAGAAGCATGTATATACCTACTGGGATGAAACACTGACTTTCAGGAGGGAGCTGGCTTGACCTTATGCATACATTTGCCCATGTCACACAGCATTTAAGAAAAATGTAAACATGTCCTTCTAGGTGTTGAGAGGACATGGAGCAGTTGTGAGTGGCAGGATTATATGATGTGGTTTATAGTTTTTAGAGGGCCCTCCGGGGCTACCATGTGCACTTACAGGTGGGCAGTAAAGAATAATTGTAAATCATGGAATGCAGAGGCTGGGAAGCAAGTGAAGGACGGTCTGAACTAAGTTAGGGCTGATGCAAGAAGAACTGAGGGGGTGAATGTGAGAAACATCTGGAACTTCGATTGGATGGGAATAAGTGACCAGTTGAAAATGTGGTAGATCAAGAAGAGAGAACAGACAAGAATAGCATAATTGAGTACAGTTTTGTATTCTTAACTAAGCAAGGACCTATAACAGAAGTAGCTTTCTGAGCGGAAAGACATTCAGATTTTTGAACACAAAATAATGAAGTTGATTTACTCCCAATTTTGGCTCTTATGATATTGGTCAAGATTAAACTTGGTCGGAACATTATTTTATTATTATCATAAAACACCTAAGGGATACCATTATATCTTAATTTCCATTTTTCTTTTTGGGTCTTCTAATATGTAGAATACTATTTTGTTGTATTCTCGGAATACAGAGAGCTGATGAACTATCTCTATGTGATGTCAGAATTCAGGGAAAAAAGAGTAAAAAATAAAATTGAGTAATTACCTATTTTTCTTGTCTGTTGGAACCCAATATTTGAATAATCTGGAATATCTTAATGACTGAATTATCCATTTTTTAAGTTTAATAGTACCTAAGTACATATGAGCTTAACTATTAAGTATTATGGTGCTAACCAAAATAGTACATTTTGAACTGTTATAATAAGTGACTGAATTAATGAGTTGGGATCAAAAGTACAAACTATTAGTAATAAGACGAATAAGTTGTGGAGATCTAATGTACAGCACGGTGATTATAGTTAATACTAATATACTTAAAATTCACTAAAAGAATCGCTCTCACATGTTCTCACCACAAACACACACACACACACACGCGCGCAACATGGTAACTATGCAAAATGATATGTATATTAATTAGATTGATTGTGGTAATCTTTTCACAATGTATACATATATCAAAACATCACCTTGTACACCTTAAATATATAAAATTTTTGTCAAGCATTCCTCAATAAAATGAGAAGGGAAAAAGCACTGTAGTTTACTCGAGTAAAGTAGGTTGACTTGTCTTAAAGCTACTTCTATACAAGCAATACAGAAAAGTTAACCATCTGAAAAATAATGGAGATAAAAGAAACCGTTGATATTGAGAAGATTCCTTACGAGATTATTTTTTCTTTAAGAAGTGAAATTTGTACAATCAGGAATTCCTGTATTTTCATCTTTAACCTGTAATAATTAAGTACTGATAATAATATAGTAAATAGGTAAATTTAAGAATCTTTAATTAAGTTAATAGTAAATTTTTATTTCACTGTCACCAGGAATATTCATTTTTTTAATTTTGCAGATATAGCTAGAAAGTTATTTCTTTTTATATAACTTGCATTGAAAAATGCAGGTGCTTTAAATAGTTTACTATTAATAATGTTTTGGGTTCAATGGTTTTAAACTTCACTGCTACTTGAAAGGCATGTATCAGAAATGTTTTTTGGGCAGAGTGAAAACTACCTAAGTGCAGAATAATTTTTTAAAAATTAAATAATGCTTTTTTAAAATAACAGGAGTTTATAGAAATGTGTTTTCCAAACAGCATTTTAAAAATCCAATTTTAAAATGAAGAAGTAGCTCTGTATCATTCTACCAATCCATCCTTCTTTTTCTGTTTACTTTTGAAATAAAAGTCTGAAGATGAACTTCCAAGTTGCCTTCTGAAGAGATACATGCTTGTATTTACCTGCCTATTATATTGTTATATATATTGCACTACATATGTAGTAAGGAGAGAAAAATGATAAACTAGGCTCTTCTTTCTGATTCAATTTATATTATGTAAGACATCAATTCTAAAGCTTGCAGTTACTTGTCTCAGCTCCATGGTGGAGCCAAAAGCATGATCTTCACATTTTTCCCTTGAACTGAAAGTAGCTTCTGTATAAATCTTGAGAAACTGCTCTTAATTATAATACTTAATATCTCATAAAATGTGTTTACAAATAATTCATTTTTCCTGCGAATCTATTATTAATGGAGTGACAGTTTAAAGCATCACTATTTGATTCACTATTTGATTACTTTATTAATGTCATCAGCAATATGACAATGATGCAAAGTACATAGATTTGGAAATAGAAGAAATAAAAGAAAAAGTACTAAAGGAAAATATTTTCATAAGTGTTTAGGTTGCATTCTTTGTAAAAAAAAAAAAAAAGAGAGAGAGAGAAAAGCATAGTTTGTTGCAAACATTTTAAAGACAGGTTGGAAAACATACACAAAAGAGATTTCTAAAGAAAGACAGACAGGACTTGTGATTTAGTATGTTGTTTACAGAGTGGCTAGGCGTTTCCAAAGTAAAAGAAAATTGCTGAATCTGGCATAAACTGATTAATAGTACTTTGCATTTAAATGGTACCTTTCACATTGAAAGTGCCTTTCAAGTATAAACTAATGAAGCTTCAAAATACTACAAGGAGGCCAATCAACCCCCTTTTCAGGAATGGAGGCTGAATGGTTAAACATTGTTTTTTTTGGTTGTTGTTTTTTCCACAGTCAAGGAATTTTACACAAAATAGAAAACTGAGAAGTACTTGATGATATTTTAAAACATCAAATATTTGCATATTGTTTCCATATCAGGAAAAAAATGAAAGTACTCTTGCTACCATTTTTCATACTTTGGGACTCATTTCTCCATATGATATTTGATACTTTAACATG